>NC_141100.1:35576326-35886326 GCF_041138505.1 Cibotium barometz
AATGCAACAACCTGTAAAAAAAGGAGAGGAAGTAATAGTTAGGTAGGTAGGCAGAGAGAGAGAGAGAGAGAGATGCTAACCTAGAGCCGATTTTTTGCAAGGGAAGAGCGAGAGGAGAACGTAGCAATTAGCAAAAAAAAAAGAACGTATTAGTTAGTTAGTTAGAGAGAGAGAGAGAGAGAGAGAGAGAGAGAGAGAGGGGGGGGCTAACCTTGCAGGGGGAGAGAGATAACGAACACTAACCGGGGATGTTCGATTGCAGGGGGAGAGAGAGAGCAGAACGCAGCAACCAAGCACCTACACAACTAACACCAAGCGCGAAGGAGAAGGCCGAGGAGGGACGCACGTGAGAGAGATTTCAAAACCAAGGCGGCAACTGTGGTGACTTTAATTCTCATGCGACCCCTGTGCATCCAACGGGCGGCAGCTTTAAATTCCCCTGCACCTCCGACGTTCTTTGGATCTCTGATCAAGGCAGCGGTTGCATAGCTACATGACGGTGGACCCCTTGTTCTTCTCAAAAAAAATGTGACTCGCGGCAGCTGTGTGTCCTTAGTAAGCTTTCTTTTTCCATGGTGTTCTAAGTAAGCTTCTGCACAAGTGGACCTCCGTTGGTGGTGGATATAGTGCAGTTTCACTAGTGGTGTGTTACAGGAGTATCAGCTATATATTCAATCACTGGGCATCCCCTCCTTCCATTTCTTTCACATCCCCCCCCTCCCACCTCTTTTCCCATTCACTTCTTTTGCAATCCCCCACTCCCTCCCACGCCCCAAACCTCACCTATGCTTTTTCCTCCTCTCATTTATTCGGCTTCTTCCCCAGAGACCCGAGAGTCAGTCCCCGCGAGCTGAGGTAGCTGTGCGCCAGAAAGGATGAAGGGATGAGCCTCATCAAGCCACCCCCAGGCACAGAACCGAGATAAGGATGCATGCAGGGTGGAGTTGCCTCAATCGAGAGGAAGTGACAGATAGCCAGTAGAGAGACAAATAGCATGTGATGACACGTGTAGTCACATGCGACTACGTTTCTCTCCAGCCACTTGTCCAGTAATGCATGTTGGACACGTGGCAATTGTATCTTGGATTCCTCCTTTCTTCATTAATATACCAGCCCTTTTTTGAAAAAAAAAAAAAGAGTCAGTCCCCTTTTGTCATGATAAATGCATATTAAATTTTTTTCTTTATTGTCCAAATGTCATGATTTGGTTCATCTATGGGCTTCATGCCTCACCATCATTCCTGCCAGAAGCTTGAAAACTACAGAAAGAGAGACAAAAGAAATTGAAATGCCTTTTCGATGTACGACGAGATGTCAATGCAAACATGATTATTAGGAGTGCAGACCTGCACGAAAGCCTGAGCATACATGTACCGTTGAAACTTCATTCTACAACAACAAACTACTCACATTCTTGAATTTATCAAGGGAACAAATCTTACATCAGAAATCAGACCAATTTTCAAGCCCACAATATGCTGACGTAAAATCAACTCACTTGCTCCTTCAACAATGCACAGACGCGTCCTGCGTTGTCACTGAGATAGTTTTTAAATTCTACACACAGCACTCTAACAAATCTACAATCTACATCATTTGAGGATGCAAACTCTGACTCGGTTGCTCTTTTACTGATGAAAGCCTCGATAGTGCTTTCATACTCAGGAAGGCTTTTCTCTTGAGAGCCCGAAATTCTGTTGCAAAAGCTTCAGCGTTCATATTCGCTAAGTCTTCAAACAGATCAAAGCCTTTTACAAGAGACATTGGCTTGTCTGCATTAGAACGTACAGCCTGTAGAAGAACTTTGTATGTAGTTTTCTGACTGTACATGTTGAAGAACTTTGTGAGACTTTTAATAGATTCTTCCACTAATCTTCTTATTTGATTAGTCATAATAAGCACGGCTATGGCTTCATAAAATCCCTCCAGATCTCGACTCTGGAAAGAGTTCCAGCAAAACAAGACCGCAGTTCTCGTTGTGATCGCTTGGAGAATCTTATCAATGTCAATTTCCTCAACTTGTAGTACATTGAAATTAAGCTATTTGGCTGGCTGCGTGCTCCCGTATCAAAGATGCCAGTTACATTGCTTCTTTAAAATGGAAAATAGATATGCTAATTGAAACAAACCAAGTCAATGTGGCGACACTTTAATATGCTGGCACAGGGTCCCTATAAATGGAGCTCAGGTCAAAGTTCTTGGTTTTGCAGTTTAGTTCTTGCTTTGCAGCTCACTTATTCTCAAAGGCTTAGGGTGATGCCCTCTTTTATGCACTAGAGTCTAGTATATCTTATAGATTATGATCCTGCTTAGTCACCCTCGATCTCCATGCTTGTACTTTAGTGGATCTTGTTGAAGAACTGTCCCTATGAGGGTCCACAATATGAATGTATGACGGATTAAATCTAGATATCATTGCTCACTCTGGAGAGAAGCAGTGTTCACTGAGAATATCTGTCTTCTCAGATCTTAAAACTTACAATTTTAAAATTTACAAGTTTTTCTTCAACATTTACAGATTTTTTTATTAAAATATAACTAAAATGCTTAAAATTTTATCAATTTTAAAGATATTTAAAATTGCAAAAATAAATTTTTACAAGTGAGATCATGAATTTTGTAGGTGCATTGTAAGGGTTTACGGGTATTTTGTGAACACTAGAGAGGAGCCTTTGTGAAACAGAGTGGACTTGAGGAGCTTTATCAAGGTCTTAACTTCTGGCCCACCAGAGTCCACCAGCAAAACTGCGTTTTCTTGAAATCCATGTCCATCTTCCATTAAATTATTCTGGCATATGGTAGTAATGAGATGCTTTTTGCTAGGTTGTACTACATGTAGAGAATCAAGTTTCTACTGGCATCATCACAGTTTTGATCGTCCTAGATTAAAGTGCTTTATAGGAGGGCATTGACTGGCTGCAACATGGTCTCCTCTATAAATGGCATCTACACGCTCTATTCCTTCTAGCTTGATTGTTTGTTACGCTTTTCAAAATAGCCTTCACAAACGAAAAGGTAAACTGCCAACATTACCAGCGTTCTTTTTCACTGCTTCCTTTAGTTCTTCAATATAATATGCAACCAAGTCCTCAGCCTAACAGATGAAATGGCTAATATTTAGAACCAACTGAACTTTTCAAAAAGTTTACATTTATTTTTGTTCCTTTTCTCTATATCTTTTAAAGGGCATCAACCTAGGCTCCACGTGGCGCATTTTTTAGGCATACCCTAGGCTGCAAAAGAAGAATGTTGGGTTTGTAGAGCCGCCTAATGATTACGAACCAATTCTTCTCTCCATCCAAACCTGCCATTTACCTGCCGCCTCATGAAAGGGCTTGCAAAGTTCAAAATTCAAAAGCAATTCCCATGCATCCCACAGGTGGGAGGTGCTCGATATCTCATTTATCCAACAAAAAAGGCATGCACTCACCAGTAACAACAGTAGAGCACAACGATGTCCAGCTCTCTCTGAAGTTAGGAACCAAGCCTGTGCGAAGACGGAGTGCACAGAGGGTGCATGAAGCCTCTCTCCAACCTCAAGCTTCTCTTGGCCATATACAACATCCCATACGTAGGCTTAACAGGATATGTGGGTGCTACTCCTTCCTTACTGCCAAATGGGTATGACTGCGGGTGAGTGGATGAAGAGGAACAAGCTGGGCAAGAGAGGGGTAGTGGACGAGGGCTTGCAGGAACGAGCTGGGTGCCGAGGGCAAGACGGAACAAAAAAGGCCTACACTCACCAGTAACAAACAGCAGAGCAATAGCAGCGATGTCTTAGCTCACTCTAAAACTAGGAACCAAGCTTGTGCGAAGATGGAGTACACAGAGGCCACATGAAGCCTCTCTCCGACCTCAAGTTCCTCTTCACCATGTGGGCGCTACTCCTACGCTGACCAACCCTACTACCAAATGGTATGACTGCGGGCGAGTGAATGAAGAATGTAAGTGGTATGACTCGTTTTATGTTTGCATGAACTTCTGGCTAGGGGACCTGGGAACTCTTTTCCCTAGTACCCGGGACAAAACCTAACCAAATTCCTAATTGGATCCCATCACTACAATGGTTGGGCGGTTGGCTAACCCATGGGACTGGATGGGGTTTGTAGGCTGGATGGGGTTTGTAGGCTGGACTGATGGATCCGTAAATTGAGACTCAATTTCTGTTTAGTTCGATAGATGAAGTAAATTCCGGACAAGAATTGTTCTATGGAAAAGAATCAACGGTTGTGCCTCTCAATGAGGAAAAAAGCGTTGGTCTCTATAATCCAAGTACAGTCTTTTTCCCTGATCTGACTATGGGACTCACGGGTTTGGTCAGATGAGCTCAGTTAGTTAAGGCTTTTGACTACGTTAGGGAAAAGTTATCCTGGTGGAATCACCCGTGCTTTCCGGGCAAAGGAAATTTTTTCGGGTTCGGTTTTGAAAAAAAAAACGATGGATTAGTCTCTTGTCCGGATATCCATGGGCGAGGCCCCAAGTGTGGGACCCTGCCCCGCGCAAGAAGTGCTGCTTCCACTGCTAGCACCCTTGAATTTGTTGCGCGGTGGAGACAGGGATCTTTTAGTTGGTATCAAAGCTATTTGGCTAATGAGGATCAACCAAGAAGCCAAATATGTCAAAAATTTGTCAAGAAGCACTAAAAGATTGTAATTGTGTGATAAAATTCATACAATTTGATATTCAAACTGAAATTCCTAAATTGGTAATTGGGTCTTTTGATGGAAGTACTACAATTGTATGGAATCCCTGACTTGCTTGAGGCCTAGACATGATGGTATTTACCTTATAGTTCCAAGAACCGTGACTACCCGTATATACTGAGGGTATAACTGTAGTTACTAGCAGTATATACGAGTAAATCTAAGACTTGAAATTATAAGTATTAATACTATCTAGATGATGAATTTGAATGTGGTTGATATGATTTTAAATTTTGATTGAGAACTGATGAGTTGATTTGGATTCTGATTGAAAAATGATGATCCCTGAAATTTGGTTGAAATGTAATAAGCTGAGCAAAACCACAATGAGGATGAATGGGATGAGCCCTTGTGATAATGTTCATAACTAGAATGACGTTAATGAATACAGCAAATCACTATGAGGTTAGTGGATTGCACTGGCAGAATACTACTCTTAACTTTTGATTAATGGATCAAGTTAAGGGATGATAAATTAAAAATCTGAAAAATTTAAATCCCCATGGAGGAATATTCAAATGGAAAAATTCAGTCTGATGGATCATTATTGTGTTAAAGATATGAATGAGATATTCTGAATGAATTATTAACTGATAATGCATTCTATATGAGTATCTTTATCCCTTGATTCTGAGTATATGAGTATAATGCGCTCCATATAAGTATCTTTATCCCTTGATTCTGTGGAGAGCCGACCTATTTAGAGAACCCTAGAATCAGTTGAATCAGAAAATGAATTGATCATAAATAAAGAGACTTAACAAGAATTTTTGTATTGATAGGAACATGGATCGAGGTCGTCGTGGTAGAAATGTTAACCCCCAATGTGATGAAGAAGAGCTCGATCTGGATGTTCATAAACTCTTCATAGTTCGCAGCCTCGACCTTTCAAGGGTGAAGGGGAACAGTTACGTGAAGTTGTAGAAAAGTGGATTGAGGCCATGGAGGAATATTTTGATGTAACGACTTACAATGAGAGAAGCAAGATGGCTCTCGCCAGGTTAAAGATTGTGGAAACGGCCAGGGTTACATGGAGGAATCATTGCGAGACAAACCGTCTCGACCGAAATACCCAAACCTGGACCGATCTCAAGGCTTACCTCAGAAAGAGGTTTTGTCCCCCAGGCTTTCTTAAAACTAAGATGAATGAGTTCTTGGAACTAAAGCAGGAAAACCGAACAATTGAAGAGTATCATCAGGCTTTTGCCCTTCTCCTTAAATATTCCCCTCAATTGGATGAAGAGCAGCTGATGGCCAGGTTCATTCGAGGAATGAATGAGCCATTGGATACTTTACTCAAGAATGCCAAACCTATCTCAATGGCCGAAGCAGTAAGAATGGCGAAGGATTTCGCCAAAGCCTTTGATGTCAAAGTTCCGCCAAAGCCAACACCATCACCTTTCAAAAGGTTTTTATTCCGAGAAGGTGATTCCAACCTTCCTCTGCCTAAGAGATATCAGGGTCAAACCCAGGATATGGAAAGTTTCAGAATGGAAGAAATGTCCTTTTCCCGAAACTCAATCCCTTGGAATTCAACTTCAGAAGTTCCACCCTTGAACAAGAGAGTGAAATGCTATAACTGTCAAGGATTTGGACATCGCAGTCTTGATTGCCCAACTCCTTTTGGATCAAGGTTTTCAGGGCAGGGAAATCAAGGATCAAGATTCCAGACTCCAGCCCCTTCCTTCCAGAGTAATCAGGGTTCTATTCACCAAAATCAGGGAAATCTCAGAGGTAGACCCTCTATCCAACTTGCAGTTTCAAAAAGAAATTCTTTTATATTAAAAGAGTGATTTTCATCATAAATGATTTATATGCATAAACATATGCATAAAAGATTTTATGCATAAACATATGCATAAAAGATTTTTTTTATATTAAAAGTGTGATTTTCATCATAAATGATTTTATGCATAAATTAGATGCATAAAAGAAATTCTTTTATATTAAGAGAGTGATTTTCATCATAAATGATTTGTATGCATAAAAGATATTTTTTATATTAAAAGTGTGATTTTTATCATAAATGTTTTTTATGCATAAATTAGATGCATGAAAGAAATTCTTTTATATTAAAAGAGTGATTTTCATCATAAATGATTTGTATGCATAATCATATGCATAAAAGATTTTTTTATATTAAAAGTATGATTTTCATCATAAATGAATTTTATGCATAAATTAGATGCATAAAAGAAATTCTTTTATATTAAAAGAGTGATTTTCATCATAAATGATTTGTATGCATAAACATATGCATAAAAGATATTTTTTTATATTAAAAGTGTGATTTTCATCATAAATGGATTTTATGCATAAATTAGATGCATAAAAGAAATTCTTTTATATTAAAAGAGTGATTTTTATCATAAATGATTTGTATGCATAAATATATATGCATAAAAGATATTTTTTATATTAAAAGTGTGATTTTCATCATAAATGGATTTTATGTATAAATTAGATGCATAAGAGAAATTCTTTTATTCTAAAAGTGTAACTCCTACTAAATTGGATTTATGCATGGAAAGAATCCACATCTACATCCATACATCCATTTTCACATCCACATCCACATCCACATCTATTCTTCCACATACATACATCTCCATCTATTCTTTGTTCATTTTCATCTATATGATTCATTTCACATCCTCATATCTATTTATAGAATACAAGAGAATTCTTATTTTTTATATAAGCTTTCTTTACGCATCTATTTATGTATAAATTTTATTTTAAGGAGAATAACACTTTCGAAATAAAAATCAATATTTTATGCATCTTCCTATGCATAAATTCATTTTAAATGAGAATGACACTTTTGAATTAAAAATCAATCTTTTATGCATCTTCTTATGCATAAAATCAAAATTGATGAAAATAACTCTTTTGAACTAAAAATAGATTTCTTTATGCATCTTTCTATGCATAAAATTAAAATTGATGAGAATAACACTTTTGGATTAAAATAATTTCTTTAATGTGAAAATGGATGTATGGATGTAGATGTGAATGTGGATGTATGGATGTGCGCTTTTGCCGCACAGGTCGTAGCTGGGGACTTGCCAGACACCGTATGCGAGCCACGAATGGCTACAAGCATACGACCAGGGAAGGAAGCTCAAACAGAATGCCAAAGGGTGTGTCACTCACCGCTCTACCGCCGCCTTGAAGGATTCCCACGTCGCCGCCGTGAAGGAGGAGCCGCCGTCGCCGCTCTACCGCCTCTCCGCCGCTCCGCCGCCGTGCCGCTACACAGTGCTCGATCGCTCTCTCTCTCTCTCTCTCTCTCACTCACATACGCAGGAGAAGGAAACCAAGAGATAAGGCAAGAGCACTCTTCTATTCACAACACATGAGAATGAGGATTTTAGGGTTACATTTGACTCATATAGGTGACTTGGCCGTTCACACTTGGGTGCCCATACATGGCCGGCCGACCTTAACCCTTATCCTACTGATATCCAAGGTGCGCCTCTCATCGGCGATCACCCAATCCCTTTAACCTTAACATATGGTGCCGACAAGCCCGGCCCATGACTCAGAATATTTAAATTAATGACGTAAAACATAGTACGTCCGCCATGGGTTAACATGCCCCCCTTCCTGATGTAGATTCCGTTCTCGGAAGCTATGGTATGGTAAGCTCGAGAGGGTTGTTGTGGTAGACCGTCTGCAAAATAAGGAAGTAGAGTGAAAGTATGCTAGAATTCAAAAGATATAAAGTGTAGAAATTCAAGCATGCTAGACCACAATGGATGATGAGAACTTAGTTTAAGGGTTACATGAATGAGCTAGTGTAGCAAATTAACAGGAGTTTAAAATTATTGAAAGTAAATCAAGAGTTAGCAAGGTGTCAAAGGTTAATCAAGGTTTATAACTGGCCTAAGTCAAGGAAAAGAACCAAACTTAATAAATAAACAGATGACCACACTGTGTCTACTCTAAGAACAAGTTTATACCACGAGCCTAGGGACACAAGAAACATTAGAGTTACAGGAGCCTTTTGCCTTTATTTCCTCACGCACGTGACAATTTTTATACACAATGGCGACCTTCCTAAGGCAAAACTAACATCGATCCTGGTACCATGTTTAACACAAGGCATTATCCAGGAATCTATTAGCTCACTTTAGGCAAGGCTACCCCCTACCAACCAAGGCATCGGTCTGGAGTAGAATACTCCTCGCCTACCAAGTATCAATAAGGCGATAGGCCAACATTAAAGCACATCATAGACTTGTATTGCCATTTATTGTAGGCTTTTTTTTTTTTAAAGTTTCTTTTGATCTTCGCTCCTGAACTAAAATGTGTTCTTACATCCTTTCGACAAGGGGTAAAAGCTATGTCCTAGAGGTCAACACACACACAGCCAGGTGTTCAAACATTAAGATGGTTTGACCTTAGACCTAAGACAATCGTATTCCAAGGTTAACTAAGACGTCATGCTGCCTAGGAATATTTTCAATAAAGTTAAGCTCATTAATGATTTACACTAGCATGCAAGCAACTTCAAAAACTAAGTAGTACATTGACAATTTCCATGTGGTCATGCCGTATAGTTTATGAAATTAATTGAACAGTAAAAACGAAAGAGAGTGGGTATGGAAGAATTACAACTGTAATTGGAGATCTCCTTGATTTGACGAGACAGCTTGCAATTTGATGTAGATATATTTTGATGAACGTTGCGGCAGTCTCAAGACTTGAAAGCGAACCCACCTCAAACCTTTTAACCTGTACAATCAACTAACAAGCACTATACCTCGAGAGGCACATCAGTGTGGAAAATTTCAAGACTCGTTTAAGGAATCTAAACTAGAAAAAACTTGAAAACACTAACCTACCTACCAGTCACCACACTACTACTGAGGATACGGTAAGAGGATGTTGTAGAGTCCTGGCTCTAGCCCTAAGGCTAAGCCTCTATCCGCATCATCCAAATAAATAAAATCAACCTCAGTAGTGCCATGAGTTTCATCCGTCCATTCATCATTGTCAGATATTTCCTTTTCATTTTCCCATCCACATAGACTCATCAAGAATGTAACCATGCGAGGATAGTCGTCTTGTGGAAAAGGAAAGCATTGGGCTATCGGGGATATGTCCTCTACGGAGTAGGGGTCGGTCATGGTCAATAGGCGAATTAGCCATTCTAATTCCTCAACATTTTCCTCATTGGCTAGTACATCTATATGATCCCATTCAGTTTCAATTACAGGATAGCACATGTGGAATATCTGAGAAAGGTACAGATGATACCTCTCACCAAAGGTAGGAGTGGATGAAGTGTATGATGATCGTGCATCTGCCATATCTGCAAACACAGATATAGCATCAGTAGGTTTGTGACAGGTCAATCTAGTTCTTGATTGTATACGGATATCTCTGCTCTTAACGTGCTCTTGCTCTTTTTACTATTTTTTTATTTTGTTTTCTTTGTTTTGTTTATGTATGAAGCTATATATATACATCCCCTTGAATTTGGCAATTACATGGTCAGGGGAGAAGGTTAAGGAGGAAGCATTAGAATGTCGAGCGTGAGTACATGCTCCCCCTTTCCTTGGGTAGATCATATTATTTGCAATGATGTTGCAGCCTCTTGGAACCAATTTGTCCAGCGGGTCATAGGTTGTGATGTGGGCAGATAGCTTTTTATGACCCTTGTGGCCACATCCAATTGTAGAGATGGTAGTGTACGCTCCCATTGACGAATGGAGGAAATGGTTTCCGACGATACTATTACAAGGGGAGACGTAGACTCATCGGTTTTTTGTTGTGTGTTGACAAGAGTAGGTGTAGAGCATGTAGAAACTTCTATATGATTGTGTGCCTGGCATGAGGAGCTAGAAGCTTCATGTGGCTCCCCCCTTCCTGAGCTAGGTGGTAATGATCGATATCGTTTGGGAATCCAAACTAACTCTGGAAGTGGTGCGGAGCACTCTGTTACCTTTCCCTTACCACGGTCTTGAATTGTCATTGGGGTGGCAACAATTGGTTTGCAAGGTTTTATAGGTGATGTAGAGGGATTCACCTTATGTTTAGGAACCCAAATCTGGTCATTCCCCTCGTAGTACCCTTGGGCTACTAATAATTTTTTAGGGATCCACCGCAATGTTACATTGCCCTTTCTCGGGTGGGTAGCTACTTTCCTTTTACGAGGCTTCTTGGTGGCTGAACGAGATTGAGCAGGGGGAGTAGCTGTTAACGAAGCTTTGGGGACCCATTTATATGTACTCTTTGGCATAGTAAGCGAAGCTTTAGGGACCACCTTGCCTGTTTCCACTCTTGGCGTTGAAGCGTTAGAGGGGTGGCCAACAATCGAAGATGGTTTTGCCACTGGACTTTGTGATTTTTTGTTATCTAATATTTGAGTGGATGACTTAGGTGCGGGATTTTGAGCGGTCAGACCTAGTGTTGGTTCTTGCGTTGTGACTTGTCTGGTTGCCCAATCGATATTGCACTTGGTGGCCATCATCCATTTGCGCCCTAAGATTACAGTCCCTTCCATGGTGCCAGCAGGCATAACCAAAAAGCTTTGAATTATGGTTCCCTTGTCATAAGCAACCGGAGTGTGCAGAATTCCTGAGACAGGGGTTTTCTTCTTGTTGATTCCTTGAACTTGGATAGAACTCTTGGATAAAGGTGGTTTTCCCAGTTGACACCACACGCCATATGATAGCAAATTGTGTTGAGCTCCTGTATCCAATAATGCATTATACAGCACCTCCCCGTAAGGACTCTGTAACTCAATTGGGTATCTTAGAGGTGGGTCAGATTCCAATACATCCTCTTCTGCTTCCTCAAAAAATACTTGCGTAATTCCCAAGTTGGCTTCTCGTTGTCTCCTAGCACGCTGTTGACGTTCTTTGGCTTCGACTCTTGCTTGTATCTTTTTAAGCTCAGCCTGTTCTTTAGCTGCCTTCTTTTGATGGATTGCGTGTAACTCCTCCTGGCTCAGGGGGTCATAGTATCTTTTGAATTTACTCCCATTAAGGAATCCAATGGTTTCAACTCCGTCGAGAGTCTCCACTCTGATGGTACCTTGCGGTGTAATTTCACATACTCTATACGGTCCCTTACCAGCATATTTGAGCTTCTTCTTTTCGTTTCGCACTCCATACATCAAGACTTTATCCCCAACCTTGATGTCCTTGTCCTTTAGATGGCGATCAAACCATTTTTTCCTTCTATCCTTCTCCACAAGGGCATTGTATACAGCCAATTGTCTTTCTTCGTTTAGTCGCTCAAGGATATACAGACGCTCTGCTAAGGGATTACCGTCCCAACCCTCTTGAGTAGCAACACGAAGACTAGGAATGACAAATTCCCACGGCATGACTGCTTCTTGGCCATATACCATTTTGAATGGTGTGCAATTAATAGCCACTTTGTACGCAGTACGATAGGCCCATAAAGCCGTCGTGAGCTTTAGATCCCAATCCGTGCGATGAGCTTCAACTGTCTTTGTCAAAACAGAGATTAATGTCTTGTTTGTACTTTCGGCTTGGCCATTCGCTTGCGGATAATAAGGAGTAGATTTATGATGGGATATCATGAAATTTGTTGTGAGCTCCTTAATCACTTCATTTATAAAATGCGTACCATTGTCGCTCACAAGTTCAAAAGGACAACCGAAGCGTGTGATTATATTTTCAAAGAGGAACTTGGCTGTTGTCCTCGCATCTGCCTTACGTGTCGCTTTCGCTTCAGCCCATTTGGTCATATAGTCAGTGGCCACAATAATATAGCGAGATTGTGTGTTTCGGGCCGCTGGGCTAATTGGACCTACAAAGTCTAAACCCCACTTTTCAAATGGTTGGTTTACTTTGATTGGATGTAGGGGCATCTGATCTTTCCTCTGGGGTTTCTTATATCGTTGGCATTCATCGCAACCCTTCACAAAGAGTGATGCATCTTGAAACATAGTGGGCCACCAATACCCTGATTGTAAGATCTTTCGCGCAGTTAAGTCTCCTGAGAAGTGACCACCGGCTACGCCCATATGTGCCTCTTACAAAATGTATAGATACTCATCCTCTCGGGCACAACGCCTAAGAACGTCATCCTTTCCTCTTTTATAAAGAGTCCCTGCTATCAGGCAATAGGGTTCGCATTCTTTGATTAGCTTTCGAGCTAGATCTTTACGAAGCTCCTTGGGTGGAAAGCCATTAACCAAAAAGTTAACAATCTTCTCACTCCATTCAGGCATTGTCTCCACCATGAACAGGGAAGTGTCCGGTAAGTCATCATCAATTCCTGTAGGAGCCTCACCATTGGGTATGCGAGACAAATGATCAGCCATAACATGTTTCTTGCCAGGTCTCACAACAACCGTGAAATCAAACTCAAGAAGAATCAATAGCCATCGTGTGATTCTTCCTGTGGAGCATGATTTGTTTACCAGATACAACAATGCTTGATGATCCACATAGAAAACAAACTTGGTGGCAAGGAGGTAATAACGAAATTTCCTTACTGCATATATCATTGCCAACCCTTCTCGCTCCGTAGTGGTGTAGTTCATCTCAGCATCGTTCAACTGGCGACTGGCAAAGCTAATGGGGTAGTCTAGCTTGTGTTCTCCAGGTTGAGTTAACACACACCCAATAGCAAAGTTTGATGCATCAATATGCACATGGAAGAGTAAATCCCAGTTAGGCATTCTCAAGATTGGAGCACTCGCCAAGGCCTTCTTTAATAGCTCATAGGCACGGTCACATTCTTCGGTCCAAATAAACTCGATGAGAAGCTTATACAATGGTCGAGCTATCTCGGCGAAGAAGAGAATAAACCTTCAATAATAACCAACGTGGCCCATAAAGCGTTGGACTCCCTTGTAGTTGGTGGGTGGGGGTAATTCCAGAATGACCTTGATTTTACTCTCGTCAGTGGAAATCCCATTTTTGGACACTATATGTCCTAAGATAACTCCGTGTTTAACCCAAAATTGGCATTTGAAAGGATTCAAGGAGATGCGATATAATCTACACCTTTCAAATATTTTTCGTAAACACATCAAGTGCTCATCCCAAGAGGAATGAACACAAAGATCATCTAAGAAAGCTTCACAGAAGTCCCTTAGATATTCCTTAAAGGCCGTGTTTATTAATCGTTGGAATGTTGCAGGTGCATTGGTCAGGCCAAAAGCCATGACGCGAAAGGCAAACACTCCAAACTCCGTGATAAATGCTGTTTTAGCTTGGTCCTCGTCTGCAATTGTGATCTGATTGTAACCCGAGTACCCATCTAAAAAGCTATATGCCTCCTTGCCTGCCACTCTTTCAAGCACATGTTCAGAATATGGCAAGGGGTAATGATCCCTTCTGGTGGCTGCATTAACCTTTTTGAGATCAACGCACACTCTGAGTTTCCCATTCTTCTTTGGCACGATGACTATCGGAGAAACCCATTCTGAGTGCTCAATAGGATATATGAATCCACATTTTACCAGCTTTTCAATTTCCTCTTGTACAATCTTTGCGTACTTAGGATTCATTGGGTAGGGACGTTGCTCGACTGGTTTAGCAGTGCTAATCATTGGAATCGTGTGTTGCACCACCGAGGGTGGAACACCCTTCATATCATGATATGTCCAAGCAAATATGTCCTTGAATTCTTTAAGAAGCTTCGTAAGTGCAGCTTCTTCCGCCTTGGTGAGGTCTTGAGCAATAAAAACTGGTTTAGACTCCTCACCTAGATCTGCTAAGTCTATCTCCTTGACTACCGCAGGGCCATCGTAGACACCGCTACTCCCATTGGTAGGCGTTCGTTGGGCTTTTGTGTAGACTACTTTACGTTCCCCTGTGGTGAATGATTTGAAATGCTCGGGTGCGGGGTGTAAGTCTACTGGTTCTTGTTGTGCCAGACTTTTTTCTTTCAATTCCACTTCCTTTTGTTGTTGAGCCAACTCTTGGTTTTGCCGCCTTCTTGTAGTACGACTTAGTTTCGGCTTCTCTTCGATTTCTAATTGGGCGACGTCATGGGGTTGCGGAATACACCACATGACACTTTGGAGGTATTGTCCCCAATTATCCGCTATCTTCCGATGAGCATCAATGGCTCCTACATAACTAAGCCTTTCTGCAGTGGATCTTTCCTTGTTTATTGCAGTGCGTACATTAGCTCGATAGCGTTGGCGCTTATGTCTCGTTTTCTTCTTACCAAGTTTTTGATTTTTGTTTCTATCAGATTCGGACTCACTTGGTTGATCTTCACTTTCGGATGAACTGCAGGAGGTCACTGTCTTAGGCCTTGAGCACGTTGCTTCCACCTTTGGGTGAATATTTAATTCATTTTCCCCATCAGGCTCAGAGTCAGTTTCTTCTTGAGGTTCATACTCAGAGTTGCATTGGTCAGAGTCTTCGCTACTTTCAGTGTCGGTGGAGTTTGCCACGTTCTCGCCATCAGGAGTCAAGTGCATAACACCTATCATGTTTATTGGCACTAACGGTGGCATATCTTGCCCCTCAGGTGTTACCCAACTTGTGCCTCTATTTCCCCATGTGTCTATGGTTGCCGCTAGGTGTACCCAATCCACGTTATCCGACTCAGTCATACCCGGTAGGACATCCATGTAAGGAGAATCTTTCCCATCATCAGTCTCTTTTTTGCATGTATAGCAATACCTTAATGGGGCGGAATGAACAGTGGTATCCGATCGATTATCGATGATAACCTTGCTTCCTAAAGGATGTGCACGACCATTCTCAAGATCAACTCGAATGATAGAGTCCTGGAATTGTAGGTAGACATGGTTTTTCGACCAGTCATGTACCATTTGTGCTTCCCTCATGAAAGGACTTCCTAAGATCATTTGATATGACATAGGATGCTTGGAGAAATCCATTACAATGAAGGTATGTTTTACCTTGTATCCCAGGACCTTGATCTTGAGGTCCCTTAACATTCCAATAGGTTTAGCTATGGTTCCGTTTGCCATCTTAACCACTATGTTTGTGACTTCGAGGTGAGGCCTTCCCATAGATTCCCAACAGTTTTTAGTCACAATGCTCACTCCAGCACCACCATCAAGGATTCCCTTTAGAGTTAATCCCTTGGTAGTAATGGGGAGGGTGGCATTAGATTCGTCCCCTTCAAAGTACTGACCCAACTTGTTCACAGGTATTTCAACGACCGAATCTTCATCTAAGTTGGGTTGTAGATCCCAATGCTCCCCTTCATCTTGAAGCGTGTCAGGTCTATCCATATTTGCGAATTGTGGTAGCCCCGCCTTTAGTTCTCCATTGAGAAATGCCCGAAGGGCTAAGAATAGCTCAGGATCTCCGTATAATTTGGATATGATCGTGGTTCTGATCTCAGAGGACATGAAATCCATTAACTTAGACACATTCAATGGTACTTTTCGAGACATCGCCCCTTGACTAGGGACTGGTGAAGATGGAATCACTTCCTCTTCAATGGGGTCAGGCATTCCCTCACTAAACATTCTTTCAAGCAAAAAGGGTGTTTGCCCACTTCCTGATGTTCTATCCTCACTTTCTTCTCGAATGATACTCGGTATAGCTAACGGTTTATGGTTCCGGTAAGGCTGAACTTGCGTAGGAAACACTGTGTCTGGAATTTTGATTTTTCTCGGGTTTGGCTCCAGTTCTCTTTGTGTTTCTTCCACCAAACCCCTTAAGTGTTGCACTTGTTCAATCTCCTCAACTGGGTTTGGGTAAGTTCCAATCTTTTTCTTGAGGGTTTTTGGCCCACGTGGCTTGTCTTGAGGAGTCTCAGTCAGTTTAGGTGGACGAGAGGGTATTAACTGACTTGGTTGTGGAGCCGAGGAAGTTTCCTTCTGTTTCCCCTTATTTATGTACTCGCTTGATTCTCCGTCATTGAGCTCCCGGGTGGGTTCCTCCCTTAAGGTAGTGGCTTTGGTCCCCATGGTTTCTATTGAATCGGAATCATCTTCAGGATCATTCATATACACGGGGTCGTCTCCCGTCCCTATGTTAGTCTTTGAACTAGGCTTGGAGCTCGTGGCATTAAGCGATCTCTTCCGCCGTGTTTTCTTTTTCTTTGCCTGAGCGATTGATGCAGTATCCCTCTCTTCAAGAATGTAGTTTTGATTTTGAAGCATTGACCGTGTAACTACATTCGCGGGTACAACGGGTGTGGTTCCTCGTGCTTGGTTGGTGACCTCAACCAAATTCAATGGCGTAATCTTGGGTGCATTAGGATTATGTGGACATTGAGCGATCAAATGATCTATGCCACAACGATTACATGTAAGTACCGGCATTCCCGATGTGCTCCCTTGATTTGGTTGCATTTGAGTAGCGATCTTCTGTAGCCTATTAGGGCACTCTGCTACACGATGCGGTCCACCACACTCGTAGCATTGAAGAGGTGGTCTCCTCGCCAAGGTATTAAGGTTTTGCCCTCTTGTGGCGAGAGCAGCCGCTTGATATACAGGCTTAACTTGCCCGAAATGATCCTCCATGTAGTACTGGGGAATCATTTCAAACGTATCAATCCCGTATGGAGCAGTAGGGTCTATCTCCTCTTCATAATCCCCACATGCACTATGTGACTCACAACCCATCTGGTTTATTGGGGTAATCCTTGGATGTGGAGGTTGTGGTCCTAGCACTGGCGGTGGTAACGGCACAGACTGGACTACATTCGGATTCCTTGGAACTATGTGCTGTGACGGTTGCTCGATAGGTTGTGCAGGCATTAGCGCGGGTACTTGAGGTGTGTTTGACCAAGCTAGTGGTGCCTGGTTTGCCAACATTCGCTTAAGTGTTAGGCAATCTTTAGATTGATGGCCATACTTACCACATG
This sequence comes from Cibotium barometz, assembly GCF_041138505.1. Taxonomy (NCBI): domain Eukaryota; kingdom Viridiplantae; phylum Streptophyta; class Polypodiopsida; order Cyatheales; family Cibotiaceae; genus Cibotium; species Cibotium barometz. The sequence goes on from NC_141100.1 coordinate 35,593,828, forward strand.
CATTGCAATTCCCATTGAATTTGACTCTAAATGTGGGACATTCACTCGTGCTATGTGGTCCTAAGCACACCGAACACCATTGTTGCTCTCTCCTTGGGTACATATGGCTATTCTGAGGAGCTCGATTACCCCTGAAGTATTCTTGGAGAGCCTTAGTAAGGTCGGTCACAGACATTTCAGATATCTTGGGCTCCTTGGCAATTGGTTTTACCGTCATTGGCTCGTGCCCAGATACTTGCGAACTAACGGATTTTGTTTCTGAAGACACCTTTTTACCTGCAATCATCAAGTTGTCTTCTAACTGGATTGCATTGGCAGTGACTGCTTCCCACGTTGTAAGACCTCTAATGACTAGGCCATTGTAAATGTCCTCGTGGCGCAATCCTCGGATGAATCTATCGAGGAGTTGGTTGTTATTGAAGCGTTCGTCGGGAGTGCAGCGAGAATTTAGATGCTTCAGTCGACTTATGAAGTCTCTCACTGACTCCCCTTCCTCGCGTTCAGCTTTTTGGAGTTGAGATGCTACTCCCCAAAGCACACCCTCACGTATGTATTCTTTCAAGAACAATCTCTTGAGAGTGGGGTAGTGAGTGCGCTCTTCAACCCTTAAGGTTCGATACCAATCTCCGGCCTTCCCACTTAAGGTTAAGCCTAAGGCTTTACACTTATGCAGCTCATTGTGCTCTTCCAAGGAATCACACACGTGCTCAAAGACTTCAATGTGCTTCCTAACATCCTCGTTACCACTGAAGTTTTGAGTGAGCTTAGCCACTTGTACTGCCTTGCTTCTAGGTTCTCTCTCAGGCATACCCCGCATGTTTTCTGCAATGGATCGTCCGATCGTCTGAGCAAATGCTGCGAGATCACCTAAGTGAGCAGGCATAGTTGGTGGAGGCACTTCTGGGATAGCCTGGCTGATAGGAGTTGGCGTTGGTCTGAGTAGGTTGGCAAATGACGTAGGATATGATATGTGGCTAGGCCTAGCTCCTCTTGGATAATGGTGGTGATAAGGCGGTCGTGGAGCATACGCCATTGGCACACTAAGAGGCGTAGGAGCTACCTGAGCATGAGTAGCGATAGGTACATAGGGTCGATAGGCACTGGCACGCACTGTTGTAGGTACTGTTCCACTAGGTAGCGGTGTCGTACTAACTACAGCGGTAACAGGTGCACTTTCAGCTATGCTCATCATTGGGGTAAGCATTGCGGATTCCTTAATGGAAAGTTGAGCCAAGGTTGGAAAACTAAAGTTACTGCTCGTGGGCTCAACCTGCATTGAGACTCCAGGCGAAACAACATATGAAGGGTCTATGGGACTCACCGAGGGAGTCTCCAATTGTGATAGGGTTGGTTGTTTGGCCTTGCCCGTATCCAAAAACCTCATAGGGCCAGTGGAAACTAGGTTCACTCCCCTATTTTGCCTCTCAATTTGGATAATTCTATGAATCACCTCACATATCATGTGTTGTTGCTCCTCTAGATTAGTGGCGCTAGATGTAGATCGTAGGACTTCTAACCAACCTACATGGTATGTGTAACCTGTGTATAGGTCAGTTAGAGTCTCTGTGTGTAGATCATATTCCCAATTTTCATTGAGAAATATCCCATCTAGACTTGGTGTGCCAAATGGTTCTCTTGAAGTGGACGCAATGTCACTTCTTATGGATTGGCTTCTAGGGACCTCTACTTTAGGAAGAGCATCGGAATGTGGTAGCTCAGTAGGGCCCTCATTAAACGAAGTGGGTAGAATATCCACATGGACACTCTTTGGGAGGGTAGGGTCTACATAAGATGTGAATGGCGAATCTACTACCCCTCCTTCCTCATTTACTTCGCTTGTCGCATGTTCAGAGCGTGTAGCTCTACTAAAGGTCTCTATTAGACGACTAAACATGCTAGATCCGGGTTGTGGGACCCACACTGGCATGTTTTGGCTTGTCTCCTCAGGGTTCTTGGTAGGGTGTCCTTCCATGGCTTCTGAGTCAGAGGACGAGTCACTATCCACTATTCGTGGATCTTGGGTTGCACTCCCTTGGGTTCCAGCCGAAGGCCAAGATGCCAACGTGGAGGGATGGTGTGAGCCTGCGTAGACTGAAACGCTTTCTAGTGGTTCAGGCTCTAGCACCCGACCAGAACGTAGATGCATGTGACGTGGGTATCCTACGTGCGTTGGTAACTACCCTTGAAACTCACACAAGTGGTTTCTTAGGTGTTTCGCACCCCGTTTTTACTTGTTTTTGTGTTGTTTTTAACCCGTTTTTGACCCCCTTACTTACGGTCGAACTTGGACTAGGGCGTGTGATAGCTCAAAACGAGCGTATCGTTTAAAGGGTCCTAGTGTGCTTTACAGCACCGTGTTCGCCTATCTAGAGCTCCTGTAGTCCTCAAAATAGTCCGTTTCCTTTGGGGGGAAGGGGCAAAAGCCTATTTGCTTGTGGAGGAAAGGGTGAGGGCTTTATCCCACATGCTCACTTTACTCCTTGGGGAGTGGGCTACATATAGGGCACGACTTCCCATAAGCTCTCACTTGAGAGAAAGCTATGGAGGCTCACTCTCCTATATATATATATCAAAAGACCGAGACCGAGGCCGGGGCCGTGGGCCGTGGGCCGATTGGGGTTCTTTCTTTTCAAAAAATTTTTCTCCAATTAGAAAATCTTTCCTCTCCACATGTTTGGTTCTTTCTTTGAAAATAAAATTTAATTTTTTCTTTTTTATTTTTTATTTTCTGTTTTTTTTTTGTGAGATAAGTTTTCTAGGGTTTCCTTAGGGTTCAGCCTTGGCCGCGGTGCAGTTCGCACACACAGCACAGATCTGGGGATTCAGAAATCCCTCTCACACGCAGAAACCAGATAACAGAACGTACGCCCACACGCGGAGCGAAAATATAACAAAAGAAACAGGAATACAGAAGACAAATTGCAGAAACAGAGATTGAAAACCACAGAAACACCTCAACAGCAACACAGACGCCTTTCCTACAGTGTAGATTAAACTTCACGCAGCAGCCGAGCTGCAAATTGGAGCTTGGTGCAGGGCAACTCCCCGGCAGCGGCGCCAAAAATGTGCGCTTTTGCCGCACAGGTCGTAGCTGGGGACTTGCCAGACACCGTATACGAGCCACGAATGGCTACAAGCATACGACCAGGGAAGGAAGCTCAAACAGAATGCCAAAGGGTGTGTCACTCACCGCTCTACCGCCGCCTTGAAGGATTCCCACGTCGCCGCCGTGAAGGAGGAGCCGCCGTCGCCGCTCTACCGCCTCTCCGCCGCTCCGCCGCCGTGCCGCTACACAGTGCTCGATCGCTCTCTCACTCTCTCTCTCTCTCTCACTCACATACGCAGGAGAAGGAAACCAAGAGATAAGGCAAGAGCACTCTTCTATTCACAACACATGAGAATGAGGATTTTAGGGTTACATTTGACTCGTATAGGTGACTTGGCCGTTCACACTTGGGTGCCCATACATGGCCGACCGACCTTAACCCTTATCCTACTGATATCCAAGGTGCGCCTCTCATCGGCGATCACCCAATCCCTTTAACCTTAACATATGGTGTCGACAAGCCCGGCCCATAACTCAGAATATTTAAATTAATGACGTAAAACATAGTACGTCCGCCATGGGTTAACAATGGATGTGGATGTGGATGTGGATGTATGAATGTGGATGTGGATGTATGGTTGTATGTGGATGTGGATGTGGATGTATGGTTGTATGTGGATGTGGATGTGAAAATGGATGTATGGATGTAGATATGGATGTGGATGTATGGATGTGGATGTGGATGTGGATGTATGAATGTGGATGTGGATGTAGATGTGGATGTATGAATGTGGATGTGAATGTGGATGTATGGTTGTATGGATGTGGATGTGGATGTGGATATATGAATGTGGATGTGAAAATGGATGCAGTATGGATGTAGATATGGATGTGGATGTATGGATGTGGATGTGGATGTGGATGTGGATGTGGATGTATGAATGTGGATGTGGATGTGGATGTATGGATGTATGGATGTGGATGTATGAATGAGGATGTGGATGTGAAAATGGATGTATGGATGTAGATGTGGATGTGGATGTGGATGTAGATGTGGATGTATGAATGTGGATGTGGATGTGAATGTGAATGTACAAATGTGGATGTGTATGTGGAATAATAAATGCGAATATGTATGTGAATGGATATGAAGTCGATATGAACGAATGAGATGTAATGAGAAATGGATGTGATGAGACGTAATGTAAATTAAGAAAGATAGGAATGGATGTTATGTGAAGTGAATGAATCCGATGTGATGGGATGGAAAATGACGTATCTGGTCAAGAATGGATACACATATGATTTGGATTTGGGTTAAGTAATATGGATTGATGTGGAACAATCTGGAAAGACGTGAGTTCATTATAGAAACTGTATTTGTGAACTGTTTGTAAATGACTGTTTTATGTCAAGAATGCTGTGGAAGCATTTTGACTATCTTGAGAATGTGGTCGTGGAGACCTACCTCATAAAGTTGCAACAACTGATGGAGAGTCAACGGAGGACGTCTCTTGTAGCAAGGTCGGCCAAGGTCTTAACCAGCCTCGGTTCGATTTAAATGGTGAGCTTCCGGTATGGTGGATGAGGGACCAAGGAAGTGGCCTCCTATGAGTAAAGCGCTAGGTGACCTGCGAAGGGCCCTAGGTAGAGGGTGCTGACCATACGGTGCTCGGGCTCTGGATCGTCGAAGATACCCACGTGTGTCGTGGAAGATATTGGAACAAGGAGTAAGAGTTGTTTTCTTAAACCAGGCATGGATATGGTTGATTGATCTTGCTGGTCCTCAACGGATGAATCCATGGCTCTTTTATATGTATCTGTTGGTTGATCTTGCTGATCTTCAACGGAGATTCCATCTTGATTTTTATAAGTGATTATATTGCCGAGTACTATGAGCTAGGAACTATTGAAAAGGCCCCTGAGTGGACAGGTGGTGAGCGTTCTGGTTGCCAATGATGCCATAGATACTCTGATGAAGGGATGATTGGAAATAAGGATTCAACCAGAGATTTTGAGGATTGTGATCAGTGACACAATGGTTTCATTAAAGGATTGTTTTAAAGAAAGTTGATGCTGAGAAAAAAGGCAATTTCATATTGGGTGTGTAAGTGGTGTGATTGGTTTTATGTTTGCATGAACTTCCGGCTAGGGGGCCTGGGAACTCTTTTCCCTGGTACCCGGGACAAAACCTAACCAAATTCCTAATTGGATCCCATCACTACAGTGGTTGGGCGGTTGGCTAATCCATGGGACTGGATGGGGTTAGGCTGGACTGATGGATCCGTAAATTGAGACTCAATTTCTGTTTAATTCGATAGATGAAGTAAATTCCGGATAAGAATTGTTCTATGGAAAAGAATCAACGGATGTGCCTCTCAATGAGGAAAAAAACGTTGGTCTCTATGATCCAAGTACATTCTTTTTCCCTGGTATGACTATGGGACTCACGGGTTTGGTCAAATGTGCTCAGTTAGTTAAGGCTTTTGACTACGTTAGGGAAAAGTTATCCTGGTGGAATCGCCCGTGCTTTTCGGGCAAAGGAATTTTTTTCGAGTTCGGTTTTGAGAAAAAAAACCAATGGATTAGTCTCTTGTCCGGATATCCCCATGGGCGAGGTCCCGAGGGTGAGACCCTACCCCGCGTAAGAAGTGCTACTTCCGCTAGCACCCTTGAATTCGTTGCGTGGTGGGGACAGGGATCTTACAGGAAGAGACCTTTGAGGAGCTGGAACTTCCAACATATCTTATTGAGAATATCCCAAGAATTATGGTTTGATTGGAACTTTCCAAAAAAATCACCACAATTCAGGCATAGCTTTATCAATGTTATGGCTCACCCTAACCCCCCTTGAAACACCAACAAGAGATTACTTGGTGAACTGCAAGTGTCGTGAGGATCTTTCCAATGGCCGAGCTCATAACCCTTGAGATCTCCAAGCTCTATAACTCCTTGAGAAGCAATTCCACCGCACCTCTTGTGAGTATTATCACACCGTCGCATTGCACTACCAGTACTCATCCCTTCTCTCACCTCACATCACACACACACTCACTAGCATACATTAGAGAGAGAGAGAGAAGCAAGAGCAAGATTCAATTGCACAATGGAAGAGTATCTTGTATTATGAGAGAAATTCACTTATATACATGGCCATAAGTGTTCACACTCACTTAAAACTGTGGCCAGCCGCGCAAACTTTCTCATAAGAGGCCTAATGCTATTACAATGACTACTCTCATAATATATCTATGAAGTACATCACTTGGGACTTTATCCTAACTTACTACCACATGCTCTTGAAGCGGGAATCACGTTAAATTTTCCATCAAACCATTACGAGCGCCCGTTCAAGTTGTAGATTTGGACACCATTGCTTCATATCTTGAATGTATGACCCTTTGGTGTATCTACCTTGACTCCTTGATGTAAGATAATGGTGTTATCTCTTGTTAACTCTAGGAATAAGTTAACAATCTAACACGAGAGAAGAATCTCATGACCCTTGAGTTATGGGATTTGTTAATTCAACCAACACTCACGGCTCATCTTGAAAGAATTCCATTTACAAAAGACTTGAACATGCCATGTCTGGGATACTTTGAACATACAATGTATATTAAAACTAACCCCCTTACTTGCAAGATTTTTGTGGTTAAGTATGTGTTGGAAGCATATTTGATCTTATGGCATAAATGGACTATTGCTGCCCGAGCACCACTGTGCTTTGCTACTAGCAATAGGGTCATCAGACAGTCAATGACACAGAGTTGACAATACCATATTGCACGGAAGAGGGTCCAATCCTAATGGATTTCTATGATGCTGAATGCAAAAGGTTACAAGCCTCTTCCATAGAAGCCCCTCTACATGATGACCTACCATCTGGCATTGATGACTAACTCGGACCAAGCATCTACCCCTTCCACTCCATCCTCACCAACAAAGTCTAATGCTAAAACCACGCAATCGATTGCTATTCCTAAAGATGATCCCCAACCAAAACCATCTATCTCAAAGAAGGAACTCAAGGGAAAAGCCCCATAGCAAACACCTCTTCATCAACCAACCTCAACAAAAGCGAGTGTTGAATGCTCAAAAGCCTGCACATAAGTAACCACCACTCTGTAAGAGACTGGAACCTCATCATCAATGCCTCAGTGCCAACTAATGTGAAGGAGGTCCCAAAAGCTTCCACTTCTTCCACCAAAAAGAACAATCCACCAAGACAACACAAATCAAGGTATCTTAATGGTATCAAAATATGGGTGGAGAAGCAGCTACTTGTAGCTCAAGGCTACTACGAAGGTGCCAATAAAATTTAGGTGCCTCGACAGTCAAAGCCTCTTCCTCAATGCAGCACTTAGAGGCCAAAGAAAAATAAAAGTACTCCACAACGCCATAAACAAAAGCCTATGCGAGTTCCTCAATGAACTCCAACAACTCAACAACTATGGGTACCAAAACAATTACTGCAAGCACAAGGGTACTACCAAGGAAATACCAAAGCTTGGATTCCCAAGCACATCAAAAATTCCCCTAAGATTACAAAAAGAAATAAACCTCAGCACAAAAAGCATCAACCACCAATTTATAATGTTCATCTCACAGATGGGTGCCTGTGTATGTGCTTCAGGAACAAGGGGATTATAATGATAATACCTTCATATGGTTGCCAAAATTGAACAAAGTGAAGAAAGCATCACCACCAACCTCAACCCCAACAGTTTCACCTAAAGATCGACAAGAATGGAAACCCAAGAAACACCAAAAAAGCCACTCACAAATACACAAGAGCTTGTGTGTTCATTCAATTTACCCAATGGAAACCAACCAGAAGTTGTACCTACTGCATGTCGACAACACTTGTGCCAAAAATTCAATATTCCATTCCAATGGAGACTTATGAGAGCATCAAATATAAACTCACATGCTATTTTCGCCCCTATGGATATGAAGCATAAGTGTAGAAGCTACGTGGCAGACATAAGAACCTATCTCTAAAATAGGGAATAGACACAAGAACCGTTGATTACAAGGTGGTAGCAAAAAAAGATAGAGAGAGAGAGAGAGAGAGAGGGAGAGAGAGAGAGAGGGAGTCACACATATGGCCTACCTAAAAAACGTAGAATATCAGAAGCAACTCCCAATAATCTTCAATAGCCAATACAATTTTGTTAAGCTTATAGCTTACTATTCTTTTGGCTAAGATAATGTAGCAGCTGCTCCATGAGTACATATCCATACTCATGCACTGGGAGGACATTTGCACCAAAGCCTCACCATCAACAACTTATCTTTGGATGGGGGGGCCATGGTGGGCAAAAGCATGGTCAATGTTACAACCCGTCACCTGGAACTTTCCTTCAAATTGCAAACCTCTCCAAACACAAGTCTTCACAATGCATGGGTCATAAATCCTTAGTGAAGAAATCTTAGCCTCACAAATTGACGTATTTCTTTCATGCCTCACCCCACCAACTGGCGACATCAACAAGCATCAGCTCCATAAGAGCATATGTGACTTAATTCTTGTACTTCATGTATAGATCTGCTTTATTAGAGCACTTACATATACATGAAAGATCTGCTTTATTAGAGCACTTACATATACATGAAAGAAAAAAAAGCACATGGGAAGAAGCATGCAAGAACAAGTCCTACTCACAACAACATTTGACAAGAATCCTATCTCAAAAAGGGACTTCACCGAAGGCATATTCAAATGATGAATGTCGCTTCAATGAATCAAATGAGGAACTCAAAAACACAATCTCGTTCTGATGATTATGTCTACGTTCCTCTGTATCCTTCCTTCTCTTGTCCCTCATTATTAACATATCTTAGCTTCCCCAACCACTAACATAAATCACATGTAGCCTTGCTTATGATTGCCAAAAACAAAGTGAGCCAAAAAAGAAAAAAGAAAAAAAATATGCTCACTAAAATATAAAAATGCAATTATTGGCACCCCCCTCCCCACAATCCCGTTAGAAATTTCTACTAACCTCTAATCTTTTCATTTACTAACTAACCTTTCTTATTCCTTTTGAGGAAAAAGGACCATTGAGCGTCACTCAATATCAAAAGCCATCGACTTGTCAATTCTCCCTACACAAAGATCTTCAACGTGATAATGAGTGCGCGATCAACATTAGAAAGGGGGGAATGTTAACCCATTCCTAGGGTTAACAAGAGCTACCTCCATTATCTTATATCAAGGAGTCAAGGTAGATACACCAAAAGGCTAGTCCATAGCTTTTCTACAAGGGCAATGACACAAACTCTACTATTTTCATTCATAGAGGTATTGCCCACCATGGTTTATTACAAGATGTCCCTCACTTTGATTATATAATTTCCAAACAGAGGATGAACACCAATTGGGAGATTGTTGCCAGTACTATAGCATGGTATATCTAGAGAGCTAGATGCATGAGGCTATTAAGGGTGTCTAGATTTTTGCATTAGTACTATATGGGATGATATCATCCACTCTCATGTCTACTTGGGCTCATATTTAGGGGTCCTCTTGCTCCACCTAGCCAAGCACGTTATATTTATGTAGGAGTGGGACTATGACATTTTCTTTTCCTCTAGTCTCACAGGTCTCTCATGGCATCATGATGCTCCTCAGTCATTGAGATCACCATACATACTGGGGTGATTCTATCCTATTTTGTAGACGTGATTATTGTATGCTTTTTTCATACTTAATAGAAGTCTCTTTCATGGGAAAAATACATGGACGTGTTTCTAGCACCATTGGGTGAATACCTACAAAAGTTGGAATCAAGTAATCGAGTCCTTGAAGCATCTCTTCTCAAGTGTGTGTCATACACTTGGAATCAAGTAATCGAGTCCTTGAAGCAGCATCTCTATAAAAAGCACAACATCACTGGCATTGAGGGGGAATTCTCCCTCAAAATTTATGTGTTTAATTTTTATGTCTATGTGTCAAGGAGGGTTCTTTGCCTGGGATGTCTCCCAAAATCTAAAAAATAATCTATGTGTGCATTTTTCTCTTATATGTTTATAATGCTCCTTTATTCCAGTTTACCTCTATTTAAATCAATAAGGTGGGGATATTATGATTGAAACCAATGTAGGACATGAACCATTGACCTCCAACGTAACCTTGGTCTCTGAGTCTCTATTGGGGACCAGCTACATGAACCTTAGAGGCATGCATGTTAAGCCTCTAAGCCATGCTAGTGTTGAGCTTTGGAGCGTATTCAGCCCAAGCTCACCTCTTCTAAATAGCCATCCAAGAAAAGAGTCAAGAGCACACCACATCGACCCCTCTCGGTTCCCCCAACAACTTCACCTCATGTGATGAGTCCTAAGAAATCACACTAGAAGTAGAAGCCTCAAGCCTTCCACCCCCATCTTTTGCAGTTCCCAAAGAGCCCACCATCCTTGAAGTTTAAGAAAATTTTGGGCCAAGTATACATCCCCACAGGAACCCACAATAACCACTGAGGTCTAAAGTCGGCCCCCAAAGCCTCTCTTTTCGCCACCACCAAATACCTTTTCTGGTCCCAGATGACCCCTTTGACCTAGAAGAGCTCATTGCTTTTGTCGAAACTTGCACCTCCATCCAACTATCCTCTTCAAAAAGGCACTTGAGGGAACCCATCCCAATGAGCTCGGAAGAAGCGGTTGACACTACAACAAAAAGGCACAAGATTGAAGAATCCCATAGTAGGAGGAGCCATATAAGCCTCTTTGCATTCTATTGTAAAAGAGATACATGCCACAGCTAAGCAAGTGATTATGCATGAATTAGAAAAGGGAATGTTGCATTGGTTGAAGCCAAAATATGCAAGCATCAAAGAATACATAAAGCAGGGGGAATGTGAGGACTGTGAAATGGAGTCCTACGTTTTGGACCTCAATATCCTCTATGCCCAAATGATGGATCATAATTTCCACATGCAAGCCTTGGCAAACAGGATCTTGAAGAAGCATGCCAACATCACAACAACAAAGTTTAATGCGCACCTAATGGTGGAGATGGACGAGCTCACTAAGGATGCTGAGGAGAAGCAAAAATGCATCCTTGTGACACTAATGCCATGTTTAATCAGCAAGTGTAGGAATTACTGCAATAGCTCAAAAGCTAAAACGAGAAACCAAGGATACACAAGCTCGCATCATGCAACTACAAATCCAAGTAAAAGTCGTGGAGGAGAGGTAGCAAGCTGAAGTCTCTGAATTATAGGCCCACGCCCGTAAAGCACAAGATGGATCTTCACAATAAACTCTCAAATGCCCTTTATTATTCCCAAGCTTTGAATAATTGGTTAGAAGAGAAAGAGAAAGAATTGGAAGCCATAGAAGGTGGATTGAGGGCTCACTTGAACATGGTGGAAGGGAAATTGGAGCAAAGCAAGGATATCTACAAAATAAGCTGCAGAAATTATGATATCCAAGTTAAAGACCTCAAGGCCATGATCCAAGAGCTATAAACGGAGAAGGTAACGATGTTTGCTAGCCACCAATATATTATCTCGCATTTGAATGAGTAAATCATAGATACCCATGCCATCACCACTGGGCTATACATAGGGCATGGCTAGCTTGACTACAAAGGCCAACTTTCATCCCCTAGGTCCTCAAACTCCAAGAAGCTTACCAACAAAGGGAGCTCTAGATTAATGAAGGCTTGTAGACTCAGGGGGCCTGCTTGGTGGTGCTTCAACAACTACTGAGGTTGATCAAAGAACCTTTTGTGTGTTTGAAGACAACGATACTTACTAAGCTTGTGGATAGAGAAGCCCCTTAGCTGACCTTCTAGTGGTTCCCTGAGCCTGTCAACAAATTTTCTCTTTATGTTTTTCTTCATTAACCCTCTCTCTTTCTCAATACAACATTAAACTAAATGAGGAACTAACTCAGGGGTACCTTGCATTAGTTTTCTAGAATACTACATGCTACGTGAACCCCACTATAATTATGTCTATCTTTACAAAGGCCCTTGAACTTCAAGAGGTGAAATCCATGTATATATATCCCTTACACTCTATAGTCCTTAATTTTCCATCTTGGTGCAGGGTGCTGGATTAACTCTACAAACTTTAATGAAGGGGAGGAATAGATTAATCTAATGCTACCATCCCTTCCTAACTCTTGTGTAGCTCCTCCCCTTCCTAAATTACAAGATAGTTTAACATGGATGCTTACTCATAATTGGTTAGAGGCTTGGAACACCCACCAACACCTCCTCTTACATAATAGTAAAATGTATCATGCCTATGGCATCCTTTTTCTTTTTGACCTAATTTGTGTGCATTTACAAACTCTATTAACAAGCTTAATCTATGATTTTGCACACATGCATACAGATTATCCCACATTCCCAGAGGAAGAAGATTTACACACTTTACATGATTTGTTCATCACCAAGAAGCCACCACCATGTTCAAATGATGGGGATGGGGATAAAAGGGATGATATAGAGGACAACACGTACCCGCGGTGTTTAATTCTATAACATCTTATCTTTCTACTCTAAATAAAAATAAAAATACAGACGACCCCAACGCACCATTAACTGAAAGAGATTTTTCGGACACTTCTTTCAATTTTCCCACTGACCCTCTTGCCCGTGAGAGGAGGAACCATTGAGTGGCCAACTAGAGGCACAAGCTAATCCCTTTCCCCATGATGACTAAGATGCAGTGAAGTGTTCTACTCTAGATCCCATCATGGATCTCCCAGCCCCAATGTATAAGTAGATCATTTTGGCTAGGAATCCCCTTCTGAAACCTGACCTTATGCACCAAGCCCTCACCCAAATAACACCCCTTGAACCAACAACACATCTCCAAGGTGAAGGGTATGCAACATGAGTATAGCCTTCAAATGTTTCCTACCCTTTAATGGGTGATAGGCCGGAGGACAGATAGCTAAAGCATATGGTGCAACTAGAGAACTTATGGTCTAATGTCACCCATGGGTCATGACTTGTGAACCCATGGTGGCTGGCGTATTTTCTTGAGATCCAAATTGTCACTTACATATCACCCATGCATACAAGCAGTGGAGGTGCGAGCATTTAGTTGAGTCATGCTTGGGGAGGCTATGAGCTTATTCCAGTAGAAGCTAACGGGGCTAGGTTGCCCTTGCCAAATTTGGTATCCAACCATCTTGGAGATTGCCATTCCTCATCGCAATCAAAGAATATGATGATATCTACGTGGCATCTCCACAACGTCTACGAGTGGAACCCCTGTATATGCTCATCAAAAAAAGATTCACACCTAGGAAATTGCAAGAAAGGCATGCTTGTTACTCACATTTTGTCTATAACTTTCCATAGTTCAAGCACATCACCTTTGAGTCCATTGAGAAGGAGTGCAAGTTTATGCTCACCACAGTCCATGCATTTCAAGTCATCCCCGTTATAGCACCATTCTTGTTTTTTAAGCTCATAATCCTTCTCATGGGCATTCATGACGACTACATCCATAGCTATAACAGGGGAAGGTATACACTTCGACCTCATGATCGACACCAACTTCTAGAGGTCATTGTATTTTTTTTGCTATACACTACGTGTCCTACAGACACAAAAGAGCTACTACAAAGAATAATTGGGACAACAAGCCCTACAACAATGATTTGAAGGATGGAATCTGCATTAGGTAGGGGGATGTTAACCCCATTTTGGGATTAACCTAGCATCCCTCTATTACACATCAGAGATAGCATAACAAGTGTCATGTGTAACGATGCTCTAAAGGTTGTAGTTATGAGAATAGTTTGCCATGCCACAAGACCATGTAATTTATAACCATTGATTCCATCTTTTATTAAGTTTTATGTGCCCAAGTCTGAATAAGGGCCAGATGTATTCTCATAATGAAAGACACCATCCCCCTTTGTGCTAATTAAGTTTAGTTTTATCTCCTTTCTTTCTTGCTTGTCTATGGTGTTTGATAGAGAGAGAGAGAGTTGAGAGGAGAGAGCAACATTCTTCGTACATGTTCCTTTCATGCTTGTGTACTTTCCTATGTGCATGTTTTCTTTTTGACTTATAATTCTATGTGACTTTCAGTTTAAAAGAGTTGGAGACATGATGACCATAAGGTGCATTGAAATTTTGTGCATCAATTTCCATATTGGAGTTTTCCCTCTCTATTTACTGCATATGAAGAAATTGCAAGCTCCAATTGTCCTTCACCATACCCAACTAGTTATTCAATAAGCAAAGGAGGAAAAGACTGCAAAGATTAGAAGAGAAGGAAAGAGGAAAACAATACATAGATTAAAACAGATCGGGGGATTGTGGGAAAGAGAAAAAAGAGTTAAGAGGTGGGAAAGGGGGGGAAAGAGGAAGAAAAGAGTGGCATCAATACTAAGGGTTAAAGAGTGCAGAGACTGATAGGGTCAGAAAGAGGTTTAAACAATGGCCACCCATAAGGGAAAGACTATGTTAGAAAGAAGGCATTACCTTTTACCGAATCATGATGATTACGCCAGCCACAAGACACATAATCGAAAGCTATTAGGTCCCATTGAAATGTACTTAAATAAAAGCTAACAAGGATTACTTCTTTACTTTGATTACCTATTAGAAAAGTGCTATTTACTAGGACTATCTAGGACAAGTGCTTTGTGGTCCACCTTACCCTACTATCAAACTTTTTAATAACCCAAATTGCACGTCAGACCAAGACCACACTTCTTTTTAAATAAACCAAAATGCACGCTAGACTAAGAACATACTACTCAGATTTTCTTTGTGATTCACCTTACCTTACTTTCAACCTTTTAAATAACCCAAAATGCAAGCCATACCAAGACCATACTTCTTTTTAAATGAACCAAAATGCACACTAGACTAAGAACATACCATGCTTTCAACCTTTTAAATAACCCAAAATGCATGTCGAGACCAAGACCATACTTCGTTTTAAATGAACCAAAATGCATGCTAGACTAAGAACATACTGCTTGTATTTGTTTTTATGGTCCACCTTACCTTGATTTACACCTTTTAAATAACCCAAAATGCACGTCAGACTAGGACCGTACTTCTTTTTAAATGAACCAACATGCATGCTAGACTAAGAACATACCCTGCTTTCAACCTTTCACATAACCCAAAATGCAAGTCGGGACCAAGACCATACTTCTTTTTAAATGAACCAAAATGCACGCTAGACTAAGAACATACCGCTAGACTTTCTTGTACCAATTTGTACGATGTATTGTTCTAGAATAATTTGTTATTGTCGATTTCTCACTTTTTGCTTTAAAATATAAGTTGAGCCTATGCTTTAAAATATAAGTTGAGCCTATGCTTTGAACCGCTTCATGGATCCGTGGTGTTCTTCCCAACAAGCCCTGCAGCAATGATTCGAAGGATAGAATCTAAATCAGGTAGGGGGATG
Organism: Cibotium barometz; assembly: GCF_041138505.1. NCBI lineage: Eukaryota > Viridiplantae > Streptophyta > Polypodiopsida > Cyatheales > Cibotiaceae > Cibotium > Cibotium barometz. Next base: position 35,609,275 of record NC_141100.1, read on the forward strand.
TTAAAAGGATGTTAACCCCATTTTGGGATTAACCTAGCATCTCTCTTTTACACATGAGAGATAGCATAACAAGTGTCATGTAATGACGCTTTACCATGTAATTTATAACCATTAAGTCCATCTTTTATTAAGTTTTAGGTGCCCAAGTCTGAATAAGGGCCAGATGTATTCTCATAATGAAAGACACAATCCCCCTTTGTGCTAATTAAGTTTAGTTTTATCTCCTTTCTTTCTTGCTTATATATGGTGTTTGAGAGAGAGAGAGAGAGAGAGTTGAGAGGAGAGAGCAACATTATTGGTACATGTTCCTTTCATGCTTGTGTACTTTCCTCTGTGCATGTTTTCTTTTTTACTCATAATTCTATGTGACTTTAAGTTTAAGAGAGTTGGAGACATGATGACCATAAGGTGCATTTTTTGCGCATCAATTTCCATATTGGAGTTTTCCCTCTCTATTTGCTGCATATGAAGAAACTGCTAGCTCCAATGGTCCTTCACCATACCCAACTAGGTATTCAATCAGCAAAGAAGGATGAAAAGATTGCAAAGATTAGAAGAGAGGGAAAGAGGAAAACAACACATAGATTGAAAAGGAGGGGGGATTGTGGGAAAGAGGAAAAAGAGTAAAGAGGTTGGAAAGGGAGGGAAAGAGGAAGAAAAGAGTGGCATCAATACTAAGGGAAAAAGAGTGCATAGACTAATAGGGTGGGAACTTAGAGGTTTAAACAATGGTCACCCTCAAGGGAAAAACTATGTTAGAAAGGAGACATTACCTTTTACCAAATCATGATGATTACACCAGCCCCACGAGAGACATAATCGAAAGCTATTGGGTTCCATTGAAATGCATTTAAATAAAAGAACCAAAATGCACGCTAGACTAAGAACATACTGCTTGGTATTTTTTTGTTGTCCACCTTACCTTGCTTTACACCTTTTAAATAACTCAAAATGCATGTCGGACTAGAACCATACTTCTTTTTAAATGAACCAAAATGCACGCTAGACTAAGAACATACCCTGCTTTCAACCTTTTACATAACCCAAAAAGCACGTCGGGACCAAGACCATACTTCTTTTTAAATGAACCAAAATGCACTCTAGACTAAGAAACCTTTTACATAACCCAAAACGCAAGTAGGGACCAAGACCATACTTCTTTTTAAATGAACCAAAATGCACGCTAGACTAAGAACACACCGCTACTTTCTTATGCCAATCAGATTTGACCACCGTGATTTTGATGTATTGTTCTACAATAATTTGTTATTGTCGATTTCTCACTTTTCGCTATAAAAAATGTGTTGAGCCTATGCTTTGAACCACTTCGTGGCTCCGTGGTGTTCTTCCCAACCCAGACCCACCAAGCAGCAATGTCTCTGCTTTTGGAAGCTCTCTCGGTACTTAGCGTCGCTTGCCTCGTCATTCAGTGCGGCTGGTCCGCCTCCTGCTTCCCGCCTGATGTGGCCGCCCTGCAAGAATTCGCCGCCCATAAGTCGAAGTCGTCGCCTTCAGCTTTCTTGCTGCTCGTGGGTGGTGGGCGTCAGCTGCAATAGAATTACGCCGCCAAATCCCGCCTCAAACTACAGTTCACGTGTCTCGGGGCTTTCGCTGGCGAATAGCAATCTGCGGGGTGGCATTCCCCACGCCCTCTCCACCCTAGACCTCTCCTCCAACCACCTCTCCGGGCCCATCCCCAGCTGCCTCGGCGACAATCTCACCAACCTCGAGGAGCTCCACCTGGGGTACAACCTTCTGAGCGGCGCCATCCCGCCATCCTTTTCTCGCCTGCGCAGCCTCAAGGTCTTAAGCCTTCAATGGAATTGGCGAGGCAATAATCCTAGTGGACTGGGATCCAGTATCATGCCCATCTGCGCCTTCCCCCACCTCGTTCACTTTGATTTCTCTGGAAACAACGGCTCTGGCTCCATCCCGGTCTTCAACGCCCCTACCTTACAGCACCTGAATCTCTCTTTTAACCTGTTCTCTGGCTGCATCGCCTTCCCCAACACCCCAAACTTACAATTGCTGGATCTAACTTACAATTGCTGGATCTAACTGATAACGAGTTCTCCTGTCCCATCCCTGCTTCGCCAACACCCCAAACCTACAAGTCCTCAACCTTTCCTCAAACTTCTTTATCATCTTGGGCAATTTTTCCATCTCCCACCTCCAAAGCCTACAAAGCTTGGATCTCTCCTAGAACTACTTTACCAGCTTGGGCAATTTTTCCATCTCCCACCTTCAAAGCCTACAAAGCTTGGATCTCTCCTGGAACTACTTTACCAGCTTCGGCAATTTTTCCATCTCCCACCTCCAAAGCCTGCAAAGCTCTCTTGATTTCGAGTACTTTCCAACATATTTGGACCTCTCTTGCAATATGCTAATTGGCTCTATTCCTGAAGCCCTGGGGGAGTTGTCCATTCTACGAGACCTTAATCTCTCAAGAAACCAACTATCAGGGCTCATTCCTTCTAGCCTTGCCAAGTTCTCTGTGTTAGAATCCCTTGACTTTTCCTTCAATAGGTTACATGGATCAATCCCCACAAACTTCACAGAACTCACAAACATGGCGGTTTTCAATGTTTCCTTCAATGAAGAACTTAGTGGGTAAATACCAAGAGGACTTTAGTTTGAAGAGGAGAACAGCCATGTTGGTGACCCAACGCTCTGTGGATACCCAACTCTTCAAGTCTACTGCTCCAACCATAGAATGGATGCTACCCCTCCATTGAGTGAGGAACGTGACAAAGGAGGATCATTCCTTCTAAGGCAGATTGATGAATAGGCTTCCATTCCTGGAATGTGTTTGGGGTTTGGAGGGACTGTTTGGGCTCTTATGCTAGTAGGTTTTGTATAGAGGCTTAACCCATATATCTACTAGTGTAGTACTAAAAAAATGGTGTTATCACCTTCATGCAAATCATAGAGTTTGATCATCATATATGCTCTATTCTACTCTATTGTAATGCAATTGTATTATTACCCTTGGAGAGCACATGTAGGCTATATTAGTCTTCACAAATTTGCTCTCTTATACAGCATTGGTAGATAATGTTCTAGTCTTTCTTTCTTTTTGAGATACTACTTGTCAAACCTGCTTGTTGCATTATTATTTGTAGTTTCTAAAGAGATTTCTTGGCAAACAAAGCTCATGATCTCTCCCTTTGTTTGCATCTATGTTGTATGCACATGTACATGCACATAGAACACGCACCCACCCATAGAAGAGACACGCACATATTATAAGAATATCATTGAATAAGAAACAATATCTAAAGTAAAGAATGCCCTTGCTTTGCATTGATGAAAAAGACCAATATTTCACAAAAAATAGTGAAAGAAGTGAGAATCAATCGATCGCTATCTAGTAGTCATTAGAAAAATGAAGCTTGTGCTTCCTATAACCATTAATAAACACATGCAATGCATGATGCCTAACATGGTATGTTGATGCATTTCCACTACATTGACCATGCAAAGTGGATGTATTTTTCTTTTAATATGGACCTACATATAAAAGAGAGCACTATTAATAAAACATTATTTTAAAAAATAATAAAAATCATATAGTTAACTTTACTAGACACAAATGAAGACATAGATAAATTCATGTTAGCAAGTGCTACAAAGAGTTCGTACTAAAATGAGTAGCTCCTATATGTAATAAATAAGACCCAACCCTTTGGATAGAGTAATCACTACTAGAGGTTTAGGGCATACCGACGTTAGAATACCGACGCAAATGTCGACGAACGTCGGTATGCCCGTCGTAAACTTGGAGGCGAATAGTCGGGCAGGCAATCTTCAAAATTTCATATACCGACGCATATACCGACGCGTATACCGACGCTCGTAAGTTTTTTACAGCCGAGAACCTATTGTTCTCTGTTTTGCGCGGCGTCGAATTGCATCCAGAGAAGGTATGCGTCCGTCCATCTCCTTCAAGCTTTCGTCTTTTTACATTCAACCCACTCTTGTTGTGTGTTTTTCTCCTCTTTTCCTTCTCCACTTTAACTTATCCTCTTGCTTTTACTAATATGCTCTTGCTTTTGCTTTTTAGGATATAGGACGTTTAGGATTTTGTGTTTTTTTTGGCTCTCTATGCATGTTGAGAGCTCTCTATGTATGCATAGAGATTTTAGGGTTTTGTATTACTTGTGTATTAGTTCTTATTCTTATGTTTAATTTACTAATTCTTTTGTTTAATATTTTGTTTTGCAGGTCTTTCACCAATCCTCTCCTTCAGCTTCGCAAAAAAGAGGTAGTCCCTCTTTCGATTTTCCTTGTTTATGCTTTTTTCTACGTATTATTGTACTCTTGGGTGCCAGGTTTAGGGTTAGTTTAGGGTTCTTGCAAGCTTATACATAGGATTATTGCAAGATCTATGCATAAAACCTATCATAAGCTTGCAATCTCTATGCATAGCCTTCTTGCAAGCTTTATGCATAAGCTCTATGCATAGGCTTGTATGCATAGAGCTTGCGAGCTTGTAAAATCTCTATGCATAAGCTCTATGCATAGGCTTTATGCATAGAGTTTGCAAGCTTATAAAATCTCTATGCATAGGTTTCTTGAAAGCTTGCATGGCCATTATACATAGAGCTTGCATAGCCTTTTTCAAGATCTTTGCATAGCCTTCTTGTTGAAAGCTCTATGCATAGCCTTCTTGTAAGCTTAATGCATAAGCTCTATGTATAGGCTTTATACATAGAGGTTGTAAGATTATGAAAGCTCTATACATAGGGCTTGTAATCTTATGCAAGATCTATACATAGAGTTTATGCATAGAGCTATATGAATCTAGCTGAATGCATGAATTAAGATCTATGCATAAAGCTTAATACATAATGTTTTATGTATAAATCTTATGGATGAGCTTTATGCATAAGGCTTCATGCGTTATGTTTTTATGGATAAAGCTCTTTTTTTATGTAGAGTGCCTTGCATGGATGGAGAGCATAAGCTTTTTGAATGTTTATACTCTCTTATACATATAACATATATTTCTTATGCTCTGTTTTTCTATGCATAAGGTATTCTCTTTATTCATAGAGTTTATATATGTTATCAAGGTAAGATCTCTTATCCATGTAAGATAAGATCATGTTTATTACACCCTTGGGTGATGGGTTTAAGGGTAGCATAGTGCATAAGGCTTATAGCATAGAGCTTATGCATAAGACTTATGCATAAGGCTTATGCATAGAGCTTATGCATAAGTCTTGCAGCCTTATTATGCAAGCTTATACTTAAGGCTTGCAAGCCTTACTATGCATACGATTGCATAAACCTTATTCGTAAAGCTTGCATAAGACTTACGTATAGAGCATTACACATAAGCTTATGTATAGATCATTATGCATAGGCTTTATGCATAAGGCTCTAAGCGTTTGCTTTAGGTGTAGGCTTCTATGCATAGAGCTCAATGTGTAGGCTCTATTTGCAGAATCTATGCATAGAGATTTATGCATAAGGCTTTTATAAATAGCTATTTATGAATAGAGCTATCCCCTCTCTCCATCCTTCTTCTAATTACCTTCTTAATTTTGTATGGAGAGAAGATAAGCTAATGTATAAGTTATTTTTAAAATCTCCCTCAACGGCTGGGGAAAAGAAGCCCGTTTGACGCTTTTTTTAATATTTTTAAAATCTCCCTCAACGGCTGGGGAAAAGAAGCCCTACTTTATGGTTTACATAATGCTTTGTGTAATGCATAATGATTTGCATTTAATGAGCTACATATACATGTTATCTTGCTAGATGGAGCCTCTCAATCTTGAAGAGAGAATAGCGTGTCCATGCATGCGATGTAAGTACCAAATCTTTCGAAAACGAAGGATTTGCAACCAGCATATTTATGACACTGGCATATTTCCAATGGAGCGCTTGCAAAATTTACGGTTTCAATCGTACAACCAAGCAAGTGTGCAGCCGCATCTTGATAACATTACACCTATGAATTCTCGTCCCCCAACAAAGGATGAGAATATCGAAGGAGGGAGTGACAGATGGAGCTCAATTAACAGCACCCGAGGGAATGGAAGAAGGTCCAATGGAGGAAATGTTGGATGCCTTCATCGAGCAACAAGAAGCTCTCTTCGAGGAGCATGAACATGAAGATCATCAACCATGACATTCTCAACGGTCAAATTATGAAGCAGAGGAAGAGGCCATGCGTAAACTTGCATGCCTTCCACTATACAATGGTGCCAAGATATCTGTATTGCGTGCATCTCTTACGATGCTAAATTTACAGTCAATTTTTGGATGGTCTAATACAAGTGTCACTGAACTCTTCAAGTAAGGATTTTTTGAAGATTACACCTAATGTTGAAATGATAAATTTTCAACTTGTATTTGACTAAATCTTAATAGTAACGATCATATATTGCCATACTTGTAGGCTTTTGAAAGACCACATATTGCCCCCCGGCCAACGAGATGCCTCCATCTCGTGCAGATGCCAAGAAGTTATTGAAATCCATAGGCATGGATTACAATAATATTCATGCTTGTCGCAATGATTGTTGCCTCTTCCGCCATGAATATGAGCATTTGCAAGAAAGTCCCCATTGTGGCTCTAACAGATACAGAGAAGATGTTCAGGGGGAAGCTGTCTTGGTAAAGATTCTTAGGCACTTTCCAATCATCCCAAGAATAAAAAGCATCTTCAAGTGCAAATCTATAGCAAGCTTGATGACATGGCATGCCACAACTCGATCCACAAATGAAGTGATGCGTGTGCCTGCTGATTCACCCGCATGGAGACACATTGAAGAGAAATGGCCGGCTTTTAGGGAAGATCCTCCTAACCTCCGTCTTGGCCTAGCAATGGATGGTGTAAACCCTTTTGGTTTAAGGGGCTCTTCGTGGAGCACATGGCCTGTTTGCCTTGTGAATTATAATCTTCCACCATGGTTAGCAATAAAGAAAGGTCATTTGTTGCTCTCATTAATAGTTCCAGGAAAGTACAAGGTGAAGAACATGGATGTATATTTGGCACCACTTATTGATGAGTTACGCACCTTGTGGAACGGAATTGAAGTGAAGAACATGTCAAAGCAGCAGAGTGGCCAAAGACTTGCAACTGTGCAAGATATTCTCATGTGGACAATGCATGATTGGCCTGGCTATGGAGAATGCTCAGGTTTGTCTATATCGGGTTACAATGCATGTCCTGTATGTGGTTCTCAACTTGATTTAAGATACTCAAAAGCATTACGAAAGAATGTCTACCAAGGACATGTTAGGTATCTTCTAGAAAATCATGAATTGCGAGATGGTATCTGCATGGTAGAGAAGCTTTTCCCTACAAGTTTATTAACAATCCAGATGCATCTTCTAGTTCATGTTGTAGATGAGGTTGCAGTTGCTGGAACAGTCCATTCAAGATGGATGTTCTTTTTGGAGAGGTTTATGAAGACATTAAAGGGATTTGTTCGCCAAATGGCTCGCCCAGAGGGTAGTATGTCAGAAGGGTGGCTGATACAAGAGTCCCTTGTTTACATCACTGAATATTTAAGTTCTTCAGATCTAGAGATACCTCGACTATGGTCTCAAGAGTCTAACATGCAAGTCATTGGTGAGGAACCTCAAGGCCAAGGCATTAAGAGAAAGATGGACAAATTTTGCATCTTGAACTCTCATGTAATGGAGAAGTGGATTGAGACATATGAAGCTCTCAAGCGACAGCCAGTACAAAATCGTTTAAGTTTCAGAAGGAATCGCACTACAAGAAATCTCCCATATCCAGAAGGTATGCAAGCTCTTCCGGACTTTCCCAGAGGTAGATGGCTAGAAGCTACAATTTTAGAAGCCAAAGGTGCTGGTTTAACTATAACAGAGGAGGAGGAGGAGCTTACAAAAGGATGCGATTGGCATGTAAGTGTTTAAGTTCTACATGTCTCTCTTTTTTTTCTCTACATGTCTCAGTGTTTGTTTGTCCATCAACAATCTTTATGTGCTATTTGTAGTATCACAAATATGGGGCGTTTTGGTCACATGGACGTCATTTTGAGTAGAACGAATAGACCAAAGAAGAGCAACCTTTGATTGTGGTGTCACAGCACAGTTTGTTCAAGAAAGTCGTGCAAGTGCAAGTGATGATAACACAATTACTGGAATGCTTGATTACTTTGGAACCATTCAAGACATATTAAAGGTTGGCTTCAGAAGTTTTGAGTTGTTTATCTTTGATGTGAAGTGGTTCAAGGTAATCACAAATGGGCCACATGCAACTGTACGTAGAGACAAGAGTGGACTCCACAAAGGTATGGACCGATTAGCAAGATACTTTTGTGCGCCCAGAGCATTGTGAGCAGGTTGTCTTTAAAGCGGATCCAAAAGATCCACGCTGGCTATTTGTGGTTCAAGTCGCCCCCCGCAGTAAGCAAATTTTTGAAGAATTTGAGCTACAACAGGGTGATGTGGATTCACAGGGTGGTGGGGAGCAGCAAGAATAGGCCGATATCAACAATGAAGAGGAGCAAGCAAATGAAGAGGAGCAACTAGAGCAAGATCCAAATGAAGAGGTGCAAACCAATGAAGCTGGAAAACATGTTGAGGAAGAAGACATAGATGATGAGGACACCCTTCATCAAGGGACTTTTAATGATGAGGATGCTGAAATGTACATAGACATAGATCTCTTTGGGGCTACTGATCTTAATGAGGATGATAGAATAGATAATGATTTTTAAAATGATGTATCTTAATGATTATGTAAATAGTTATGACATATTTGTAATGATTTTATGACATTGAAGGTGCAAAGTGATATGGTTTACCATTGTTGTTTAGGAAAGTTAATGTTTGTCATATGGTCCTTTCATTGTTTACCATTGTTAATGTTTACCGTCATAATCACTAGTGCAGGTGCAAATTGATATGGTTTTACCATTGTTGTTTATCATTGTTAATGTTTGTCATATGGTTCTTTCATTGTTTACCGTGTAATTTTCATTTCGCACAAGTTTGTCATATGGTTTTTTGTCCAACAGGCCATGGGTGATGACTCACCGCCGCTCGACTACAGTCCTGATTTCTCATTTAAGCCTACACCGCAGGGCATGAGTCCCCAACAGTTATATGGTTTTCTCTCGTCCATGACTCCAAAGCAGAGAGCCATGGCTCAGAGTTATTAGGGTTCTGGAGCAAGGACATCTGCCTCACCATCTGGCTTCCCGACGCCAGTTCCCACACCCGTAGGTACGACAGCAGCTCCCACACCTCATACCACACAGCCTTCCACTCCTCTTACAACTCGATCTACCACCTCTTCACATAGACGTCGCTCACGTAGTAGGTCTTTAGGGGGAGGTTGTTGTGGTGGTAGTGCCACAAATGCTGTGACACCACCACCACGTGAGCGTCGTCCTTCACTCTCATCTGTTGATAGCACACCCATAGGTTCACCTTCCACTCCCTGGGTGCACATGACCATGACAACAGCAAGATATACACAATTAGGGATGGGACACCAATAATGAATAGTACAGGGAATACAATGAAGACACGCATTCGACAATTGTACACTATACAGTTTCACAACTCTGTCATGACTAAATGGGATCAGCAAGATAAGGAGAAGAAAAATTACATAAATACAAAGATAAAGCAAGAGTTTCAGCCATCTGACCCTATGAATGTCGTCTCTAATACAGTATACAGCTCTCATTTTGATGGGGCATCGTAGGTCAGAGGCGAGGGATGCATTTAGAGAGGGGAAAGAGAAACCTGTTTGGCTAGATGACAGGGAGTGGGAAGCCATTGCTCAGGAGCTCACAGAGACACCAGAGAGGTTTCAACAACAAAGAGAGGTGACAAGGGCAAGACTCCAAACAGTAGGGGCTTCTCATCTTGGGAGTGGCGGTTACGAAACCATGCGCCATGAATTCGTAAGTATTTAAAGCAATTTTATTTATCTAAATGTATGTATGTGGGCTAAATGTTGATTTCTAAAAGTTGTAATTGTTAATCGTTTATGTAGGAGTTGGCCATGAATCGCCCAAGTAGGCGAGAAGAGAAGTACGCTCACAAACATGGCCTTGTGGCCTTATTTGAGATGCTCGAAGAAGAAGGAGAGACCGTCAATTGGGAGGAATTACCATAATGTAAGATGACCTTCAAACTATTGGTATATGATCAAAAGATTCTTGAGTATTAATGTTTAATTTAATTTCTTGTTTATCTAAAAAATAAAAAAATGAGCACGGTTGTCTTTTGTGCTCTATTTTAGACAGAATGGTGCTATCTGTTTACTGCTGTTGAGTCCTGTTCATTGCAGCCAGGCGGTATAGACACCGGTATAGGAGCCGGTATTTTCCCCCGACGCTTATACCGACATCATCGTTTCGGCACAGATACCTGTGTTTATACCGATGACGAGGCTTTTTTAGACCCCGTTTAATGACGTCGGTAAAGCGTCGGTATTAGGCTATCATGTAGTAGTGAATCCTAAAAATAGGGAGCATGTATCTATGTCATGGTCAATGTTAAAAGATAATCTTCCCTATGTAAATATATCCCCCTACTTCTTATTTGGGAGTACTAATTTCATATCTCTCAAAGCCCTTATCCATAAATCTAACCCATTAAAAAGTCCACTATATGTAAAATCCTAACACAATGTAAAAAATAAGAAGTTGCATAAAGAAACATACATTTTATATGATAACACCTGTAATGATTTGTTACAATTTAGATACCCATCCATATGGTTGCCTAGCATAATGATTATCACATGTCAAGAATAAAGGAGTGCACACCAAAGAGGTGGCTCTGTAAAGAAATAAGTTATATGATATCAAGTATTTAAAAAATGACAAATAAATACAAAAAGAAAAAGATATAAAAATATTAATCTTTAACCGTCTCGACTCCAATGTATCCAAAGTGAATATGATGCCATACATCATTATCCCTAAATCAAAACATTTTTTTTTCAAAATATATACACAAAAGAAAGGACTTGTAAAGTGCCATATAGAGGCCCCTATTATGTAACCTCCTCATGGCACATGTAGCAAGGGAGGGTAGCATGCTTAATAGAATAGAAGATAATACAAAAATATATAAAAAGGTAGACACAAATAATGAGATACCTAAAATTATCACTTGGAAGCATCTAATATCTTGTAAATAAGGTTACTTGTTGTAGATTTTCAACTCTTAAGTAGAGCTACTGCTAACACACCAACTCATGGGCCGAGGCAAGTCAGTCGAGCATAGATAGTCGAGTATAGATTGAAGGATTAGGAATTAACCTAATACATAACTATGTAATACTAAGGTCTGTAAAGAGTCACAACGTACAATAGCATCAAGTGTCCATTCTTAATGTCCATAATATTAAATAAATTGGGTCTTAATGGACACTCGAGGGTATACTTTTAGGAAGACCTACATACAATGTGCATTCAAAGGGTATTAAAAAAATACCCTTTATTGTGAATATTAACTTAATAAAATGACCCCTTTTTCTTTATAAACTTATATTTTTTTATTCCATTATTTAAAACCCCCTTATGTAAGTAGAATTCTATAAATTTTTATGTAAGTAGATTGGAAACATTTTCTATCTACTAGCTTTGTTACTCGAAAATAACAGGCTAATCAAAGCTTTCTTTTCTAAAACCCAATTCACCCACCTAGAAATTCTAGATCTAAGACACAATAGGTTGGAAGGTGACCTTCAACATACCTTAGTGATTATTCTTTTTTAAGGATCTTGATTGTCCGTGTTCTTGGCTACAATCAATTAATTGGCTCTATCCCAGTATCCTTTGGTATATCAGATCCTAATTTGATGGTCATTCAGCTCTTCAAAAACCACCTTACATGAGCATCCAAGACACTCTTAAGTTATTTCTCGATCTCTGATGTAGCATGATAATATAGGGCCTTATCTAGGTTTTCAACCCATTTTTCATTGATCGTGAAAAGTTTGGATCTATCTTATTTTTGGAATTAGGGTTAGGGTTGAAGCAATGCACACACAAGATAGAGAAGCTTGAGAGCACACAAACTCACTAGATTAGAATGAACAAATGTGTGCCAGATACAAAAGATAAGTACACACTCCAAAATGAGTAGATAAGAGGGTGTACATGTATACGCACGGGGAAAAAAACTCCTAGTGAGAGAAAAGTGCCCCGGTCGTCCTAAGTGTACTCACACACATCACTACCATATAATGCTACAAATCCCCCCTAGAGTGATGATGTGAACATATACAGGGTAATATGGCTGATCAATCCTGAAATGGAAGTAATCCTAAGGCTTTAATAAAATCTTCAGACTTTTCACGAGGAAGAGCCTTCGTGTAGGCACATAGAACAAGCTGATCTCTGTTTTGAGTCTTTCCCTGACATAGTGGTAATGCACCTCAATGTGCTTAGTGCGAGCATGAAACATTGGGTTCCTCTCACTGTTAATGCACTCTGGCTGCTGTCAGTGAAAATCATAATGCTAGACAACTATCCAACACCGAAATCAGCCCATAAGACGTCTGAGCCACACACACTCAAATGTAGTTGTAAAAGCTGCCTTATACTCTGCTTCACAGAGCTGGAAGTGGCCACTGTAGGCTGCTTCTTGCTGAGCCATGATATACATGAATCACCAAGGAAAAAGTAAAACCCACTTGTGGACATAACATCCAGCCCAATCTGAATCACTGAAAGCATGCAGCTGTGACTCACCCCCCTTTGGATAAAATAATAAAAATACTAAGTGCCCTATAAAGAGCAAAAAACCCGCTTAACAACCTGCCAATGCTTCATACCTAGGGTATGCATAAATCTGCTCAATTGTGAGACCACTTACTGTATATCTGGCCTAGTGTTACACACATAAAGAAGGGATCCAATAGCCTACTAATACAAACTAGCATCAAAAGAGTCTCCTGCATCTTGAAGACTAAGTGGAGTACCTGTCTCCATAGGTGTAGACCCCACAAGTTTACAGTCTTCAAGATTAAACCTCTTCAATAGCTTCTGTATATATTTAGACTGCAACATAACAATGCCATCATTGCGTTACATAAATTGAATCACCAAATAGTAATGCAAGGGTCCCAAATCTGACATCTCAAACGATGACTAAAAATCAGCCTTAAAGGTTGAAATCTGATCTATATCGGATCCCCTGAGTAGCAGCATGTCATCAACGTATAGAACGATGACCAAAAATGTGTCCTTACTCCTCTTCACATAGAAGGTACTCTCTCTGTTGGACTGTTGCAAAAATCATTTGCAAAACCACCTATGCATGAATCTTCTCATACCATGCTCTAGGAGCCTGCTTAAGGCCATAAAGAGCCTTTTTCAACCTGCATACTCTAGGTCCTCTTCTCCTTTCACAGTTGTTAATCCCATTTTGGATTAACAAATATGCTCCTCCATTTGAGGACATTAATAAGTGTCACGCAAAGGCAATATTAAAGTTGCACATTATGAGATATTGGCCACCCAAGGCCTTAGTTAAGTAAGTTTTGGGCACCTAAGTGTGAATAGGGGCCAATTGTATATAAGACATTTTCTCATAATGAATGGACACAATCCCCCTTTGTGCTATTGAGAGCTCTTGCTTTTGTCTTGAGAGAGAGAGAATTCTAGCACTTGTGCCTTCTTTATACTTGTATGTTGCATACTTGTATTGAGGAGTGAGACAGAGTGATTGCCTTATGTGGTGGTGTGAGCGACTCTACGGTGATAGCGTGGAGGTGGAGGTTAAAGGATTGGAGCTTCTCAAGCGAGCTTCGAGACCTCAAGGGATACAAGTTCGAAGAATTGGTAAGTGCCCTATGATAGTTGTGTTCTATTTCTCTTCCTTAAGGTGAATGCATTGAGTTCCCTATGTAGAGGTGTAGTAGCCCATAACATTTTTGGCACCACAGCTGGGAAAACACCATTGTTTCTTCCATCCTCTTTGAGTTTCAGCTCCCATTACATAAGATTCATCATTGCCTTTAAATTCTCGTAGTGCATTGTGTAGGAAATGAATGGATAAGATGTAAGTGGAAGTGAAAATCTATGAGAAATTGGTTGTTTTTGTTGTGTATTTGTGTGGTGGAGTGGTATTGGAAGAAGGCTCCACTGTTTTTTCTAGTCAATTTTGATGTTTGTATCACTAGAATCATTAACGTGAACGAGCAGGGTGATGTTCTGTTTTTCTTTCTTTTAAAAATTTATAAAAATTGTAAAAATAAGAAGCCATTGATTGTGTCTTGAACTCGTATTACATTCCTTACACGTGGCACAATCATCTTGGAAGCATTTGGATAAGGATTTTGCACCCAAATTCATCTCAGTCGACACGGGAATTTCCCACATGAAACTCCAGGAGACCATTTCACGACGTGAAATGTTTTCTGCAACTTCACGGTGTGAAACACTCCTAATATCAACGCCACAATTTACGAGATTACCTTGCCAAAATTAGGTAGCCTTATCCTGACACCTCTGACACCACACGAGTCTCTTACACCACACGAGTCTAACAAAGTTAAGAATTGTGAATTAGCAGAGAGCATTTCACGATGTGAACCGATTGCATTTCATGGCATGAAACATTTTCATTTCTCGATGTGAACTATTTTAGAGCTCTTCACGGCATGAACCATTTTCATTTCATGGTGTGAACCATTTGCATTTCACGACGTGAAACCTTTTCCCTTCACGGCATGAACTGTTTTTGTGATTTCACACCTTAATCAAATCTAACTCACAAACTTGGGATTGTTAGATTAAGTTAAGGAAGTTCTTGAGACCATTGAAAAGCATAACAAGGTAATGTGGATTTCTGAGTCCAAAGCAAAAAATTTAAACACATGAGTGTAGAAAATCGTTCACGATGTGAACAGTTTTTTGACATTTCACGCCATGAACTATTCTCTACAATCTCACGCCCTCAGAAAATAAGTCAATAGTATCTGATTATTCTACCATAGAGTAAGAACGGTTGGTCATGGTTTATACACTCAAGAAGTATCGACATTACCCATTGGCCAACAAATTTGTGTTCTTCATGGACCATCAGGCCTTATTATATTTGGTGTGTTGAGAATTCCAAATGGGAAATCGGCAACTGGTGTTGATGATGACCTCCCTAATGCGTATTTGTTCAAATTGGACATGGTGCCCGAATGGAGCAAGGAAATATCCGATTATCTAGCTTATGGTTTTCTACAAGGAAGACCTTTGAACAAAGATAAAATGTGGTGGCTTGTTAAGCTTGTTGCACCTTATCAATTTATTACGGGAGAACTATACAAGCTAGGTAAGGACAATGTCCTGAGGAGATGTGTGAGAGAAGATGAGTTCGTCCACGATATTGGATAAAGGACATTTTGCTAAAGAGATTACAGCTCGCAAGATGCTTCAATAAGGACTATGGTGGCCTACGTTGTTCGGGGATGTCATAGAGTTTGTCAAAAGGTGCGAAGAATGTCAGCGATTTGCTATCCCACAACAAAGGGACAAGATCATCACTCACCCCTATTATTGTAAGAAAACCTTTCGAGAAATGGAGGATTGATTTTGTTGGACCTATTAGTTCAACAACCTATCTATCACAAGCCCGATATGTGATTATGGCCACAAACTATTTCACAAAATGGGTAGAAGCCAGAGCCTCTAAGTGAGTTAATGCATGAACAACATCCAAGTTCTTATATGAGAAAATCATTACAAGATTCGGTTGCCCACCATTAGAGTTAGTCAGTGATCGTGGTTCATATTTCATTAATGAGGTGATTGATCACTTACTTGCTAGATTCCTTGTAGTCCATCGAAAATCATCACCTTATTATCCACAGGCTAATGGTCAAGCGGGGAGTACAAACAAGATTTTATGTACTATCTTGACGAAAACATTGAAAGCAAGCCAAACGGACTGGGAACATAAGCTAGCAGTAGCCTTATGGGCATATCAAACATCATATATAGTAGTGACAGGACATACTCCCTTCTGTCTAGCTTATGGTGTTGAGGCAGTAATGCCTATGGAATGACATGTTGTGTTATTGGAGACTAAAGAGATAATGAAGGAGATCAACAATGGGAGGAAGAAGAAGATTGAAAAAAAGATGAGGGGAATTATACCAGATGTTGTTGAAGAAACATAGAGGATTAAGGCTGAGCTATCTTAAGAAATAAGGTTATACCAAGAAGTACTAAAGTAGCAGGAAGCAAGTATCATCTTGGTAACACCTCAAGAGAGGATGGAAGTACAACACCAGAATCCTCAAAGTCTTGCACAATTGATCTTCAAGAATCTGTCTCCCCTAAGGAATTCCACAATGTCAGACACCTGTGGAGTTGTAGACAGAGCCTGAACCTAGAAGCATTGCTAGCAGCAGAGCCCCAAGGACTCAAAGAAGCTACAGCACTCCAAGTGCAACTCATAGAAGAGCCACTAGATACAGAAAAATGACCACGAGCTAAAGATATACCAAGTCCCAACAAAAGGAGATGTCTAGAGGATGAGGAGGTGATACCAGAAACATACTTCCTATATAATTTGGATTATGAAATATTCTTTCAAAAATTGTGGAGGGACTCGAGGAGATTTTGAATTTGCCACACGCTAGACTGGAAGGGGCCGTATCAACAAGTGCTTCCCTTTGGGAGCAAGAACAACATGTATGGTGGTGCCATCTCCTCCCGACCCACATGCTTCATGATCACAATGCCACACTATGGAAGTAGGTTCAAGAGGCTACCAACCAAGTACGAACATTGCAAGAGCACCTTATAGTGGCCGAAGCAACCCATAAGGATGTGATCCTAAAAAGCTTAAAGGAGACCAAGGAGTAGGAAGCCAGATACCAAGTGTGTGCCAGAAACCAATAATCTGGTTCTAAGCCAAACAATTGTGCAAAAGATTAAAGAGAATACAAATTTGAAAGTGTAGCTAGAGAAAGCTAAAGAGCAACTTCAGAAGGAAGTCACACTTAACCAAGAGCAAGTGGCTATCCATGCTCAGCAGCTACAAAAGCTCAAGCACACCTCCCTAGCCAAAGAAGAAGAGCTACAAGGTTAAATCCATACACTATCCTTAACTCTGAAGGAAGCAGAATATAGAGTGAGCCAACTATTCAATAAGAAATAGAACATATCAACAAAGAAAATGTCGAGAAGATTAGAGCACTCAATGAGACCAATCAGTCTGATATGCAAAGAATTATGATTACACATTAAGAAGCTATGGTGCAAGTCACACAACAGCTATAAGAAAGTCAAAAATTGGCTACTACAGAGAAAGACTTCAAAGGATTACAGAGGCTCAGGGAAGAGAGTCCACCGCCAAACGAGCATAAGAAAAGCAACAAGGCGCTTTGAAGAGCTGGATGCTGTCAGAATGGTAAGAGAAATAACTATTTCAAACCTTCTTAGCACCAAGGACTCGTGCATCCAAGAGTTAGAATGCCAATTGGCCATCCAAAAATGAAGTCAATGACAAGAACCCACAGACAAGCTGTGCCTACTCCTTGAGCAAGCCTCAGAGATAGGTCATTTGTTGTGCAAGTAACTCCTCGGGCCCCTCCTCAAACTCCGACTCTCGTTTTGTCTACACTAACCCTCTCGTTACTTCAATATGATATAAACCTGTCTGAGGACCTAAGCCTAGGAGAGAGAACTAACACTGATCAAACAAAGCACAGAACATGATGGTGATCCCACCATGATCATGGGAATTTTTGGGGGAGACTTAGTGCTAATAACTGAGCCTAAGGACATTTACTTTTATCCCTTGCACCCCATTGTGCTCAACCTTTGTAGTTGGTGTCGGGTGCTACAAAACTCTGAAATCTTGGACAACGGTGTCGATAAATTAGACCTACTTGTTCCAGATGATATTCTTGACACACCAGCCAACTACTACGGGGTTGTAGCCCAAAGTTATCAATGGATCATAAGCCATGCGTGGCTAGAGATATATAATACTCACCAACACTTAAATATATGTGAGTCCTCTTTATATCATCCTTTTGGTATTTTAAAACTATATCATAATATCTACAAACATCTAGAAGCCATGTTAACCAACGTCCTTCATACTTTTGATAAAGCACATATTGAGTATCCCAACATAAATCCGGAGGATATAACTGAGCTACAAGACTTTTTGAAGCTCCACAAACCCAGCCACCCACCCCTAAGTTCAGGACATGGTCAAGAAGAAACATCAAGTTCATCACTTAACCCTACTTACCCTGTATATTCTAATGTTACCAGTAAATTACTTAATCCATATTCAAATGCTCCTCCTACTCACAAATCTCAAGCGGACTGTATTTTTTCTACTCTTTCTTCTCAACCCTTAGAATTCCCACTAACACTCTTTCCCCCGAGAATTTATCAACACCTAACTCGTCTCCACCACCACGGCCAACTCAGGAGGTATGTCACACTCTGCCACACAACACAATTGAACCATTTACTGATGATTCTTTTCTTGAGTCCTTGTTTGCTAAAAATTATGAAGGTTTTATAAGAGCCGGGAATCCGTTACTCAAACCAAAACTCATGTTCAAGGTGTTAATGCAAATAACACCCTTTGAACCAACTCGGCGGATTCTACCAGAAGCATACTCATATGTCACACCAACGAAGCAACCCTATGTATTATACCCTCTCCGAGCACCTAGATCGGAATTAGAAGAGCTACTACCTTTGGCTAGAGAGGGAACTTTATGGTCCAATGTGGCATGACACACTAAGCTAGCAAATCCGCAATTGGCAAACCTATTGGAAATATCAATTATGACATTTATGATCAGTTAATGCTTCTTTAAGTGGAGGAAGGCTCATCCAGTCCACACAAGAGGGGGCTATATAGCAATTATCATAGATGATGCCAACCCCAATCTGGAGGATTTTGGAATATAGCCAGATTGGAGAAAAGAGTACCTCACAATCCTGGAATATAGCCATGAATATATGTGTGTGCCACCAACTCAAAGAGTAGATCCCTTGTACACGCCAATGAAGAGAAGATGGACACCTTTGGAGTTTCAAGAAGAAGCAAAGCAACGGGATTCACATGTATGCTATAACTTCCCCATCTTTATGCCAGCAACATTTACAAAAATAGGAGAGCGGCTCAACACTAGCATGGCTCAGAGACTTAACATGTATGTCTCTAAGGTTCATGTAGCTTTTCCCCAATAGAGACCTCGAAGACCAAGGTTACGTTGGAGGTCGATGGTCCATGTCCTACATTGGTTTCAATCATAATATCCCCACCTTCTTGCTTTAAATAGAGGTAAACCAGAATAAAGGAGCATTATAAACATATAAGAGAAAAATGCACAGATAGATTATTTTTTATATTTTGGGGGACATCCCAGGCAGAGAGCCCTAAACGCACATACATAAAAATTAAACATATAATTTTTTAGGTAGAATTGCCCCTCAATGCCAGTGATGTCGCCCTTTTTATAGCGATGCTTTGAGGACTCGATTACTTGATTCCAAGTGTATGACACACACTTGAGAAGAGAATCTTGCTGCGACACTAGTTGGTGAAACGGTTTATCGATGATGCCCCATCTGATGATGCAAATTTTGATGAAGACAACTATGGCTAGACTTACAACCTCTAAGAATTAATCATTAACTACATATGAAAGACTTAGTTTGTTTATATGTCCAAGGAAGGGTTGTTCAAAACTTGTACCTAAGCACTCTTTGTAGCCTGTAAAGTCATGCATTATCCACATAAGTATGCCCTTAATGATGGAGGATCTATTTATCTTGTTGTTTGGACATGTCCCAATTTCAAATTTCTTCCCATAACTTTTGTAGGTCTTCAACCAATGGTGCTTGGTTTTCCCATGAAAGAGACTTCTATTAAGTATGAAAAAAGCATACAATAATCACGTCTATAAGACAAAATAGAATAGAATCACCTCAGTATGTAAGGTGATCTCAACGACTAAGGAGCATCATGATGCCTCGAGAGACTTGTGGGACTAGAGGAAAAGAAAATGCCATGGTCCCACTCCTACATAAATATAACGCGCTTTGCCTGCGTGGAACGAGAGGACCCCTGAATATGTAAGGTGATCTCAACGACTAAGGATCATCATGATGCCTCAAAAGACTTGTGGGACTAGAGGAAAAAAAATGCCATGGTCCCACTCCTACATAAATATAACGCGCTTTGCCGACATGGAACGAGAGGACCCCTGAATACAAACCCAAGTAGCCATGAGAGTGGATGATATAGGAGACTGAAAATCTAAACACCCTTAATAGCTTGCATGGAACGAGAGGACCCCTGAATACAAACCCAAGTAGCCATGAGAGTGGATGATATCACCTCATATATTAGGAGACTCAAAAATCTAGACACCCTTAATAGCCTCATGCATCTAGCTCTCCAGATCTACCATGCTCTAACACTTGCAAAAATCTCCCAATTCATGTTACTCCTCTGTTTGGGGTTTTATAATCATAGTGAAGGACATCTTGTAATAAACCATGCTAGGTAGTACCTCTACGAATGAAAATAGCAAAGTTTGTATCACTGCCCTTTTAGAAAAGCTACAGACTAGACTATGAAAGCCAAGCAACTGCTCCCCAAGTCACATGCATAGCGCAACCACTTAATTGGCCCATAAATTGGGCTATAGAACCCCAAATATGTTGTGCAGTGTTGCATCCCCATAAATAATGTTGTACAGTCTCAAAATTTGCTGCACATCTCAAGAAGGTAGGTGGTGCACCGAAAACCAATCTCCACTAATTGGTGTAGAAACCACCATGTAAAAATAACCAAAAGAAATGAGAGATCTGG
Organism: Cibotium barometz; assembly: GCF_041138505.1. Classification (NCBI taxonomy): domain Eukaryota; kingdom Viridiplantae; phylum Streptophyta; class Polypodiopsida; order Cyatheales; family Cibotiaceae; genus Cibotium; species Cibotium barometz. The sequence continues at coordinate 35,630,083 of NC_141100.1, forward strand.
CTCCTTCTATATGAATGCCAAAGCCTATGCCAATATCTACGCTGTATCACTGGACAAATATGATAACTCTCCTAATGAGGCCTAAGAGTAGGGATCCTATGCATTTACCAAGTGATGAGAAGCTTGGAATTTTAGATTGTGAAACTGAAAAAAGGAAGGCTTTTCAATGGATCGAAGGCATCAATCTACTCCCACTCACCTGGATCCCACTGAAGATATTTTATAGGACTACCACCATATAGCCACAAACACCAAGAGCCCTAAAGAGAAGGATCAATGAACCAATTCTTCCCCGAATGGCCAACAATCCTCATTTGACTTAGCCTAGTATCTAGAATGATCCCCTCCATGCTACATCTACTCAATCTCCCTCCAGGCATTATAGAATAGATGATGCAATATGTAGCCTCTTGGAATCCCACTGAAGATATTTTACACCACCATATAGCCACAAACACCAAGAGCCCTGAAGAGAAGCATCAATGAACCAATTCTTCCCCGAATGGCCAACAATCCTCATTTGACTTAGCCTAGTATCTAGAATGATCCCCTCCATGCTACATCTACTCAATCTCCCTCCAGGCATTATAGAATAGATGATGCAATATGTAGCCTCCTGGACCAAGAGAGCAATGACCTGTAGAGATATCCTCAAAAAGACTCTTAGCCAACTAGGATGATAATCTCCTTGAAAGGTCCCAAAGCCACTCATGTGGTATAGCTGTATCAATCTAATCAATACATATGCGAGAGCCCCTAAGATGTTAAATGGATGTAGCTCTCCAATTTATCGGAAGACTCTTAAAGGTCTTCAAAGAAGGAATTGTATATGCACATCTCTCCCATCCTGACCATTGCATGTAATGAGATGCACCAAGTGGCCGTTCCACATAATAGATTGTGCATAACCCTAAGGAACTTGTTCCACATAATAGGTTGTTGATCAACCTCATTCAAAGACCTAGGAAGCCTTTGTCGAAGAATGGTCTCATGCTTCTCCATGATTTGATAATGGCTGCAAAACAAGAGAGGAGGATGGTTCCCTGATATCAACCTCTATGAACAAAAACCATGTGCTGGGCTGAGTGAGAGGAGACTATCCAGCTTGGTTCGGAGAGCACTTTACCATGATATGCATTTAGGGTGAACATAGGAAGAAATGTTTTTTTGTTCTGCTCAGGGATTTCATTAACGTCTTCACAATTTCGTGATCACGTTAACAAAACCTATTGTTAACATAAAAATTCTTGTGATCACAATGTATATTCACGGGCATTTTTTATGACCTGCAAAAACCTTCTCTGCCAGTAATCCCGCCGGGAAAACCCATTTTCCCGGCGGGCAAATTAAAAAAATAAAAAAATAAAAAAATAAAAATAATAAAAATAATAAAAAAATCATGTTCACAGTCATTCTTACCATTTTTGGGCCTTCTGGACTCATTTATGATGTCAAAAGTTCAAAATTATTGGCACAAAAAAAGTTTTATATAATTTGCTGGCCTTAAGTTTAATTGACACACCAATTAAATCTAACTATACTTACATCAATTGACTCAATTGTCCATGACATCATTGCACTCAATTGAGCCCAATTGGACTCAATTACACTTGATTTACACTCAATTGATATTAATTGGGTGTCAATTGATGTCAATTGTGCCTAATTCGACGCAATTGAGCCCAATTTACACCAAATTTGCAAAAATTGGGTGTAAACTAAGTATCAATTGAGTCGAATTGGACTCAATTGATAATAATTGGATGTTAATTGATATTAATTAAGCCCAATTGACTTCAATTGGGTGTTAATTTATTACAATTAATGTCAATTAAGCTCAATTGAGCTCAGTTGACATCAATTGGGTGTCAATTGAGCTCAGTTGACATCAATTGGGTGTCAATTGATATCAATTAAGCTCAATTGAGCTCAGTTGACATCAATTGGGTGTCAATTGATATCAATTGAGCTCAATTGGGCTCAATTACACTCAATTGACACTCAATTGGATGTTAATTGCATCCTATTGTGCTCAATTGAGCCCAATAGGATGCAATTAACATCAATCGGGTGTCAATTGATCACAATTGATATCAATTGGGCTCAATTGCACTCAATTGTGTGATCGATTGTGTGTCAATTAATGTCAATTGAGCCTAATATGATACAATTGAGCTCAATTCACGCCCAATTGGATGTAAATTGAGTGTCAATTGAGCCGAATTAGACTCAATTGATAGCAATTGGGTGTTAATTGATATCAATTAATATCCAATTAACACAATTGAAGTCAATTAAGTCTAATTGACTTCAATTGGATAATTTGGGTGTCAATTGAGCGTAAATGACATCAATTGGGGGTCAATTAACATCAATTGAACCTTATTGACATCAATTGGGTGCCAATTAACATCAATTGGACTCAATTGACATCAGTTAGGTTTCAATTGAGCCAAATTGGATGCAACTGACATCAATTGGGTGTCAATTGATTACAACTGAGCTGAATTGGGCTCAATTGCACTCAATTGATATTAATTGGGTGTCAGTTAAACCTAATTCCATGCAATTGAGCTCAATTGACATCAATTCACATCAATTGCTCTCAATTGATATTAATTGGGTATCAATCGATGTCAATTGAGCCTAATTCGATGCAATTGAGCTCAATTCACATCAGTTCATATCAATTGGGTGTCAATTGATGTCAATTGAGTAAAATTGAGTCTAATTGGGTGTCAATTGAGTCAAATTGAGTATAATTGGGTGTCAATTGATATCAATTGAGCCAAATTGAGTCTAATTGAGTCCAATTAGACTTAATTAAGCCAAATTGAATCTAATTGGGTGTCAATTGATGTCAATTGAGCCAAATTGAGTCTAATTGGGTGTCAATGGAGCCTAATTGACATCAATTGGGTGTCAATTGATGTCAATTGAGCCCAATTGAAGCTAATTGTGTATCAATTTACACACAATTGATGTCGATTGGGCTCAATTGACATCAATTGGATTCAATTGACACACAATTGATGTCACATGGGCTCAATTGACATCAATTAACACCTAATTGATGTCAATTAATATCAATTGGGTGTCAATTGATTATAATTGATGCTAAATTGAATGAATTGAGTCTAATTGACATCAATTAAGTCTAATTGGATATTAATTGATCAATTGGACTCAATTGATATCAATTGACACCTAATTGGACTCAATTGACATCAATTGGACTCAAAAGGGTGTTAACTGATGTTAATTGAGCCCAATTGACATCAATTGGGTGTTAATTGAGCTCAATTGGACACAATTAACAATAATTGGGTATGAATTGAACTTAATTGACATCAATTAGGTGTCAATTGAGCCTAATCGCATCCAATTAAACTCAATTGACATCAATTGGACAAATTACATCCAATTTAATTCAATTGACATCAATTAAGCCTAATTGCATCCAATTTAACCCAATTAGACTCAATTGAATCCAATTGGACTCAATTGACATCAGTTAGGTGTCAATTGAGCCTAATTGTATCTATTTGGACTTAATTGACAGGTGTCAATTAAACCCAATTGGAGTCAATTGATATCAATTGGGTGTTTATTGATATTAATTGAGTTTGATTGACATCAATTGGGTGTTTATTGATGTCAATCGAGTCCAATTAAATGCAATTGGACTCAATTGGGTGTGAATTAGACTCAATTAATATCAATTGGGCTCAATTGATATCAATTAGGTGTGAATTGATGTCAATTGAGCCCAATTCGATGCAATTGATATCACTTGGGTGTCAATTAGACTCAATTGGCACCCAATTGATGTCAATTGAGTCCAAGTGGATGTCAATTGATATCAATTGAGCCCAATTGATCAATTGATACCCAATTAGACTTAATTGATATCAATTTGACTCAATTAGGTGTTAATTGATATCAATTAGACTCAATTGGATACTAATTGATGTTAATTGAGCTCAATTAGACTCAATTGACATCAATTAGATGCTAATTGAGTGTAATTGATGTCCATTAAGCTCAATTTGGCTTAATTGACATCAATTGGGTATCAATTGACTACAATTAATGTCAATTGAGCTCAATTGACATCAATTGGGTGTTAATTAATGTCAATCGAGTCCAATTAATATCAATTAGGTATCAATTAAGCTAAATTGATATCAATTGGGTGTCAATTGAGCCCAATTGGGTGTAAATTGAACCTAATTAGACTCAATTAACATCAATTAGGTATGAATTGATGTCAATTGACTCCACTTGGATGCAATTGATATCAATTTGGTGTCAATTGGACTCAATTGGCACCCAATTGATGTCAATTGAGTCCACTTGGATGTCAATTGATATCAATTGAGCCCAATTGATCAATTGACACCCAATTAGACTTAATTGATATCAATTTGACTCAATTGGGTATTAATTGATGTCAATTGAACTCAACTGGATGTTAATTGATGTTAATTGAGTCTCAATTGACATCAATTGGGTGCCAATTGAGTGCAATTGATGTCAATTAAGCCCAATTTGGCTCAATTGGGTATTAATTGATGTCAATTGAACTCAATTGGATGTTAATTGATGTTAATTGAGTCTCAATTGACATCAATTGGGTGCCAATTGAGTGCAATTGATGTCAATTAAGCCTAATTTGGCTCAATTAACATCAATTGGGTGTCAATTAACTACGATTGATGTCAATTGAGCTGAATTGATATCAATTGGGTGTTAATTGATGTTAATTGAGTTTAATTGACATCAATTGGGTGTTAATTGATGTCACTTGAGTCCAATTAGATGTAATTAGACTCAATTGGGTTTGAATTAGACTCAATTGATATCAATTGGGCTGAGTTAATTGGGTGTCAATTGAGTCCAATTGACATCAATTGGGTGTGAATTGAACGTGATTGGACTCAATTGACATTAATTAGGTGTGAATTGATGTCAATTGAGCCCAATTGGATGTAATGGATATCAATTGGGTGTCACTTGGACTCAATTGGCACCCAATTGATGTCAATTGAGTCCAATTGGATGTCAATTGGTACCAATTGAGCCCAATTGAGCAATTGACATCCAATTAGACTTAATTGATATCAATTTGACTCAATTAGGTATTAATTGATATCAATTAGACTTAATTGGATATTAATTGATATTAATTGAGTCTAATCGGACTCAATTGATATCAATTAGGTGCCAATTGAGTGTAATTAATATCAATTAAGCTCAATTCGGCTCAATTGGCATCAATTGGGTGTCAATTGACTACGATTGATGTCAATTGAGCTCAATTGACATCAATTGGGTGTTAATTGATGTCAATTGAGTCCAATTAACATCAATTGAATGTCAATTGAGCCTAATTGACATCAATTGGGTGTGAATTGAACTGGATTAGACTCAATTGACATCAATTAGGTGTAAATTGATGTCAATTAAGTCCAATTGAATGCAATTGATATCAATTGGGTGTCACTTGGACTCAATTGGCACCCAATTGATGTCAATTAAGTCCAATTGGATGCAATTGATATCAATTGGGTGTCACTTGGACTCAATTGGCACCCAATTGATGTCAATTGAGTCCAATTGGATATCAATTGATATCAGTTGAGTCGAATTGATTAATTGACACCCAATTATACTTAATTGATATCAATTTAACTCAATTGGGTATTAGTTGATATCAATTGGACTCAATTGGATGTTAATTGATGTTAATTGAGGACTCAATTGACATCAATTGGGTACCAATTGAGTGCAATTGGTGTCAATTCGGCTCAATTGGCATCAATTGGATATCAATTGACTAGGATTGATGTCAATTGAGCTCAATTGACATCAATTGGGTGTTAATCGATGTCAATTGAGTCCAATTAAGCCCAGTTGTGTCCAATTGGGTGTCAATTGATTGAATCCAATTAAGTTCAATTAAGCCCAATTGAGTCCAATGGGGTGTCAATTGATGTCAATTGAGCCCAATCGATCAATTGACACCCAATTAGACTTAATTGATACCAATTGGACTCAATTGGATATTAATTGATGTCAATTAGACTCAATTGGAAGTATAATAAGATCTAATTGATGGTAATCGAGCTTAAGGTGATAAATTTAGAGATAACTTTTTTTGTACAAAGAATTTTGAACTTTTGACATCATATATGAGTTCAGAAGGCCCAAAAATGGTAGGAATGACTGTGAACATGAATATATTTTGACCATTTTTTTTACCTTTTTTTCCCGCCGGGAAAATGGATTTTCCCGGCGGGCCCGCAGGGAAAACAAAAAGCCCGGCGGGCTTCGGCAGGTTACCAGGTCACTGGTAACCTGCTATTTTGAGAACATGAAAACATGTGAACATGTTAATAACATGTTCACAAGTGTTATTAACAAAAAAAATCTTGTGATCACGTGAATATAAAATCCCTGGTTCTGCTTAACTAATGTTATGGCCTGAATGCTAAAGCTTCAACCCTACCCATTCAGATGGGTGTTAACCCCAAAGTGTTGGTTACAACCAATCTCTCCCAACGTAGGGTGTACATCCAAAAATCTGAGACAAGAAAAAATCCTTCCATGGCTGAGTGCCTAGTAGGAAACCTCTGACCACAAGTTTGCAAAGCAATGCCCACTGTGCTGAACATCTAGATCAATAATATTCAATCGCCCCCCTCTCATCTGGGATGAATAACTATAAGCCAAGCTACGTTGGCACGTGTGTCTATGGTGCCATCCAAACCTAACCAAAGGAAATTGTGTATCGACAACCTTCGCAATTGACCAATGCACGGATGAGAGAAGCACCAACAAGAAGCAATAAACTAAGCCAAGGTAAGCAATACCTGATTAGCCACCACAAATGCTCTAGAGGATAAATCTAATCTCTCCAATGAAGAAGTAGAGCTATAATAAGAGATGCCCCTTCTTACACATCTTCTACTTCTACTTTCTTGGAATAAGTAGAGCTAATAAGATATGCCTCTTTTTTATTATTAACCATGGGGGGATGTCATAGTTGAGTAATACTATGGGCCACGTGCTCCACGTGGTGGAATGTGACCCAAATGTCCATTTGTCAAGAATCATATTTGAATTTGGGCCAAATCTCCTCTATAGGCTTCCATGTTGTAGAATCTGTAGGAGCATGTAAGACCCCATCTAAATATTGATGGGGTGGAATGTGTTGGGAAACGGACTTAGACTTAAACATGTGTTGAATCCTTGGGATAACTGGGAAATGGAATTAGACTTAAACATGTGTTGAATCCTTAGGATAACTCGGAAGTTCCTTAATATCTTGGCTGGGATGGTTGTGCCCATTGTCAATATCTACTCCGCCCACAATTTGGACAATTTGTGAGGGATCACTTACATGAAAAAGGACACAATCATTTGGGCATGCATGTATGCAATTATAATCCATGCCTACACATACAAGTATTTTCTTGGCATCGCCCCTAGTTGATGGCATCACATTGGACCCTCTGGTAGAATGGTTGACTTCAATAACTTGTAACATACAAGGATAAATAGATTAGATAGATGTTACTATTGCACTAAAACAATTAGTGGAATATATAGATTAGATAGCTATATTAGAATGATGTTGGAATGAGGTTATAGCTATATTAGAATGAAGTTAGAATGAGGTTATAGCTATATATAGATTAGATAGCTATATTAGAATGAGTTTAGATAGAGGCCCATCATTTATATGTAAATAATCCTATAAGACTAGCATCACCTACAGCCATATATTGATTGGAGGTTAAGGAAGGAAAGGTACGCATTTAGCTTCGACACTTGGGTGTTCTCATAAAAAGGTGTTTTTGCTTCTTTCTTCAGAACATCATCTACTACATCACGATCCTCGACCATGGAAAAATGCCTCTATCATCTCCTCCATTACATCTTAAGTGTGTATATTGGCTCTTCTTGTGCAGCTCGTGGCTTCAAGTTGGTACTACATATCTTCTAGATTGTCAACAATGCAGGTTCTGCATGTTATTTGGAACGAGATATCAAAACTCTCTGATTTACAGCCATATCTTCATGTGGTTGCAAAAAAAGGTGATTCACATCCTCCATACCATGTTACAAAAAAACAATAGAGAAAGAGAAACCGGTTTAGAGAGAGCACATGAAATTATTAGAGAGAGGGATGGAGAGAGATATTAGGGATTGATAGGGAATGATATTGGTGATCTAAGTTATAATATATTTGGAGGGATGAAGCGAGAGAGAGAGAGAGAGAGAGAGAGAGAGAGAGAGAGAGAGAGAGAGAGAGAGAGAGAGAGAGAGAGAGAGATGATACAAATATCGACAAATCTTCCATGGACATGATGGATTGTTGTTTGATGCTCATGGAGATAAGCATGCTTTCACCTTTTGTAGGGACAAAGAATTGGAGACAATAGCTAAGCGCAAAAAGCATTAGAACATGCAACATGAAGGTTGAATGATGCCTAGCCTCCCTCTAATACATCAAGTGGACAAACTACCTGTCAAGGTCACACAAGGAGTGTTGACATCAATGCTCAAAGGTATAGAGAATTTCTTAACTTTTTCTAATGAGAACATTGATTCTTATCATAAGTAGTATTTAAAAGCCACCAAGACCAATGAGAATTGGGTAGTGAACTGCAACATTCTTTCAGCATATCTCATGGCAAGGAACCAAACCTACACAATGATAACTAGATTAATGAACTCCCTTAAAAAGAAAGATATGGAGCTTCAAAAGGAAAGACAAGCACAAATAACTGAAGTGCAAGCCCTCAAGGTAGGATTCAAGAGTTAAAAGAAGACAATACGCCAAGTTCACTTTAAGGGTTGATGCTCAAAGAGCTCATATACAAGATATGAAAGGCCAACTATAGAAAGAGAGCTTACAAAAGCCCATGTGAAGTTTAAAAAAGACCTCACACTTGAACAAGGCAGACTGGATATGATGTGGAAATGGCTAACCCATCCACCTACTGCATCATTACTTGCATCCATCTCTACCACAAAGGGTTGATTTGGATCCACCATTTTTAGAACAGGATTTGTAGCTATATCAACCTTAAGTTTTTCAAAACTTCTTTGCTCGAAATCCCCCCAAACAAAGGTCTTTCCCTTTCCTTTAAACTGATTCATCATTGGAATAGCTATCTTAGCATAATCTCGAACATACTTTCTATAGAATCCAAACAAACCAAGAAAAATTTATAATTCTTCTAAGTTTGTGGGATTCAGCCATTTCAATATGGCTTCAACTTTCACTGGATCCATACGAATGCCATCTTTTGAGATTATGTGTCCCAAGTATTAGATTTCTTTTACAAAGAATTCACATTTTCTCTCTTGGCCCTGAGTAATTCAAATACTTGCCATAAGTGTTTCAGATGTTCTCGACCGAACCAGCCAACTTCCAGAGGTTTGAGAGCTCTTGAATCCTCCACCCAACCATGCCTACTACACGACCCCTCCCACTATCCTTGGACACAATTTTTTGCTATTCTAGGCTACCTGACCACACTTAGCCAACTGCCCCTTAATTGTGTGTGAACACTTCCCTAGTTCTAAGGTGCTCAATATGTTCTTGCTCATTTTGACAAAAGACTAGTATATCAATAATAAAAACCATCACAAATTTTCCTAAATAAATATGAAGTATAGTGATCATCATGGTCGTAAAAGTAACGGGGGCATTAGTTAGACCAAAAGTCATAACTAAAAACTCATAGTGCCCAAAAGATGTCTTAAATGTTGTTTTTGGCACATCTTCAATTCTAATTCTTACTTGATGATATCCAAACCTTAAATCTATCTTACTAAAATATTTAGCACCTTTGAGTTGATCAAACAATTCATCTATCCTGGGAATAGAAATTTTATTCTTTATTGTGATTGCATTCAATCCATGATAATCTATGCACAAGCGTATCGATACATATTTTTTCTTCACCATTAATATTGGTGAAGCCCAGGGAGATTTACTTGGCCTAATAATGCCTTGTGTTTAATATTTAGCCAAGAGCTTTTTCAACTTCTTGTCTTTCAGCCAAACTTACTCTATAAGGTGGCTTACTAATTGGCTTTGAATCCTTTAAAACTTCTATGGAATGATTTATCCCTCTAACCAGAGGTAAACCTTTTGGCAATGTTTCCAAAAAAACATCTTTAAATTCTTCTAATACATTATTCAAAGAAGAATTAACTACATCACAAATACTTGAATCAAACTTTTCACAATGGTTTTTAAATTGAGGCATTGGATATAATAGAAAAACATTTGTTCTATTTCAATATCTTGATGAAGATTTTGGAGCTCAATATTACATATCAAAGGAGAAGATGGTACATTGTGCTCTCCTTACATTGTAATAAATTTTTATTTATGCTCCAATGTTATTGTATTATGAAAATAGCTTCTCGAAAGTGTTCCCCCAATGAAAATAATTATCTCCCAAGAATTACATCTGTGGTTGATAGACGCATCACTTGAAAATCCAACAGTGCTTCATACTCTTGAATTTTTATCCCAACTTGGTTTACCACAATATCCCACTCATCTTTATCATAGCCATTGGTTAATGATACTAGAGAGAGAGAGAGAGAGAGAGGGGGGGGGGGTGGGGGAGGGGAATAGGGGGGAAGAGATGAGTCTAGAAGTATGTTGAGAGAAGAAAATTTAAATAAATAATATAATAACAATATAAAGATATATAATAAATAAGTATAAAAATATATGTAATAACAATATGTAAACATATAATAAGTATAGATATTATATATATATATATATATGGTAAATGTAGACTATGTATTATAACATAATGTTTTATATAATAATAATAATAATAACACATAAGTATAAATAAGAAAATTAAAGATGTATATATTTAATGTATTATTAATATAATATAATATAATATAATATAAATAATAAATATATAAAATAAGATAACTAAAATATATATATATAGTTAAATATATAATATTATAATATACTAATGATATATAAATCATTATACATATAGTATATATATATATATAGATAAACACATTCACACACATACATACATGCACACACAATCACACGTGTGCATGTGGAGGGGTGTGTGTATGTGTGTGGTAAGGGAATGTGTGAGTGTCTGTGGAGTGTGTGTCGTTACATTATGTATGTTTCTACCATCTTATGTTCCTACTGTCTCGTTGGTGTCTGTCTTTACTATCTACTGCACACCTTTTGTCACCTATACATGCATGTCTATACCTTGTTGTTCTCTCATGTACCTATCGTCGCGTAACCATGTCGTTGTTATACCTACTCCACTCTTAAATGTCACCTATCAGCCAACCAATTGCTTGTATAAATTATGCACATCTGTTGTTACCTGGGTTCTGTTTGTCCTTTCTTTATTTATAGCTAAGCCTTTGCCTCTGTTTAGATGCGTGCGTGCATGTGTGCACGTGCACGCATGTGTGTGTGTGTGTGTTTATCATTCAAAGATGGTTTTTTCTGAGCAGATTCATAATATATATATTATGCATCACTCTGATCCCAACAAGGAAATAAAAGCAAAATGAGCCAAACTTGTAGAGAATACAAAAAATTAATTTCTCTATAATGTGTTGCACAAAGATTATGAATTAGCATAGAACAAGTGGAGCAAGGAAAACCTGCCTATAAAAGTGGTAGTGTAGAGAGAAACTATAATGCCTGAAGTGAGGAAATTTTCACAACAAGCTACAATATTATTTTTCATGGACATATATCCTCAGCAAGTGGGATATTCGTTAGTGGGTTAACAAGCTCTTAGCTGAAGAATGTGTGGATGGAGTTCACTACGCTGCAAGAGGATTCTCAGAAATCCTACTTAACATAATGATGGCAAAGCAAAAAATGTTTGAGATTACACCTCTCTTTATGTTAGGCAAATAGTGCATGTGCTATCTTGGCTACATACTGTATACACTATCAAGGGCTACTAAAACATCGATGCCCAGTTGTCGGGGGTCAATCCGACTGGCAAGACAGAATCAGTCCAGCTGAGGATTCGTCGTAGTCTAGCTGAGGATTCATCAATGCCTAGTGCCCATAGGTTTGCTCTGTAGTACTATAGTTCTACACACCAAAGATGCTGTGGATAGCACTCTCTCTCTCTTTCTATCTCTCTCTCTCTCTCTCTCTCTCTCAGATAGCATAAGCATAAATGACACACAAAAGGAGACAATGTTCTTCTCTCTTAATTCAGATACAAGAAGATGTCTCCTATTGTCTCTTTCTTCCCCTCCTTCTATCCCCTTTCGTCTGTAATTACAAGATGCCTTTAGGCTGTTATGCCCTGCTGTTACAAGATTGCATTACCAGACAGTACAGTTACAACTACTCATATGATTACATAGTAGGGTGAGCATCCCGTCGGACGTGTTGTGTGCCTTCATGGCCGTTGAGGATCTTCCACAGCGGCCATTGACATATGTCCCACCAATTGGACGGACTGTCAACACCTAGCATGCACGGTGGCTCTGCGAGACAACAACTTCTATAGCTCTAAAGCTCTGGTACAATGGGGGTGGGGGTTCAACATCTGTTGGTGGCTTCCAGGTAAATCTTTTGGTCTTCCTTCCGTGCTCTTTGTGGTACCTCTCTGCCAATCCTGGATCACAGCTCAATTCCCCTTGATGTTCATTGTTTTGAACATGATCAAAAACCTGGAGTGCATCAGTATGCTTGATTGTATAGTTCATGCTTTGTAAAACTATGGCGGGGCTGACAGCTGGATGCTGTCTGATTGAGTTAGCTACTCTACAGAGATTGGTCATCTTCTTTGCTTGGCTCTGTAGTAGCTGCTAACTGTCATTGTGAAGCAGTCCCAAAAGGTTAAGGGGATGTCCTAGCAGATGCACTGTCAGCAAGAAAGGTAATCATGAAGGAGCCCCCCCACAAAAACAATCTCAGGGATGTCCTAGCAGATGCACTGTCAGCTTTCTCCCTGAGATTGTTTTTGTGGGGGGGCTCCTGCTGGCCAGTGGTCTTCTTCTTTTATGCCCGTGTTCTTGGCGTGGGTTCTTCTCCCTGCTGCTAATCTTTCAGCTCAATGTATCGGGCCTTTAATGTATCCAGCTTGGTATAGGTGGCATGTAGCACCTTCCCCATGGCTTCATACTCCTTCTGGAGTTCCTCTACTACAGTCTGATGGGCTGCAGTCTCATTTTTCTGAATTGTTAGTTGCTGCTCCAAGATGAAGATCTGCTCCTTTAGCTAATGGGGGGTCATTGAGTCCATGGGCAAGGCTGATCTCAAGATGAGCTTCCTCTCTGGTTCAGCTTGTTACATAGGCTTCTTTCCTGCTTGCTAGTGCTTGTTTTGTTTTGATCTGTTCAGCCCCTGGAACTATTGCTTGAGTTGTTAGATATCGATTTGTTGCTTGGCCAGTTTGTTGCTGCTGAGTGTCTGAGCTGCTGCTCTCTAACGCAATGGTTTTCAGTGTCTCTTTTAGTTTCTCTAGTTCAACTGCTACGGTTTGTTTATCCTTCAGTTGTAGTTCCATGTCCACTAGTTGCCTTTGTAGGGCTTGCTGATTATTGAGCTACTGCCTGACTCTAACGTAATGGTTTTCAGCGTCTCTTTTAGTTTCTCTCGTTCAACTGCTACAATTTACTTATCCTTCAGTTGTAGTTCCATGTCCGCCAGTTGCCTTTGTAGAGCTTGCTTATTGAGCTACTACCTCAAGTTAGCTATTTGCTTCTGTAATTCCTACAGCTACTACTCGTGTTGTGTGTTAGTTGAGGTGGTTGTGGTTGCACTGTTGGTTTGGCTCTTATGCCTGCAGTTGTTGTTGGCTAGATCCACATGGGGAGCCTTGTTCTCCTAATCCACCGGCACCATCCTTGTCATTTGGAGGACAAGTGATGGTCGACACCATGGCGAGAGCTCTGCATCTCCCTGCAGTCGGCATAGTGAACGCCGACTCCTAGTAGGCTGACATCAATAAAGATCTCAACAAGGTCGGTAGGGAGTATTCAATCTCCACCTGTGCAGATCCATCAAGGCAAAGCAAACTAAGGTTCTATCTGGATATGCTATGCCTCTTGGCCAAGAACACAAACATCAGCCGAACTAACTACAAACTACTGAGGGCTGCAGAGGCTTGCATGAAGGTAAACTGGGCAAGTGTGGTCACCCAAAATCTTCAGCAAAACAAGCACAGAATCTAGTGATGTCCGGAGGACACTCCAAAATGGCTGGCCACCTCAAAGCATTGGCACAGATGGGGACGCTACCAGAATAGAGCTCGGTCGAGAAACAACAGTCCAAAGAGGAGACTACTCGAAAATCAAAGGAGGAAGGAAGAAGGGCTGCAGAAGAGGCAGCAAAGAAACAAGCTGAAGAAGCAGCGGCTCGAAAGGCGAGGGAGGAGAAAGCTGCCTCATGAAGGCAGCAGAAGCTGAAGAAAGGACAAGACGGCTGGAGGAATAGAGGAAGAAGCAACTAGAGGCAACAGCCCATAAGGAAGCTAGATAAGAGGAGCAGGCAAACAAAAATTGGCCCAAAGTCCTCAAAGAGGCAAATGACTAGTTGACCTATGCCACAACCCTGCAAACTAAAAAGGCAAAGGGGGCAGCTGCTACAGCTACCCAGCAGGAGAAGCAACAACTCTCTGAAATCGGCAAACTCTTGGCAGCCCGAGAGGCCTCCCCCATCAAACCAAACATCATGTTGAAGGAACAGTGCCCTCAAATGTCAGCTCTCCACATCCACATGTCACACAAACAATCACAGTAACAGAGGGGCCCACCAATCAGGCAAGTTTTGCTGCCTTAGGGGATCGCCTCAACACACTGCTGCACAAAGAAGGCCCTAACATGCACAAGGTGTTGTCCTCTTCACTAGCAATCATCACAAATTGTAAGCTTAAAAATCTGGAGAATGAAGATGCACTAGCCAAAGCAATTGAAGCTGACAACCACATTTAAGCCTTAACGACCAAGCTGAGGGAAAACAAAAAGACTCCTGAAGAGAGCAGTAGCTTCAGCTACAATAAACAATAAAACAGCTTCAAGCTGAAGTAACCAAGCAAACCAACAAGGCATTGGAGTTGGAGGCTCTCGCCGTAGATGAACTGCAGGAGGCCAGAAATGTATTGTTCACCAACAAGCTAACTGAAGTAGAAAAGATCGTGGGGAAACTACAAAAGAAAAGGCCACAAAAATCACTGACCATGCTATACAAATGCTTAGAAATGTGGAGACTGCAAACAGAAACCACACGCAAGGAATTGCTAATAGCTAGAGGGAAGTTGTAGATCCAATAGGTTGAGGTAGCAAATGAAGACTTTGGAAGTGGTAGAATTGCCACTAGAGGTAATGAACCAGTGGGAACAGGACATGCAGACATGTAGAGGGCATACTGGCAAAGCAACCTTGAGCTGCTGAAAAATTACATGGTACTGCCATCCCCCCAACTAAGTGAAGCAAACTCGTAGAGGCCTATCTTCTATAGCCATGTTGCATGATGGAGAGGGTCAATCAGTGATATGCAGGCATCGAATTCGATGGACTTGCTGCTTCCTACCATGGTGGACTTGGCTACTTGTTGGAGAGGACCATGGGGGCGAAGAGGAGAGTAAAGGGAGTGGAGAGGCAAGCGCAAAAGAAAAAGTGAGGCAAGAATGAGCAGGGGAGTATATGATCTTTGCCAAACAATCAGGGTGGCGGTTGTGCCCTTTGTGATGTGATGCTCGTGCCATAATTTGTCTAGGGGCAGGTGCCTCATGCCTCTTCATATCTGCAAACGGGTTCGAGGTGGCTGTTGCGCTTCCCCATGATTGTACTAATTGCGTGGTATCTTCCCAAGAAGATCATTATGCCCACGTGTCACTGGGAGATTATTGTGGCTGCCTTTCCCAAAATTAGGTGGTGTTGCATGTCTGTGTGCATGGCTGCTTCAGCTACTCAGCGGATGCAATTTGCCACATGTCTTCCTCCTTCTGGACATTGAAAATTGAAACTGTAAGCAAGCACACGCATCCGCATTATCATCCCTGTTTGCCACTACTGCGCCCAATGCCTGGTGTCAGCTCCCTCGTAGTACGAGTGGAGTCGAAATCTATTTACGGCTTTCGGGAGGCTCGTTCCATCTAATGTTCTTAGCTTGAATGTTCTTGGTCCCAATTGCTCTTCAATTTGGTAGGGTCCGATCCATCTAATCTTGAGCTTCCCTAGGTGCAGACCAAGTTTTGAGTTGAAGAGTAGCACTTTGTCACCTTTTTCATAGATTTGTATTTTGTGTTTCTGTCAACCCAAAGCTTCCTCCTCCTTTGAGCTGCCTCAACAATCCATGCACTGCAGAGCCTATCTTCCTCTAATTGAAGGAGTTGTTGTATCCGCTGGTTAACTGACTCTTCAGGGTTACGCTTTTCTACCAGGGCAATCCTGAGCCTAGGCACTACAAATTCCATGGGGACCATAGCTTCTAATCCATACTCTAGTTAGAAAGGTGTGAAGCCAGTGCTTACCTTTAAGGCTATCCGAAGTTCCCATAATGCTGAATGAAGTTTCTGATCGTCGCAGTCTGTCCTGTTTTGGTTTACAATCTTCATTAGTATCCGCTAGAGTACTTAATTGGTTGATTCTACCTGACCATTTTCTTGTGGGTAATACATTGTGGACTTCTTGTGCATGATCATGTGGTGCTGAGTCAGCTGTCGTATCACATCATTGATGAAATGTTCGCCCTAGATCACTGACTAGCTCCACTGGGCATCCAAACCTCCTCATGATGTTTTCATACAAGAATTTGGCTACTGATTGTGATGAATTATCCCCTGAGAGCTTTAGCCTCCATCCATTTTGTGCAATAGTCTGTTGCCACACCAGGATGTAATTGTTTCCAATCTGCTTGTGGCAGGGGGCAGTGGGGATCTAAGCCCTATGAAGGTATGTGTGGAGGAGCATTACATGGACTAGTGCAATCGGATGGGTCATTAATAGTTGCATAAGCATATCCTAATGACCCTTTTTTCTTCCTGGTAGATGCTCTAAAGGATTTGATAGTGCTTATGCATGTTTTGGACAGGAACAAGGATGAAAAACAAATTTAGAAAGTCAAAGTTGCTACTACTTAAATAGGAATATTGGCATAGTTTACTACTCTGTCCAAGAGATTTACTACCCCCCATGCCAAATCACTAGGAATTTGAAAGATACTAATTTGGGTTGGAATATATCTTTCTAAGAAGCAGTTACATGGGTGCAAACAAAAGTCAAACAAAATGTTGATTCTGGCACTTGTCTACATGGCCTTTGTGTGTCACGTTGCGTGAATAGTACAATCCATTATAATGGCCTACATATAGTTCTTGTTGTTGTTGCTAATTTGGGACAAAAAATCGCTCGACACATTCATGTCATAAATAATGGAACTGTTATGGAAAATAAGCATTGATAGGAAGGCTTTAAGACTATTGAAAATAGAGCATGTATGCAGCCCTAAAATACATGGTGGCCTGAATATCTTGAATGTGCATTACCATGTACTGGCTCAAAAAAGTACCATGATAATAACTTTTGTGGAACAAGGACAGCCATGGGCACGAATGTTGGTTGCAATGTGTGCATGTTACAAGGGTGATTTTTTTGGGCATTGGAATCTCTCCTATTCGGATTTCTTGGTAGGTCAAGTATAAGGAAAATTCCAGGATGTCCTTACTCTTCCAAATTGCTGCAAGACCAAAAGTTTGTGCTCATACATTTGCATTAGGCACATAGGCCAGTGCCTCCACACACTGGTAGCTAAAAATGTGCATTGGAGTAGAGCATTTGATACACCATTGGCTGGCTAAGCCAAGAAAATCTTATTTTTTAGCACAAAAACGAATTTGCATAGTGGGAGATATCATATCGACTGAAGGTAGATAGACCATTATCGTTTCTATAAACACAACAATGGTGGCAATTGGGAGCCCATTACCACATTGTGTGGAGACTTGTTGTTGTTTAACTAGCAAGACATGGGGATATGCCCAATGTCATGGATAATTAAGTTGTGTTTTATGGGACACATGTAAACCAACCTTGAATTGATTAATATGGAAGTAGATGGTATGCTTAGGGGGGAAAATGTTTTGAGATTAAATGGGACGCATTTGCAAGAGCTTGTTTCCACTGTCACAAATTTGGAGACTTCACAAATGATTGTCCTACCATCATGATTCCATGTCTCACTGTACCGACAACTTTGGTCAATGATAATGCCCCTCCAACTAAGATGGATCAAGAAGGACCTATGATTGGTATACAAACTAGAGGAAAAGGGGTTGTGTAGCCCCAACTAGTGCCCAAGAAGGATGTTATTTCTCCAGGCACTTCCAAATCTTTGGAAGATATCACCAAAGACCAGCTATTTATGGTTGACTATGCAAGTTTTCTATTGGAAGCTCACGGTTGGCCCTCTATTAAAAATTAACTTGAAAGAAAGCTATGCACGTGACACAAGAATGGGTTAAATCTCCCCCACCATGAGTGTGGCTCACGTCCTCTTCATGGTGTATTTAATTATATTTCCTTATACTAAAAGCAACAGCCAAAAATATGGATCTCCACATTGGGCTTACATAAGTCTAGATACAAAAATGTGAACACTCTAAGGTTCACGCATAAAATAGAACTAATGTATATCAAAATGTTGCGCACACTAATGTACACATAAAATATCACTACCATTGTCAAATAAATAATCGCCACTCATCATGTATCACTAGATTTAAGTCGAAGCAAGCCCAATGGATCCATGCACATCCTGCACACTAACCCTACTTACTGATCTACATTGACATTCACAATATAAGCTCAGAATATGTGACAACTTAGAGGTAATCAATCTCGCTTGCACATAAAATAAATATCCATCAATAAATCCATAAATTTTAAATAATGCAAATAATTTCAACATTCCTCCCTTGTGAAAAGAAGTTGTCCTCAATTGCTAAACGTGTAATACCTCAAAGTCGATACTTTTGCATATTTAAACAACTATGTGCAATGCCTCAATTCGATGATCTTTACACAAAAGAAAATAGAGATTCAAAATATCCATCATAGAAATCCATAATATCAAAACCTCATACAATACCTCAATTTGGTGACCTTTGCATGGAAAAAATAACCATGTGTGATACCTCAAATCGGTAACCTTCACACATACCAATGCCAAATATCAAAATAAATTGATAATCGTGTGATACATCAAATCGGTGATCTTCACACAATTACATCGGTCTTAATACCAAGTTTAAATTCACTGCAACTGTCTGTGAACGGAGTCGATCAGGGCAGAGTGTGTAGCAAGGGCATGGTCTAGAATCCACTGAGATTATTCTATAGGATGATTCTTGTACTTAACCAAATATCTGACATAAACATTTCCATTACGAGTTATAGTTTGTTCACGATCAAGAATTACTTCTAGAACTAAATTTTATGTATTAGCCTCTAAGTGAGGAGGGTCATCATAAATGGGGATAAAAGGTGGTGTACCTTTAAAGAGTCTAAGTAAACTAATATGAAAGAAATTATCAATATTCCAATGGTCAGAAAGGAACAAACGATAAGCATTGTCATTTATTTTAGCAATTATTCTAAAAGATCCATAAAATCATGGAGATAATTTAATGGTTGGATGTTTCTCAACAGACTTTAGTCTACGCTTTTCTATGCTTGCGAAGCCAAACTAAATCATTTTCTTCAAAAGTATTTGTTCTTCTATGCTTGTTATCTTGTTTAGTGTAAGCATGTTGAGTCTTAAGAATAGACTCATGAGCTTCAGCCTAAATTTGGTTTGAGTCACAATAAAATCATCGGCCCCCGCTGGAACTTCATGAGCAAGTCTAGTAATTGGAGTGGAAAGTTTCTTACCATAGACAATCTCAAAAGGAGCTTCGCCAGTGGTTGTATGAGGTGTGTTATTATATGAAAATTACAAAAGATACAAATAATGATCCTAATTTGCAGGAGATGAGATAGTGTAAGACCTCAAAAGATGAGATAGTGTAAGACCTCAAAAGATCTAGAATAGTGTTCTTTGTGGCCTCAGTTTGTCCATTAATTTCTGGATGAACTAAAATCAATTTGTGTCTAAGTTTTAAAAAAATGCCATCCAAAAATGATTACAAAATCAAGAATCACAATCCGAAATAATGACTATGTAATCCATGATTTGTGAAGACAGTTTTGATGAAGCATTCAATGTATTATGACATGCAATGAAATAAGCTTGCTTACTAAGCCTATCCACAATTGTCCATATCATAACATTTCGAGAAGATGTGGTAGGTAAACCAATTATAAAGTCCATAGAAATTTCTTCCAATGGTGCCGCGGGAATAGGTAAAGGCCTCAATGAGTAGTCCATATTGTTTCCCTTAGTGTCTTTTAACTTGTTGACATATCACACATTCCGATACAAAAGAAGCAGCATCATGTTTTAATTGTGGCCAATAAAAATATTCTTCTATGGTACGAAGAGTAGTGAGAATGCCACGATGACCAACACATAGGGAACAATGCATCTCTTCAAGATTAAAAGATCTATAAGGAAGTGTAATCCATAAACATTTTTGAAAGAAACTGAAACCATCATTATATGTAGAATTATGAAGAGACAACCAATTATTAGTTTCTAACTTGTGCCAACAAACATCAAAAAAATAGGATCTGTAACATGTAAATCATGCACATTATGTAAAAAATGAATGTCAAGCACTAAAATGTTAGAAATGGAAGGTTGTCGACTGAGTGCATCAGCCACTACATTCTCTTACCAGGTTAATATTGGATAAGAGGATGAAAACTCTAAATAAAAGATACCCATTTAAATTAGCGGTTAATATTGGATAAGAGGATGAAAACTCTAAATAAAAGATACCCATTTAATATAGCGGTATGAGATAAGAGGTTGATTAAGAAGATATCTAATACTTTGTTTATTGATCTTAATCATAAACTCAAAACCCATAAGATAATGTTTCCACATGGGTAAGACATGGACAACTACTAATAATTCCTTGTCGTATATACTATATGAAAGTTCAGATAGTGTCAATTTCCTACTCTCATAAGCCAAAAGGGTATCCATCCTGCATGAGGACTGCACCAATTCTTGAGCCACTAGCATTAGTGACTACGAGGAAGAACGGTCGAGTAAAGTCTAGAAGTTAGAGGATAGGGACACGAGTCAACAAATATTTTAGTCTATCAAATGATTTTTGTTGGCTTTCACCCCATTGAAAAACTAGACCTTTCTTAAGTAACATTGTCAAAGCAAGTGCTATCAATAAGAAATTATGGACAAACTTCTTATAAAAACCACCCAAACCAAGAAAAGATCTAACTTCTTTAGCACATGTTGGAATAGGCCAAGTCTCAATGACTTTTACCTTTTTTGGATCAACTTTGATACCTTCACCTGAAACAATGTGGCCTAAGTACTCAATTTCATCTTGGAAAAAGAGACTTTTATTCAGATTAGCATAAAGTTGATTTTATTTAAGAAGATTAAACACTAATGCAAGATGCTCTTCATGTTTGGCATGATTCTTACTAAAGACAAGCAAATCATCAAAGAAAACAATGACGCAATTCTGATAGTCAAGAAATATATGATTCATCATGTGTGTAAAAGTAGCAGGTGCATTGGTTAGACCAAAAGACATAACCAAAAATTCATAATGACCAGTTTGAGTATGAAAAGCAGTTTTATAAATGTCAGAACTAATCATTCGAATTTGATGATATCCAGATTTCAAATCAGTTTTACTAAAGATAAATGCACCTTTAAGCTTGTCTAGCAAATCATCAACACAAGGGATGGGATATCTATTCTTAACTTGTGACCTTATTAAGAGCTCTATAATCAATACACATCATTTAAGTCTTATTTTTGTTTTCAACAAGAAGAACATGTGCACCAAAAGGAGAACTACTAGGTTGAATAAGTTTCTTGTCTAATAATTCTCTAATTTGGCGTTCTATTTCTTTTTGTTGAAGAGGATTTTTACAATAAGGAGCTCTATGAGGTGGTTGGCTACTACCTCGAATAATCTCTATAGTATGGTCTTTAGGACATGAAAGAGGTAAGGTAGGAGGTAAATCATCTACAAAACAATCTTGAAACTTAGCCATGAATGCTTGTTGAGAGAGAGTGAGATTATTTTCATAAGCTTGCACTTCATTAACGAAAATCATGTATGCACGTGATTGTTTCCGAAGTGCACGTTTAGCTTGGATATGGGATAATAATGGATATATCTCAAGAGAACAATCACCACTAATTGCATGAGAGTACCATTATGTGTGAAATCCATCGTATGCATAAAATAATCAATATGTGGATTGAATTCATGTCTAAATGGCATACCAAGTATGATGTCACTAGAATGCAAAGGTGCAATGAGAAAGTTTCATTTTTGTTTAATAAGGTCCAATTTGTATCTCAAGGTCATGTACTTCACGAGTGCCCATGTAGCGTGTGCCTTGAAATGTAGATTTAACCTTATAACATGAAGGATAAGTCTCCAAATGCAATCTACAAACTGCCTTTTAAGAAATAAAATCATACGTACTACCATCATCATGCAAAATAGTGATATCATTACTATTAATAGATCCTTTCATATACGAAGCAAAGAGTGAGCAGTGATTGAAGTACCTCTGCCAATTTGCTTTACGTACCCACTTCTTCATTGTTGAGTTGTTCTTCCATCCAATCTGGAGCCGTATCACCATCACCATCACCATCGTAGTATGTGTCGTCTTTGATATTGTGAAGTTGTGCCACTTGAGTAGTACGAAAGGTACACTTGCCGGCTCGATGTCCCACCACTCGATGACACTTGAAGCATATAGACACATTATTGCCCTAACAAGATTGGGTAGGGCGAGGAGTGGGTGCATTACTATTGTGACTAGAATTGGGTTTGGGGTGTACATTGCTTGGGTCGGTAGTATTAAAATTGTTCTTTACATTTGAATTGGAAAAAGTGTGTGCATTGCTACTACCATTACCAAAATTACTATTATTACCATTCCATGGACGTCGTTGTTTGTGATGAAGGAGATTGATAAAATTGAGGGCATCGAAAAGAAGATACGAAACTTTGATTCCCCCCACGAAAGAAGATTGTCGATTGGGTGGAGAAGCATACTGACCATTGCGAGGTAATTGACGAGGCAAACCTTTCTTGCGCTCGGAATTATGAGCAAGAGAGATTGCGTCATCAAGAGAAGTTGGCTTAAACATATTCATATCCGCTTGAATAGTTGTCTCAAGACCATCTTCATAATTTTGTGGGAGTGACTCTTCAGGAACATCCTCGACCATACGAAGCATAAGAAGTGATTGCAAAAATCTCTCCGCGTATTGAGAAACTGTATCACGACATGTCATGCATTCCATGCTCAATGAGTGTTAAGGTGGAATTGTGGAGGAAGAAAAGCAGACTTAAATTTGTCTTGGAATTGATCCCAAGCAAGAGGCTTGGTAGGACCCATGCAAAGTGTGTTCTACCACAAAGAAGCTTGATCACTCAAATGATTAGTAGCACATTTTATTTTATCTTCCTTGAAAAATCGTTCACCAGCAAAATAATCATCAAATTAAGTCAACCAAGAAAGAACTAGACGACCATCCTTTTTACCGTCAAATTTGAAGAACGTGAATGCGCGACAGCTGATCTTGGAGTCATTGTGAGTGTGTTGTTGCGAGTCGAAAACGGATTTGAGAATCTTGCTCAAGCGATCATCTTCGGGAGGCATTACATCAAGAGATTCCTCATGACCGCACTGGCGTTTGCGTTGTTCTTCAAGTTGTATCTTGAGTAGAAGAATGTGCTCCTCCAAAGTAGGAGCGAGAAGAGGTGACACATTCGAAATGGTTGGTGGTTGAGTGCCATTATCAGAATCCATGGCTGTAGATGCTTGGTAGAAATCGGGGATGGAGCGGAAGCAAAGATTTGGAAAAATATACCCCTTCAAAAGATATATGTATTTTAAAAAAATACTTCTTTTTTCTTTTTTTCTTAAAAAAAATTATACTTCTTCTCTCTCCTTCTTCTTTTTTCCTCTTCTGTTCTCTCTACTTCTTCTCTCTTTCTTCTTCTCTTCTCTCTCTTCTTTTCTTCCTTCTTCTTTTCTTTTACTCTTCTTAGTTTTCTTATTCTTCTCACATGCTCACCATAGAGCGCCACACGCAGCCTTGTATTAATCCCATGTAGTGTCAAGAAGAGAGAAGGAGCTAAGTATAAAGGGAAGAATAAGCACCTCTTTGTCTTTGTCTCTTATGAGACACCCACGTTGGTGTGTGGGTGGGTGGAGTCGCCGGTGCGCGCTGCCCGTTCGTCCGCCGGGATTGGAATTGCGCTCTTGTCGGTCGCCTGTTACCAGCAATTGGGCAGGAGGTTGAGTTTGCTGATTTTGATTTTCTTCTGGTGTATCATTGTATCTGATGATAGGAGAGAGTTTCTATGTGTATGAGAGAATGTGTATGCAAGACGGGTGTGAGAAGAGTGCATGTGCATGTGCATGTGTATATGTGTGAGAGGGTTGTGTCTGTGCACATAACATAGACATAGAGAGAATGCATGTGAGAGACCCACGTAGATAAAAGTATGTGAGAGTCACATACATGCACACACACACACATACACGTGCACAAAAATACACACATACACGCACACTTGCACACACATACACATGCAAAAATGCATATACACACATGCATGCAGTCATATGCTTGCATACACATATACATATGTATGCATATGCATACGAACAAAAACTTCATGCCGACTTATACTAACAATAGAATATTGAAAAAGAATCGATTCTAAAAAGGAGAATTGAATGGAGCCTTAGGGAATAAAATTTTAAAAACAACGTTTTAGAGAATATACCTCAAAATTTAATTTAAACCAAGGAAAAGGACCATTTCGATGCTCCCTTTTTTTTAATGGCTTCAACCATTTGCAATAGTACTAGTAACAACTAAGATTGCATTATACAACATTTACATGGTATCTGAGGCTTTCAAATGTTTGCTTAAACTCCTAACTAAAAGATCCAAGTTGATGTTTGATCCCTCTAGTGGATGTAAATTAATGTTTGATCCCTCTAGTGGGTGTCTGTGGTGGTGTTACTAGAAAGCTACAGCTAGACAGCTCAAAGGAAAAAATTGAAAAGCTACAGCTAGACAGCTTAAATGAAAATTTAAAATTAACTCACTAGTTCTACACCCCCATGCTGTTGTGGCACTGTCCCAACTCGTGCACAGTCTGCCCCTTTGTACACTGCTGTCACGTGAGCTAGAGGAGAAGCAAAGGAGATGGTTCTAGAGATGGCTAGCGAGAGTGAAGTGGCAGGGGGAAAACCTATGCTTATTAGATAGTATAGATATAGATTAGCTCTTTCACACGGGAGACTCTCCATCCACAAGCTTGGGTGGGGAAGATCCCCCCAATTTTTGGGATTTTTCTTGCTTTTTTCTGAAAAACGTAGGCACCCAAAGTCTGTAAACCCCCTGAAGTTCTTATGGGTGCATCACATTGAGGGTGGGTCTTACAAAAAACTGGTCCCCTACCCATGGGATGTGTGGGGGTTGGGCAAGGGTTAGGTTGGTAAAATCTCTCTTTTTTCGCAGGCTGCCTGTGAGTCTTGGAGAGGCAAGGTTGCTCATCCAATCATCCAATGTTAGTGCACCATGAAAAAGCATCATAGACCTTTGAAGATTGATGCAACAGCAATGTACAATCCCATGTAGCCAGGAATTTATTTATCCTCTTTTCAGACAAAATAGTGATTTGAGCGGCCTATTTACTATGCCTGGGTTCAGGATTCAAACCTGGGCTGCTCATTTGGCATCCAGGTGGGCGCCCCTCAGTCCCAAAAATTCAATGCCTGAATCTGTCCGAGAAAAAACCCACAGCGCTAACTCTTCTTAATATACAAGACGAGCATTGTCCACCACCACCATCAGAAGCTCCTGTTACATTGGCAATTCTGGATGTGCTCTACATCTAACATGATCTTTCAGCATGGCGCTTAAACTCTCTTTTGCAGTGAACGTCACCCATTCACAACTCTATGCATTTTTTTGATGGCCAAGAGCTTGTCATAAACCACCCAAGGGAAGCTAAGCAGATGCTCATGCTCAAAATCTTCATAAGAATTGGACTCCACAACATAATCTGGATGATAGGTCACATGATACCACGCCGACGCTTTTGCCAATTCTTCTTGAAAGAACACCGGCGACACATCACCATGATCATCATCCATGCTCTCTTCATGGCTCCTTAACCAGCTCCTGGCTTCCCTTTTCAAAGAGTTCATGGTTCTTTGTATCCTCTCTTTGACTTCTCCTGGTCTCTTCTGATACAATCTAGACAAGCTAAGAATGTTACCTGTGAAGATCTCAGCCTCGCTTTTCACATCATACTGATACATCAAAGCAAGTAACTTTTCATCAT
Source organism: Cibotium barometz (assembly GCF_041138505.1). Lineage (NCBI taxonomy): Eukaryota > Viridiplantae > Streptophyta > Polypodiopsida > Cyatheales > Cibotiaceae > Cibotium > Cibotium barometz. The sequence continues at coordinate 35,656,626 of NC_141100.1, forward strand.
AATAGCGTTTCAGTGCATGTGCTTCTTCCACATAATGCTCAAACCCATGTATCTCTAGCTCTTTATCATAGCATCCAGCTGCCTCTTGCTTAGTAAAAGGGGAAATCTTCTTGTCCTCGCTATCCTTTATGACTGATCTATAGAGCTTCCCAAGCACCCTCTCTGATTTGTATGTGGTTTTATCATTCTTTTCCATGAAATCTGGGTATGCCTTTGGCCGAAGGTTGGTAGGTAAAATCACTGGTACTCCGGTCTTTGGGAAATCAACAGCTGCAGAGCACAACTTTGCAAGCATCAAACATTTTGTATCTCGAGCCTTTGCAAGTTCAGTATCAGCAAAGACTGTGTGTGCATTTGATATGAGCCCTAGACTGTCATTGGTCATGAAGTCTACGAATCAATTTCCTGTGTGAAAAACATATCACACGTAGTAAGCACACAGGTTAAACATGCGCGGGTGAGGGGGGGGGCACTAAGGCATGTAGAGGAGGAACAGTACAAGAAATGAATTTAATGAAGCTGATCGCGTCTTTCCATTGTCACTGTGGGGTGAGTGGCTTGCCTGAATTGTTACTGGATGATCTTGCAATTTAGGTGGCGGTGGCTGGTAGTCCATAGGTGGATCTACTGCTGAGGGGATCAACTCCTCATCCCAGCTCACAAAATACAAATCTCCATCCAGATCACTGCCTGAACATTCATTTGGATGAGGCCTGCAATAAGACGCAACAAGACATGCTACAACTTGATTATTCTCTCATTAAAAATGTTATCAGAAAAGCACACTACATGTCTTGTGAAGCCAAAGCAAGACAAAATATAATTAAAAAGTAGTCCTTTCTTCCCAAAAACAGGACAGTGAAATTATGTCATGCAGTTCGAAACAATCCTTGACCAAGACTCGTCCCCAAGACGATCGACCAATTGTGGTGATAGGAACTGATTTTGAGAGCTTCCTCGAACGTGGCCCACTGGTACACGACAACCACAGTCACGGCTTTCTTACTGTTATGCAACCAGTCTTTCCACCATGCGCACAGGCAGCCAACATGTCCTTTTTGGATTTTAAACTAATGCAGCCAAGAATGCAAAGCTGAAGGACCGAGTATATCATCATACTTTCCTTCTTTCTGACATGGGTGGTTGACTGAGAGGATACGTGCGAACTACTGGAGGATCGCCATGAACTCCTGGTGCTGCCATTCCACCTCAGCTTAATGGTGGTCCTCCTGGCATGTCAAGTCTCCTTGGCCTCGCATCGCTGATGCTCCCGGTCAGCCTCAGACTCCGATCTCATCTGCTCAAACTCTAGAGTATATTGGGTCTCAAACGGTTGAATCATTTGCATCATGATGAGGGCCATTGGGGTGATAACTAGTAGCAAGAATAACTTTGTCCTTTTCGGACATTTGTACCACAAAAACTTACGCTACAAATTGATGCCACAAAGAATGCAAAGCAGAAGGATACAGTTTATCATCAAACTTTCTGAGCACGATCTTCTTTGGCACATGGCAAGCTACTCAGGCTTGAATCCTAGCTTCACCTCCACCTCCGTGCACGATGGAAAGAAGACTACCTCAACATAGCCACAAACACAAAATAAGAAAATACTGCCAAAAGGAGAATGTTTCACCCCTTCCGTATATACTAATGTCACATGCACCCATGCACTAAGGTGCGGTGTGACACAATGGCTCATCATCAGTGCCTACTTTTTTTATCCAACTGGCCTTAGGCCCAAGATCCTCCCATAGCTATCATTTTTCATCGCCCAAAGGTGTTTTTTCCGAGCAAGCACCTTGTGGGGTTTTGAACCCAAGACCTCCTGGTCCTAGACAAACACCTTCACCACTTGAGCTATCACCTCATTGGCTCATCAGTGCCATACTTGTATAGAAGTAGTACCTTTTTAGGAAAATTTGTCATATACCATGACCCCATTGTGAGCCCTAGTCCAGGGACATGCCAAGCACGAGCAACATAGGCCATTCCAAGCCTTAGAGTCTGTCACACTTAACCCACTTGGAGAACAGTCAAGCATATAAGTCAGCCTAGCATAGCATGCATTTAGAAGCATTTAGGTTTAGCAGAGGGATTAAGGTTCTAGGCCAGCCCTTGGGGACCAACCTAAGAGTCTTTGCCTTGTATGCCACCATAAGCCACACAAAGAGGGCAAACAGCCAGTCGGCAAGCCCTACAGGGCCTAGACAGCTAGTCGGCCAGGTGTAGATGCAGTCAGCCAGCAGCCAGGACAGCATACACCACACGTGTGGAAGCAATGTTCTGCTTTGATAGCATTTAATGCTAAAAACAGCAGTCGTGAGCACATAAAAACAGGCCGACAGCAGTAACACCCACCCACCAGCAGCAAAATTCCATATATAAGCAGCCCTCAGCCATTGCCTAAAATCATCTCATTCTTCATAGATTTCAGCAGTAGAAAAGTGCAGAAGCATGTATGCCTGAGACCCTTGTCTTGTGCATACATCAATCTCAGCCAAGCACTCTTGTGCTGCAGTCCCAAGGCAGCTTGAAGCTCTCTTCTGCATTCAGCCTTCAGCAGTGCACCTCCCTCACCAGATCTGGGTGTGCATAAAGCTCTCCGAAGTGGCTTCATAGTTGTCTTCAACCCGTTTGATGGTTCAGCAGACATTTGGTCTACAATGTCCTTGTGTTTGGCATTCCTCCGTCAATTACCTTCGGTACGTTTTCTGCATTGTAACAGAAATTTTCCGAAGTAATAAAGCAAATACTCCTGGTTGCCGTAGGGGGCCCTTAAGTGGGTAGATTGGGACCCAATCTCGTGCCGTCTCTGCATTCTCTCTCTCTTCGGCCCTATCTCCTGTGAATAAAGATAAAAGTGGATTGCTTGATGTTCACTAACATAAAGGTATAAAGGTCTTGTTGTGCATTACACAATCATAGCAGTTGCATGTTACAACTAATAACTCCGGTTCCCACGTGCAAACCTGCTCGTCTACACCCAATCTTTGCCCCGTTCCCTAGTTTCCCCATGCTTACGCACCAATTGGGTTCTCTTGCCATCTTGGCTCAACCAACCTTCCTTAGACAGCTTGCCTCACATTGGCCTTCACATCCAAGGAAAGACTAAGGAGAGGTGCAGCTTCCCCACCTAGTCATTTGTGCCCCCCCTTGCCCCATCACATCCTCCCCTTGTCTTACTCCTTTGAGCATTGACACCCTCCCCGCCGGTTTCCTCCCGTCCTAGCCCGTCGCCTCTCTCTGCCCCACCACCATATCCACCTACTCCCTCGGTTGCCTGTCTCCCCACCTCCTACGTCCCACCCCCCACCCCCCGCCCCTGCTTTTGACCGGTCATCTGTGCTCATTAGATAGCCGGTCCATGCCCTTGGCTTTCCCCACTTTGGAGGACTTCATGGCAGCCCCTCCATCTATGCCGTCCAAGGACTGTGTTCCGAACGGAGGAGATTTGAAGAGAAGAATTCTAAATGAGGCTTGACACAAACCTATTGCAGGACATCCCAGATATGTGAAGACTTTCATGGCTATAACGAAATGTTTCTTTTGGCCAGGACTCAAGAAGGATGTATTACAACATGTCCTTCGATGCTTAATCTACCAAAAGATCAAGGATGAAGGAATAAAACTACCAGAAAAGTTGCATTCTTAAGACATCCCGCAAATGGAATGGGAATGCATAAGCATGGATTTCATCATTGGATTACCTTTGGTAAATGTAGGACTCCATCCTAGCAGTAGTGGATCGTCTAGCAAAGATTGCCAAAAATTGTCCCAGAAATCTAAGAGGAACTGAGGAGGGAGTGAAAGCATTTTATGCCATGTGGAGTGCCAAGTGTAAACACGGGCTTACCAGGGGCACTTTTTATCCCTTGCGGATCTTTTCCCCAGGACGTCCGTCGTGAAAGGACACCGCTTATGGTTTAGGGTTTGTTGTGACTTCTACTTTCACTTTATTATTATGATGTGACTACGTGCATACCACATCTACACGTCTTGTCATTGCCGCCTCTCTATGTACTCCTTGTGTGAGTGAGGTTGCTGCTCTGCACGTATCCATTTCCCTCCTTTCCAACATTTGGTATTAGAACTCTGGTTCTGTAGGTAAGCCCTACGAAGCCAAAGCTCCGCCCGAACTCCTCCCTCCGCCGCCAAGTCAGCCACCACCCATTTTCACCACCAAAAATGGGCGGCCCTCGTGGGGAGAGACCGCCACCTCCCTCCTCCAACCAGTGGCACACAGCACCGCCGCTGCGCCACCCAGCCGGTGGTAGTAGTGGGGAGAGCACCACCATCGTCCCGCCCAGTGGCTGAGATCCAAGGACATCCACTACCAAAAGCAAGCCGCCCTAATGGGGAGAGCACCATAGCTTCTCCTCCCAGCCGGTGGCAGAGCACCACCACCGCCCCACCCAACCGGCGGCAGTAGCGGAGAGAGGCTCACCCCCGCGGCTGAGATCCAGGGGTGAGTGTAGGCATTCCAGAGCGTGACTGCTGCCTCCACGCTACTGTCCAGACAGTCTCCCTACTCCAGCTTCCCTGGAAGAGTTCGCTTCAGCACCAGAGAGGCTTCTGAGTGCTACATCAGCTACCTACACCGATTTCTGGCTCCAGAAGATACTCACCAGTAAATTCTTTATACTCTACATCAGCTCCCTTCTGAGTGCTACATCAGCTCCATGCACCTATTTCTGGCTCCAAAAGATACTTGCCAGTACATTCTTTATACTCTACACTTTGTCTTTTTCTTCATATACTTGTTGCTACAGTGAGCCACTACGCATCATCTGGGTGCATTCAGTGGGGCACTATCTGCAGTGCGTTTGGCACTAGCGTGGGACTGGATTCTTTTCTATAGGATCTATGGCTCAGAATGCATCGGATGTGTTTAGGGTTTTGTCCCAAGAGGTGGCAACCTACTCCCTATGGAGTTTTATGGTTAGAAATCTGGCTGTGGCTAAAGACCTTTGGGGTTATGTGAATGGTGAAGATGTACGTCCAGCAGATGTTGTCAGAATATGCAGCGGAAATGACAACCAAACTTGGGTAGACAAGAGCAAGTAGACTGCAGAAAATAATCAGCACAAGAAACACAGAGAGATAGGTGTGTAAACTCTTCTCTATACACAAGATCCCTAAAAACTGAATGAGAAAGTGGTGGGGGCTGAGGGGCAATATATACATCTCCATGTGAGCAGTCGGCCAGCTCCAGAAGGTGCCCACGACTGTGTAAAATGTCCACGACTGCTGAAAATAGCAGTCGGCCAGCTACAGATGCCTACGCCTGAGCAAAGCAAGTCGGCCAGCACTCCTACAGCCCACGACTGAAGTAGATCAAGTCGGCCAGCAATAGGATGCTCCTGGCATCACCTGGCAGCCCTCCAGCCACTAGAAAAAAATGGGAAAAATAGGGAAAAAATACGGGGAGTGTGGAAAAATGATATACGGGCGGGCACACCCACAACAGAGGCCCTCGTGTATACAAATAGACAGGAGATGACTTCTAACACCCCCTCTCAGCTCCTGGCTGTGAAACCAACCCCAGGGAGCTGGAGTGCCGCCTGAGCGTAGCCTGAGGTAGAGACTTCGTGAAGAGGTCCGCCGCATTGTCCTCCGTCGAACAATAAAGTAGCAAGATGTCACCCGCCAAGATCTTCTCACGAACAAAGTGATATTGTATCTCTATATGCTTGGTCCGGGCATGGAAAACCGGATTCCGAGCAATAGCTATACAACTCTGGTTATCACACTGGATGACTGTGGGCTCCCTCTGTAGAAACCCCATCTCGCCTAGCAGCCTCCGCAGCCATACAACCTCACAAGCAGCACCACAAGCAGCCCGATACTCTGCCTCTGTCGAAGAAAGGGCAATAGTTGGCTGCTTCTTGCTGCTCCAAGAAACCGCTCCTGAGCCGAGGGTAAAAGTGTATCCTGTAGTAGACCTCCTCGTGTCTGGATCTCCTCCCCAATCTGAGTCACTCCAACCTTGGAGCTTGACTCCATTCCCTCCTGTGTAAAAGAGTCCCAGATCCTTCGTATTCTGCAGATACCACAAGATCCGCAATCCTGCGTCCCAATGAGTCTTCAATGGCGTCTGCATAAAAGAGCTCAACAGTCCCACGGAGAAGCTCAAGTCCAATCTGGTGTTCAACAACCAGATCAATGAACCAACCAACTTCCGGTACTGCGAGGCATCAACTGGCTCACAAGGATCTGTAACGGTTAACTTTGTGTTCGGGTCCATCGGCGAAGTAATAGGCTTGCAGTTCTCCATCCCAAAGGCCTCAAGCAACTCATGAACATACCGCTGCTGAGAGACGAAAAACCCCCTCTGGGTCTGCCAGATCTCCAATCCCAAGAAGAAGTCGAGTAAGCCTAAGTCGGTCATCTCAAACTCCTTTGACAAGGCAGCCTTCGTCACTCCAATGTGCTCCACATGACCGCCGGTGAGAATGAGATCATCCACATAAAGGATGATAAGTGTGACCATGCCGCATTCCCGAAAGAGATACAGGTTCGGATCTGCAACCGATCTCTGAAATCCAGTCCAAATAAAGAAGGAATCAATCTTCTGATTCCAAGCCCTGGGAGCCTGCTCTTAAGACCATACAAGGCCTTACGTAACCTGTAAACCATCCCTTCCGATCCTGGAACAATAAAGCCTGGAGGCTGCTCAACGTACACCTCCTCCTGCAGGTCACCATTAAGGAACGCTGATTTTACATCCATCTGGTACACGGGCCACCTCTGAGAAGAAGCAAGGGCAAGAACAGTCCGAATCGTGGTCATCCGCGCTGTCGGTGCAAAGGTATCCTCGTAGTCAATGCCTGGCCGCTGAGCATAACCCTTAGCCACGAGCCTGGCTTTGTGTTTGTCCACCGACCCATCTGCCGCGTACTTGGTCTTAAAGACCCATTTGACACCAATGACTGACCGCTTCGACGGCCTCGGTACCAACTCCCAAGTGTTGTTCTTCTCGATGGCGTCAAGTTCCACCTGCATGGCTTCCCTCCAAGTATCCTGTGAAAGGGCTTCCTTTACGGAAGTGGGCTCTTTATCCCGCATGATACGAGACATAAGAGCATAGTTCACCTAAAGAAGCTCCGCCGTGTTGCTTTTATCTCGGACTTGATGTGATCTTCGAGGGCCGTCCTCTGTGGTCCACTCGGAGGGTAGCTCCGTGACACCCGACTCCCGAAGGGTGTCAAACAACCACCTAGGTACTCGAACAGATCGTGGAGCCTCCTGTGGTCGCGGGGGCTCAACTCCAGCTGCGGGCTCAACCTCCTGTGATGACTGAGGTGGATCAACTGGAGTAGTATATTGGGAATCATCATCAGACTCCTCTGGATCTCCAAGAAGTGGCGGCTCCTCGACAGTGGATGCTGGAACATGCTCGTCAAAGACCACATCCCAGCTGACAATAATCTCGTTCCTCTCTGGATCATACAACCTGTATCCCTTGGAAAGAGAGTTATACCCCACAAATACCAGCTTGCGGGACTTGGAGTCAAGCTTCCCCCTCTGCTTCTTCGGAATATGTACATACGCGTCACTCCCAAAGACACGGAAGTGCGAGACATCGGGTTTCCTGCCAAAATATGCCTCAAATGGAGTCATGTGGGGTACAGAAGTCGTCGGAGAGCGGTTAATGGTATGGACAGCTGTTGCCACAGCCTCACCCCAAAGTGGACGAGGAAGATCTCGATGCTCCAGCATAGTCCTCGCCATCTCCACCACAGTCCTGTTCTTACGTTCAACAACTCCATTCTCCGAAGGCGATCCGGTATTGGCCAATTCCCTCTTGATGCCATGATCTGCACAAAACCGAAAAAATACAGTCGAGGAGAATTCACCTCCTTTGTCAGCCCTGAGAGTCTTGACCTGAAATCCAGACTCTTTCTCCACCATCACGTGCCAATCCTTGAACCGAGCAAAAGCCTGGTCCTTCTGGGAAAGAAAGTAGACCCACGTGAATCTGGTACAATCATCAACAAGCAGCATGAAGTAGAGAGATCCTCCCAAGGATGGTATCTGCTGTGGTCCACACAAGTCAGTGTGAATCAACTCCAATGGTTTCGAAGCCCGCCTGGAAGCCTACTTCGGAAAGGATTCCCTGTGCTGCTTACCACGTATGCAAGAACTGCAGCGTCTTGCCTACTACCAACATCTGGCAAGCCAACCACCATCTGGTCCCGGAAGGCGCGCCGCAAAGCATCCACATTTAAGTGGCCAAAACGAAAGTGCCACAAATCTCCGACCTGAGAGCCTGTCAGTGAGGAGAGTGCAGAGAGCTTGTAGATGCCATTCTCCACACCGCCTTCCCAAACAACTTTGCCTGTCTCACGGTCCCTCAGAGCAACTGAATGCTTTTCAAATTCCACCCGAAAGCCAGTCTTGCATACCTCATGCACTGACAAAAGATGAAAGCCCAGAGCAGGGACATAAAGAACACAGGAAGCATGCTTGCCCCCCTTGCCGTCGGGAATAATCTCCATCCGGCCCTCACTATGTATCGGAATAGTGGAGTTATCGCCAATAAAAATACGACCTGACTGCCGTTTCAGATCCAGGAAGAAGTCACGGGATGGAGTCATGTGCCTGGAAGCACCACCGTCGAGAATCCATTCCCAGGTATCCTTTGCGGTGAAGCCAACTGCCTCCTCGCTCGAAGATGATGAAGCATCGGAGTCCACCATCTCCAAGTGCACAAATGCCGGAGTCTTCGCAGCTGAGGCTGAGGAATCAGCACTCTTCCCTGTCCGCTTGGGGCACTTCCTCCAGTAGTGGCCTTTCTCGCCACAATCATTACACGATCTTTCGGCCTTCAGCTTCTCTCGTTCTGGATCAGGCTTCTTCTCAGAAGACTTCTCCGGTGAAGCCTTCCCTTTGCCCTTGTTGGTATTACGGCCTTTCGACCGTTGGCCAGTTAAGGCCTCCGAACCTCCGCCGTGAGGAGGGTTCGTGAAACGTTCCTCTTGGTCCAAGACCATTGGCACAAGCTCCTCCCAAGTAATGGTGCTGAGCCTGCCACTCGTGATCAACGAGAAATAGAAAGCGGAATACTGACCAGGCAAGTGGGAAAGTAACGTGATGGCCATGTCTTCGGATGATATCTCTTTCCCAGCTTGAAGGACTTCCTGCTGAAGGGCCTGCAGCTTGTTAATGTGTTCCCGCATCGTCGAAGACTTTGCAGGGTTCATAACCCGCATCTGCACTTCCAAGGATATCCGCTTCATGGGTGACACCCTGTTGTACAAAGAAGCCAAGTGCTCCCATATGCCTCTCGCCAGCGTCATGTGCTTCACATGGTTGATCACATGTGGTGTGCAATTGAGGAATATAAACGACCGGACCCTGGCGTTGACACGGTCCCACATGTGTGCTTGTGCCTCTCGGTCCTTCCTCGTCGATAATAACTCCCCTTCCTCAGCTTCCGGCCGTGGCACCCCAATGATAATAAAATCAGCAAGATCATATGACTCCAAAACTGACTCCATCATGACCTTCCAGATGCCATAATTGGACCCGTCCAACTGACGATCCACTGGGAACGTGGGGAGAGTCGGAATCTTCACGTGCTTCTCAGCCATCTCGAGTAAATCTGCCATCTCGGAGAGTAACCTGAAAGGGTGGGTGGGTGGGAAAAAATCTGAAAATCAGAAAATATGCAAGTGGCTGTCCAGCCCCTTTGCCCGCCTTCCTCTTGCACCTTCTCTTCCCGTTCAGCCCGGAACAGTCCACCGATCAGCAACCTGTTGCTCCCCCTCTTGCTCAGAAAAAACGCCCAAGATCTCCTAGAGCCTAGGGCTCTGATACCATGTCAGAATATGCAGCGGAAATGACAACCAAACTTGGGTAGACAAGAGCAAGTAGACTGCAGAAAATAATCAGCACAAGAAACACAGAGAGATAGGTGTGTAAACTCTTCTCTATACACAAGCTCCCTAAAAACTGAATGAGAAAGTGGTGGGGGCTGAGGGGCAATATATACATCTCCATGTGAGCAGTCGGCCAGCTCCAGAAGGTGCCCACGACTGTGTAAAATGTCCACGACTGCTGAAAATAGCAGTCGGCCAGCTACAGATGCCTACGCCTGAGCAAAGCAAGTCAGCCAGCACTCCTACAGCCCACGACTGAAGTAGATCAAGTCGGCCAGCAATAGGATGCTCCTGGCATCACCTGGCAGCCCTCCAGCCACTAGAAAAAAATGGGAAAAATAGGGAAAAAATACGGGGAGTGTGGAAAAATGATATACGGGCGGGCACACCCACAACAGAGGCCCTCGTGTATACAAATAGACAGGAGATGACTTCTAACAGATGTATCTCTTGCCACTCCTCAAAGGGGTGAGCGAGGTGCCCAGGCAGCTGCTCCTACAGTTGCTAGTACTGCTACTCAAGAGCAGTGTTGCATAGAAACGCGTTTCATACACTTTTGAAACGTACGAAACGTTTCGTACAGTATGAAACGCGTTTCATACATCATGCAGTTTTTAAAAACCTTAAAAAACGTTTTCTTTCCTGGATTCGTACGGCGCATATTATCACGCTTCCCAGTGGCCGCCGCATGTGAGTTCGCCGATTTGCGTGCCATCCTTCTTGTCCTTCCATCGCTTCTGTCGACCCCCTGCTCCTTGGTGTCCTTGGGCCTTGTGGAGGTCTTCCAAAGGGGTAATGTCCTGTTTTGCTTTAAGTTGGTTTTCTCTGCACAACTCACAAAACAGCACACTTTTTTCTCTTCCATCAATATTTATGGCATATCTTCCACGGTCCACCCTTGCTCTATTGAGATTAGTTTATGTTATGTGTCGCACTTGCAGGGCCAACAATCTGCATTTATCCTCGTCTTGTAGGATGCCTTGAACAGGTGATTCTCTTTGGAACAATGTCACCTTCGAGTCTAGATATGGTGGCTCAGGCTCCGGAAAGTGGAAATGCAACTTTTGTGCTGATAAGCACCATGGCAGTGTCACCAGGTTGAAGGCACATTTCTCACAAACAAAGGGTTTCGGCATTGGGCCATGTAAGCATGTGCCACAAGAAATCTATGATAGCCTCAAGGCTTGGAAGGCCATGCAGCTAGGTATCCCCCTTGAGGATATCCCCAATCTGGGAGAGCCTCAAGCACGTCAAAGTGTCTCCAAGAGGACTCGCAGTATCAGAGAGGAAGATACCAGTGGTGAGGTTGCAGGTGGTGTTGCAGGTGGTTCTAGCTCGGCACCTCGAGCCAAAAGAACTAGTCTTCCAGTGTTCAAGAAAGGACATGTACAGGCAGGGATGCAAAAGGCTGCCATGAAAGAGGCAATGAGGGAGTTGATGAAGTTGTTTATTCAATGTGGATTATCCTTCCACATTGTCAGGACTCCTCGATGGAAGAAGGCAATGAGAGCTATCTCCCGCATTGGGTGTGAGTGGGATGGCCCCTCCTACGAGACATTGCGCACTACTGAGCTTCGCAAGGAGCAACTGGCTGTGGAGATGGAGATGGAGCCTCTCAAGGCCACTTGGGCAAAGTATGGTTGTACTTTGCTTTGTGATGGATGGACAGATGCGCGGAAGAGAAATGTGTACAACATTCTTGTGTCCTCCTGCAAAGGCACAATGTTCATCCGTGCCATAGATGCATCGGTGCCAGGGATAGTGGTTACAGGGGAGTTCATTATGTCCCACATGCGCCAGGCAATCAATGAAATTGGGCCTGATAACATTGTGCAGGTGATCACGGACAATGGGTCCAATTGTGTATCCATGGGCAGGATGTTAGAGGAGGAGTTCCCCAAGATTGTGTGGACACCTTGTGCAGCACACAGCCTTGACTTGATGATTGAGGATGTGGGAAAGCTTGATTGGGTGAGCCATGTATTTTCAGCTGCATCTACCATGGTGAACTTTGTCACAAAGAGGCCGAAGGTTTTGAGCATGTACAGGGCCAATAGTGATCTTGAGCTTCTAAAGCCCTCCAAAACTCGGTTTGCATATATGTTTATTGTGGTGGAGAGACTAGTGAGAGTGCGACATGGCTTATTACGCACTGTTGTGTGTCGTGAATGGACAGCATGGGAGGACAAGGATGAGCCCAAGTCTATAGCATTCTCTCGTATGGTCATGAGAGATACTTGGTGGCAGGATGCAGAGGGACTTGTGAAGGCACTTCAGCCCATGTATAGTGTCCTTCGGCTCACAGACATGGAGGGAAGTACCATTGGGCTGCTTTATGAGTTCATGGACAGAATTGGTGAAGCTCTCAATGATTTCACTACCTTGTCGCGTGACAGGTGCTCACCCTTGGGCTTTAACTTTAGTCTTTGAGTTATTTTATAAATCTTGATCTCTTATGTGTGTCACATGTTACATGCAGAGTTCAAGATATTAAGGAGATCTGGAATCGGCGTTGGGATTGGTTTCATAGGCCAATCCATGCCGTTGCTCACATTTTGCATCCCCTTTGGAGGAATGAGGAGCAATACCTCAATGAGGAGCTAGAGTCAGGATGGATCGAGTACATTACCAAGTTGGTGGGAGTGGGAGGTGATATACAGCTGATGAGAAAGCTCGAGGATGAGCTTCTCATTTACCGCAACGGTAGCCATATGTTTGGGCGAGCTACTGCATTGCTCAGGGAGACACAGTTGGAGCCAGTGTCTTGGTGGGAGAAATACGGTATTGGGACACCCAACTTGGTAAGGTTTCTTGATTCTTGAATCTTGTATCTTTGTCTCGTGAGTCCTATTCTTTCAAAATCTACATTCAAATGCTACTCTCTTTTTGACTCTAACTTAACATTCTTTTTTGTGCAATGTAGAGACGGATTGCACTGAGAGTTCTCTCCCAGGATTGCAGTTCAGGGCCTTGTGAGAGAAACTGGAGTACATGGGCTCTTTTTCACACGAAAAAGAGAAATAGACTGTCCTCAGCACAATTGGAGAGGCTTGTCTTTTGTCATTGCAATCTCCGATTGCTAGAACAAAAGGGTCATCCCATTGAGCCTCGCCAAGTGAATCCAGATAAGATTGATATCATGAAGTGCAAGGAGATTCCCGACATTCCTCAGGAGGAGAGAGACATCTATTCTATGCTCTATGAGGAGATCATGGCTCCGGCTCGCACTACACGATCTTCTCGAGAGGCTAGTACTAGTGGTGCACCTGCACCTCTAGAGGATGAGGCCTTTGAGGACTCGGCTACCGGCAGTGACCTTGAGAGTGAGGCTCCAGAGGCAGAAGATGCAGATGAGGATGAGCATGAGGATGCAGATAGTAGCTAGCAGCTGCCAGTATCATTTTATTTGGACATGTTATTTAGTTTGAACTTTGGACATGTTATTTATTTTGATCTTGGATTTTGAGTCATGAATCATCACCCACGTGGTGATGCTTTTGATTTTTGTTTAGTCATCAGTGATCACCCACGTGATTTGTGATATCATCATATCTTACATGTATTCTGTTTTTATTGAAATGAATTCAATGTGGTCTCTTATAAGTTATGTCAATAGTTTTTTCTTTTGTATATTTCAAGTAAAAAATATACATGTTTTTTCTGTTTTGTATGAAACCTTTTTTTACCCGTTTCTTACCTTTTATGAAACGTTTCAAAACGTATGAAACCCGTTTCATACCTGCCGTTTCTGAAACGCCTGGCAACTATGCTCAAGAGCAGAAGTGATGGGATGCCTATGATGCCCAAGCTACCCAAGCTATGGCATTGATCTCCTTGTCTATCAAGAGATCTATTATTCCGCATATCTGGTCTTGCAAGACCTCGAAGATCGCTTGAGACTACGTGTCAGGCAAAGAATGAGGCCAGAGTTGCATCTCTCACAAATATACTCTATGTACCAGGCATAGAGAAGAATGTGCTATCAGTCTCCTCTTTTGCTAAAAGTGGCTATGCATTCCACTTTGAGGATGACAGGTGTACAATAAGAGATAGAGAGAAGGACTATGAGCATAGTCACAAGAAAACGCATTTTTGGAGTGAGAAACCCCGAAACCCCGAAACGCAAGAAACCTTTCGAAACGTTTCAGAAACTCCTAATTTTTTTTGGTTTCTTTAAAAAAAATTGTTTCTCAAAATGTTAAAAGTTCCTATTGTTTGGAACTTTAGCAATGCAAAATTATATAGAAAAAAAACCAAAACCTTGGCGTTTCTTAGCTGAAGGCCGAAACGTTTTGCCCCGAAACGCCAAAAACCCCGAAACGTTTCTAGTGACTATGACTATGAGATAGTCACTTCTAGGACATTATACCACGGCTTGTATCAGTCCGACGCATTTGAGAAGAAAGCACAGGATGTATGTATGGTTTCTACCACCACTTTTGCCATGCAAGACGCAGAGATATGGCATGCCAAATTTGGGCATGTGAATTATGGTAATCTGATGCTTTTGCAGAGGCATAAAATGGTATAGGATATGCCACATGTTGAGCTACCTCCCAAACATGTATGTGAGGGATGTATTCTTGGTAAAATGCATCGTAAGCTTTAATGGAGATGTCTATATGTATGGTTAAAGGCAAGGGCTTGCGTCATATTTTTTGGATGGAGGCAATCATGTGTGCTACGCATGTTTTGAACAGGAGAGCACGCACATGAGAGGCAACGATGGTCATCGCTAGTGTACTCGTGAAATGGCGCATCAAGTGGCGAACAAACTAGCATGTTGACTCCTCTGCAAGTCACACACACGCAGCGGGCGCAACGGGAAAAAAGGGGAAGGGGGGGGTGCATTTGATGAAGTCGGGGTGGAGGAAGCTACAAGGGGGAAAAACAGAGTAGAAGATGACAGCAGGGGGCTTGGGGAGGAGGGGGGGGGGGGGGGGGGGGGGGGGGGGATGATGAGGGTTGAGGAGGGAGGTCGGAGGAAGAAGGGTTGCGAGGGAAGGGGGGTAGGGGCTGCGTGATCGGGCCTGCCAAAGGCTCCCAAGGGTCAGAGGGCCTCACGGGAATCTAGATGCTTGGAGCGATCGTGACGAGGCAACGATCTCCAGAAAGAAGGGACCGGTGGCGGGTTCGTCGAAGGTACTTGTGTGTGTGTGGGGGGGGGGGGGGGGGAGGGGGATGTTCACCATCACGGGACTGCTAAGATAAGTGCTCGTAATAGTTCTCTGATAAAACCATATCATTCTATGGCCTGCTTAGTCGAATCCACCTCAACCTGATAGTATCCACGTCCCAAAGGATGAATATCAGTGATCTTTCCAATCTCACCAATAAGGCTTGCCTGCAAAAGGTCTCTAAGCTATCCACATGCTCGTAGGCAACACACAATCTTGCAAACCAAGGTGGAGGCCTCCAAGGATGCGACTATCAAAGCGAGGAGCTGGAGGTCTGCTTCTAAGAAGGAAGGGCAAGGAATGGCAGCCTCAATCGGGGATGACGAAGTGGCTGCATGGAGTCCTCTTGGAGGTAAGAAGACCAAAAGATGTCGATATTTGCCAAAAGAAAGGACCTGCCCGAAAGCTGAAAACACCTGACGAAGGGGCGAAGAGGATAGGGCTTGGGGAGACGGAACATTAATCAAAGATAAGTACAAAAGATGAATGAGTTAGATTGGCAAACATGTAGCTGATTTGATGTCAATCACGAAGAAACCAAGGACGGGCGAAAGGGCTGGCGGGCAACAAGGGGAAGAATTGGGGTGGGTGGAAGAAATAAAGAAAGAAAGTTATATTAAACATTTGCAAAAGATCCAATGGGTCTCTAAGACCAAAAGTGATACAGTAGTGACCATGTAATCTCCGCATGGTACAAAAGCAAACAAAGACTAGAGCTATGAGTTGGGAATGTCAAATCTGAGCCATATGATACAAGGGCAGGAAGCGCGCAAAGGGCAAACAAAGGGGTAGTGTGCAAGAAAGGGGAGGGAGGGTGAGGACAATAGCTGGCAAAAAAGCATAGGAAGAGGGAGGTGGGGTAGCGCGAAGTGGGGGGGGGGGGCTCCAACAACCTCTCTCTCAATGTCAATTTAACCTTTTTTAAGTAATTCTTATGTTAGTATTGAGATTAAATTTGCTTTTTATCTCTCTCTTTTTTCGGAAAGGAGATCCTTCTATTAGTTACCAAAAAAAAAATCCACACGGGCCAAATATATCTCTGTAAAGGAAACAATAATCAAAATGAAAAAAGGGGGAGTGGTGCTCTCCTCCTTAAGCTGGCCCCTCTAGTGGGAGGGGGCTAGATCATACAAGGGGGAGGGACCAACCAAACTGGCATTCTATAATGCCAAATGGGCTCACCACTACTCATAGTGAGAAACGGGTCATCCCCCCAAGTCCCCAGGAAGCCCGCACGGCACTCCCACATGCGATCAGAGCAACCCTGGAGTTTCTCCCAATGTCCATGAAGAGTGTGAATGATGTCGAGCCATATGCTTCGGATGGACTCCGCAGGTTGAGTGCAGGTGTCCTCACTGCAACAAGCTGGACATATACGCTATGCAGCAATATTGCTGCAAATCTCCCATCACTGACAAGAACCTCGAGTCCAGTGAACTATAGATGGGACCAGAACTGGAACTGTCGTGATCTGATGATGAGCAACATGCAATGCCAGTCCCCCACTATCCTCCTCATATGCCATGACAGTCTCAAGCTCTGTGGCCCAAGCCACTGTGCCCCAAGTAACTGTACGGGGAGCCCAGTCCATAGTGAAGATGTGGAGAATCCTCTGCCAAACCAGTTGAGCCTTCGGGCAATCCCAACGGCAATGATGTTGGGACTCATGTGGATGGCCACACCTGAAGCAAACTACAGATCTACCTTTGAAGGCCAACCAAGAGCCAACTGCTAAGCTCTAATGGGCTACTTGCCATAGAAACACTGTAATCTTCCCTGGCTGAAAACTATCCCATAGCCCCTTCCAGAAGTTGAAAAGAAACTAAGGGAGGCCCTGGGACTGCCAATGTCGTGGATCCTGGAGGGGCCGAAGGCGCGGGACCAAAAGGTGTAGCTTCTACCCTGGAGAATCTTCTCGCGTCTATGGGTTGGACCCTCAAAGAGATGGTGCTCCTGGAGGAAGAGTATGTCAATAGGTCCTCCGACTACAGCTCTGTGAAGCTCCTCTCTGAGGATCCCGTGCCTCCTCAAGCACTGCAGTCCACCCAAACCCTGAATCATAGTTGTCAGGTACATAGGTACAAAACGAGACGAAGGTACGAAAAACCAGTATCGGTACAGGACTTTTTATTTTGGGAAAATTAAGTTCGATAGAGGTACGTGTTGGAGAATTGCACAGGCAGAAACATAAACAAAACAAGAGAGAGCTTGTGGACAAGATCACCTTTTATAATAGCATGACAGCTTTACAATGGCAATTAGCCAGCAAGAAGTGTTGAACATGTACTTGGGATTGAACTGTTAAAGTGAGCAAAGAGGACCAGCCTTATATAGTGAGGATATGACCCAACCGACTGTCCTAAAATAGGCCGACCAGCTCACGAGTCACTACACAAGAGGAAAATACCTAAATGTCCATATAACACTGAGATGCACAATTCTAACACCACAAAGGGCTTTCTGCCATTCCAAGCTTCATAAGTGTTATATGCACATTATGAGTGCATATACTAGGAGGCTAACCCACATTAGGCTTGTGAGCATGGGAGAATGGGAATAAGCTCTAGTCGAGCATGGGTTAGGACTAACCTTAAGGGTTAAGGTTAGGGTCAGGCATCCAAGGGTCACACATGGGAGATGGAGAGTCAAGAGTCACTTGAGGGCCCTCCTATATAATAGGGGCATGGGGCACACTCAAGGGGGGCTTAGGCTATGGTCTCTTGATGTTATCTTGAGGCTAGGTTATGTTATGTTCTCTTGTGTAGAGGATCATAACTACTCACCTTCCATTTCACACTATGGCTACATACTATTGGATTGGAGTTATACCTCTTGATGATATGGGACATCAAGGTAAAGGTATGATGTATTTCATTATAATTCATGTGTAAATCCCTTGGGCTCGGGGATGGTCGGGTGGATGAGTTTATGCCTGATTTATGCATGTTTATGCATAACAATTATCTAGAGAGATCTTAGGGTTTTAATAGTGGTATCAGAGCAATCTCTAGTTAATTGTTGTTGATTTTTTTTTAATTCTAATTTTTGGTATTTTTTGAAGTAAATTTTAATATTTACTAAATAAAAATATTATTTTGTTGATTTGTTTAGATGATTTTGCACGTGGATCGTCGATATGGCGGTTGGAATGCGTGTTTCTTCTATTCAATGGAAAAATCAACGTTGTGGGAAAATTTTGTGAGTTTAATATCATTTTTTTTATTTTTTATGGTTTAAAATAAGCATTAATGAAAATTTTTACCAAAATACCGCATATTTTATTGCGGATATTTTTGGTAGAATGGATTCCCTGAATTTCTATAATTTATAGGAATTTTTTCTAATTTTTTATTTAAGCATTTTTATGGTTAAAAATGTATTTTTAACCAATTTTTGCGGGTTTTCCGCGGATATGCTATCCATTTTCTGTAAATTTTTTGCTAAAATGCAGTGTAGGAAAGCCAATTGATGCATTAAATGCTCTCCCGTGTGCGTGGAAATCTCTTCTCCTCTCAATTCTGAATTTTTCTTCTATTTTCCTCCCGCGTGTATAAACACCTCTTAAAAAGCTCATTTTTTATTAATGTTAATCATAATTAGGATTTAATTATGATTAAAAAATAATTAAAGCTTAATCTTCTCTCATTTAACAGAGAGAAGGAGGGGGTGGAAAAAGTGAGAAGGAATGGAGAAGAATTCAAAATTATTATATTTTGAGGCCTTATAAAATTAGAAAAGTCTTGTGTGGGCATTCTCTAGATAAACTTCTTTTATATATAGCCTACATGTATTAATGAGTGTAATCTCGTCGGCATTTTCACTTGTTGAAATCTCTTTCTTCAAAGTTCAACGAGTTTATCTTGTTGTGTTTGGATTAAGGAAATTTGGATTTTTCCTTTGTTGGCATTTCTTTCTCTAGTTCCGTATTTTAGGTGATTTATATAATCAACCTGATGGCTTACGGATAGACATATGTGACTCATCGAGACATTGATGACTCTCTATGTTGATATGGGTAACTTGAGACGCCGATAATTCCATGAGCAGATAGGAGTTTATCGGACCGCCGATGGATACCTGGTTCCTGCTCTTATAATGCCATGTTTTCCTACTTTATTCCGAATGGTTTACCAACAAGGAAATTACTTTGAGTATGAATTCCTTTGATCATCCGCAGTCTGATGGGCAAATAGAGCGTATGAATCATATTGTAGAGAATATGCTTCGTGCATATATCTCTGGAAAAGCATCAAATTGGAAAAAATATCTTCCAATGATGGAGTTTGCCTATAACAGTTTTAAACATACGGCTATTGGTTTTAGTCCGTTCATGCTTATGTATGGATATCAATCCAAGGCACCTATTGATGTCGGTCTTAAGGACATCGAGGGATTTCTTGCGTGATATGTAGGAAATGCTGACCGAAGCTCAGGATTCTATCAAGAGTGCTCAAGATAGGACACGGTTTTATGCTGATAGGGAACGCTTACCTCGGTCTTTTGAACCAAGAGCCTTGGTTTATTTAAAAGTTCCTAAAGATTCTCAAACTTTGTCAATAGGAAAATGCTCGAATTTATCTCCTAGATATCGTGGTCCATTTCGATTTATACATCGGATTGGCACGGTTACGTATGAACTTAAACTACCTCCACATGTTAGAGTTCATCAAGTCTTTCATATCAATAGATTGAAAGGAAAACTGGGAGGTGAGGATAACACAGTTACTCCTCAAGAACTCGTTAAAGTCGAAGAATTATCCTATGTCCCACATGAACCTGATAAGATACTTGAATTCAGGGAAAGGAAACTTTGTAGTTGACTAATTCCTGAGGTTAAAATTAGGTGGAAAGATAGGGAAATAGAGGATTCGACTTGGGAGTCGGTTGATATTGTTTAGTGCAGTTCTCCTTTTTTTCATTGCAAGAGTGCAATGTTTTGAGAGAGGGAAAGTATGTTATATGCACATTACGAGTGCATATACTAGGAGGCTAACCCACATTAGGCTCGTGAGCATGGGAGCATGGGAACAAGCTCTAGTGGAGCATGGATTAGGACTAATCTTAAGGGTTAAGGTTAGGGTCAAGCATCCAAGGATCACACATGGGAGATAGAGAGTCAAGAGCAAGGTTGTTAGAGGTGTCAGAGACGTTTGGTACGAGGCGGGTATAGTACGCACCTCGAAAGACTCGTATTTTTTCGAGACGTTAGAGGTGTCTCTTATATATATACATACATACATACATACATACACAATGAATCATGATAGATATATATATATATATATCACATAGATAGTGATAGATAGATAGATTATGAGAGAGTGAGAGAGAGAGAGAGAGAGAGAGAGAGAGACCAAAGTCAACTTTGAAGACCTTAGATGGTAGAGTCTAGACTGTAGAGTGAGTCGTGACGAGTCTAGATAATATCACCATTTAATTTCTACTTGCTTCAGGATGTGAAGCTCTTGAAGATTTCGCACCATCCGCAAGTTAGCGCGGCAATATACGAGGCGCTCTAACGGGATGTGCTAAGCTTGTTCCTAATCTTCATGTGCACGAGAGAGTATGCACTCCAATTCCTCTCGCATGCACCCGCAGAGCAATCCTAAGAGCAAAAAATAAAAAATTTAAATTTTAATAATATGAGTAAATAGAATTAGAAGAGGCAATGGCAAATGACCGTCACCTGGGCAAGGATCCTCATGGCAAAAGCTTATAGAGATGGGGTGGAATAGCCATACGTCTCCCACCATGAGAGTGGCTTCACCATCACCTCTCTTCTTCTAGAAGTAGGACGAGTGTACGATTGCCCGGTCAAGTTGTTGTAGGCAATGAGCTCCTCGTCCATCTTGATTTGTACTTCATCATCAAGCACATGACGCATATATAGACGTCTGCATTGGACTGGATCTCTTGATCCGAGAAGAGTTCCCTTGTTTTGTAAAGAGGATGAAGGAATGCGGCCATACCATGAATAGGCCTACACATCCATTGCCACCTCCTATCCACAATGGTCTTGATCTCATCAAGCCTATTAAAGCATATGCCACATTATACATAGAAAAATTTAAAATCAAACTTACAAGTACTATGTACACAAGAGTACATGAGGGAGGCCAAAGAGGTGATAGTCCAAGTGGTAAAGTGTTTGCCTAGGACCGAAAGGTCTTGGGTTCAAACCTTGCTTGGACCCCTCGGTGGCACCTCTCATCCGCGCTCTCCATAAGCTTCCCTTTCGGCGTCGATCGTGTTCTGGCCGCCTTTCCCGGGAGGACTCCAGTGTAGCCCCTCCGCTCTCTGTGGTCGAGTGTGCTCGTCGCCCTCTTCAGAGGGCCGTGTAGATGATCTTGTAGCTCACAACACCAGCGTGGTTGGGACGTTGAGCGAGTTGTAATGTTAACTATTAGTAGGATCTCTCTCCCGGAATTTTTTTTTTTAAAAAAAAGAGGGTACATGAGGAAGGAATAACTTACTAACCTTCTTGCATCAAGTGTCGTGCAAGCTTGAAGCTCCTCAATTGCATTTCTCATGAAATGTGTGAGAAGGCCCAAAGTGGATCCCTCCATGTCTGACATGCAAAGTACTCGATACAATGGAGTCATCGCAACTACGACGGCCCGTGCATCATCCCAAAAAGAAGGATCCAAGCACTTACGTTGCACCGTATAAGCCTCGGGACTTAGATGATCATCCCATTCTTCCCACTCTTGGGACACCACCATGCGTTGACGCTCACTACGAACGGCATGTAGTCTCTCCAAAACAATCCACATGTAGGCAAACCTTGTTTTGGAGGGCTTCACGAGCTCCAATCGCGAATGAACATGGAAGATGGCCAAGGGTTTCACCTTCTTAGTGAAGAAGGTCACAATGGTGGTTGCTTGGGCCAAAATGTCCTTGACCCAAGGCAACTTGCCGATATCTTCCATGAGCAAGTCAATGCAATGGGATGTGCATGGAGTCCAAACAATTGTTGGGAACTCCTCCTCCACCATGCGACCCATTGCACGGCAATTGGATGCATTGTCAGTGATGACTTGCACCACATTTGCATGGCCAACCTACAACCCAAAGTGCTCATGTAATTAGTACTATCATCTATGTGACATGTACTATGTTACATAAACATGTAGACTTATAGTATGTACAAAGAATAATTTACCTCGATGATTGCTTGGCGGATGTGTTGGAACATGGAACTCCCACTTGTCTTTCTACCGGCTTTCCCGACATCCACTCCTCGTAGGAAATACATGCCAAGAGGGCAAGACAGGAGGATGTTGATGATGCTTCTCCTCTTCCGATCACTCCATCCATCGGAGTGGATGCTACATCCATGCTTGGCCCATCCCAAACGAATAGGCAAACGAATTAGGCAATCCTCTCGTTCTCCTCGGTGAGCTTCTCGTCCTCATGTCAACGTAGCTCACTCCCGTCCATCCATCGCATGAACCGACGCCAGCAATGGCCTTGACCATCCTCTTCCATTGCGGGGTTTGAAGGACATGAAAAGAGAGATTGCACTCAATGATGGTGCGTGCAATCTCAATCTCCACCACTCGTTGCCGCTCTTTTACATAGGCCTTCGTGTTTTGAGTGGCTTGTAAAGTGGGTTGTACAAGCCCTCTAGCACCAGCATCATCAAAGGGATGTCGTGGTCGCTTTGATTGGGAGCTTGACCCCGATCCTTCCCCAATATTGACACTTGAGCTTCCACATGCTGAAGAGGGCATGAGTCTCTCTTCCTCGAGCTCTTGTTGTCACAGAGGTGGGCTTGACCTTGTGTTATCCACTTGCAAATGAGAGTTCTCCCTAATCACCTCATCGGCAATGGCTTGTGGAATGGATTAACATCCGGAGATTCCACCTCCTCCCAACTTTGCCATGTGACGAAGCACTCAGGTGATGGTGCTATTCCCTTCAAAGCCGCAATACCGGCATTTCCAACGCTTCCCTCCTGAACCGGCGGTGGAGAGTCCAAGCACTATGGTGAAACGATCCCATGCGGGATTGGCCGGCTTAGGCATGATGGATTATGAGAGAGAGAATGTGTGTGTATGAGAGAGGGAGAGAGAGAGAGTGTGTGTGTGTCTAGACTCTAGAGAGAGGCCTTGAGGGAGGAAAAGAGAGAGTGTGTGTGAGAGAGGGAGAAAGAAAGAAAGAAAGAAAGATTTTATTAACGTCTTCCAAAAGACCGAACTCGGCCTATGAGACAATTCAGTGTACCTGTGTGGGGTATCCTCTGTCATCCCAACAAAATGAAAAAGTACTGAACTAAAAAGCTGAATCTGGGTGTGCAATAAGTACAATGAGTGGGGGAGGGGATGGAGCTCTACTACTAGGAGAATGCAAAGCTATATGCATGGAATACAATCATGATATGCAACCTAGCTAGCTCCATCCTGTACCATACTGGGGATATAAAATGGTATACATCAATGAAGGGGGTGTCCACAGCTCCCTGAAGAACATGCCTGGGTCTGCTCTGAAGCGAGCCAGTCGCTCCGCACCCTCTCTGTGAAACTGAGCTCTGATCTCTGTCATCTCTCTCTGGTATAGGCATGGTGTCCGAAAGCCAGGTGTCCTCTATCTCTTGCGGGCTCTGAGTGTCTCTGCTCTCTAGAGAGTAATTCCCTGCTGTGTAGGGGCTGGGAGTGGGATGGATCTCTGAAAAAATGTAGTAATCTATGTCTGTCGTCCCCCCACTGGAGCTGTCTGAGCTTGTAATGAGACGCTGTATGTCTAGAATGAATCTCCCGAGTATGCGCTGGTCTGCTGCCTCAAAGATCTGGCGTAGGGAATGTGGCTCTCTGAACAAAATGGGATATCTCTCTCTGATGGCTGTATATGCTCTGCATCTGCATACATAATGCTCCTCACTCTCCACCTCCTCTCTGCACAATCTGCATACCCTCTCCTCTCGGGGGATCCGTGCTGCTCTGCCAGCCTCGATCTCCAATCGATGTGATGAAACTCTAAGCTAACCAATAGCCACTCGGGAGCCGTGTGGTAAAAAGCCCTCCATGTATCTAGGCCTCTCCATCATCAGTGATACTCATGAAGTGATCTCTGTAGTATAGCATCTTCGGTGGAAGAGGCTGTGTAGGCGATATCCATGTCTCTCGTGTATAGAGCTGCCATAGGTCCTGTCTCAATACTCTGTTCCTCTCACTATGAGAGAGACGGATATGTGGTGCATCCCTGTCATACTGGAATGGTGGTAGATGATCCATGTCTAGGCCATGCTGTGAGAACCAATGTGTGACCTGTGCATACCATGATCCTCTGTCTCCTGCCTCAGCCAGCTGTCTAGATGCCTCAAAAACTCTGTATGACAATCTGTCCTGTGGCATCTCTCTGAATCTGTCTAGCAAGAATATAGTCTAGAATATGGTCTCTACCATCATAGGAGGCGTAGCAAACTCTGCTCGGATAATGTCATGAGGTACTAACGGTTTGCTGCGTGTCATGAGGACCTGTGGTCTCTCTATCTGTGTCCACCAATGGGTAGCAAGGCCTAGCGCCCATACCGGTGCTCCATACATCAGTGCCGGTGTGACTAATGTGTCAAATAGCCACCCCTTCGTCCGAGGCTCCTGAAAATGCGCCTGGTGGCACTGTCTCTCTAGCACAGCCAATGCTGCATATCCCCGTGTCAATCTAGCTCTGGCTGCTGAACCCATGGTGAAGCGCGTGGCTGCTGCAAAGAAGGTAACCCCTAGGTACACGTATGATGTCACCACCTCCACCTCGCGTCCTGCGAGAGTGAATGTCAGCTGACTCCTGCCCTGTCTCGATGTATGAAAGACCATAACCTTGGTTTTCCCAAGGTTCACAGTAACACCCCTCTATGAGCAAAAATCATCGAGTGCATCTACATGCTGCTGTAGACCTCTTGGAGACTCAGACACTAATACAATATCATCAGCATAAAGCATAATATGTACTGAGGTACATGCTAAATCAACTCCATCTCCGCCTCCCCGTGTAATGAAGTCAGCCACCTCATCAATGTATAACCCAAATAGCGTGGGGGAAAGTGGGCATCCTTGCTTCACACCAATGGTGCTAGCAATAATGTCGGACATACCTCCTGGGCATCTGACTCGCCCAAAAACCTGCTCATATAATGTATAGATGCCTCATGTCATATCTGCTGGTATGCCAAGAGACTGCAGGCGCTGAAAGAGCCTCTCTCGTGGAGCAAGTATTGTTGCACATTGTTATGTGATAGGTGGTCAGATATACGCAAGAGGAATGTGTATAATGTTTTGGTGTCCTCTTGCAAGGGCACTATGTTTTTGCATGCCATTGATGCATCTATGCCTGGGACAGTGACCTATGAGTGCTCAGTGGATTATGTAACTCTTGCCTATAGGCTGCTCTATATATTATTTCTAAAGTTTTGAGCAGTTGCCATTATTGATGATGGAATCCGCATCTTGTTCTTGATGTTGCCAAATTATTTAAGATGATTGGTCGGTTGGGTGCCCATTGTAACTGGGTCACCCAGATTCTTTAGTTTCAACTTGTAACATGTTTTAATGTGTAAATGGTTAATGTTTAATATTGTTTTGCAGGGAAGGCAACATATTTTTTACATATTATAAACTTAAATATAAATTTTGGGACCTGTACTCTCCCTCTTTGTACAAAACGTTTTTGAAATGTATGGGATTTGAAAGAAACGTTTATGAAACATTTCTGAAACGTTTATAAACCACGTTTCATGAAACACCTCGTAACTATGCATTGACATGCATATATCATGGATGGAAGGTTCATAACTACAGTGCACAATGAATGCCCAATCATCCTATGCATAGTTCACTGACTTCTTTTCAACACTTGGTGCTGATGCATCAACCACAGTCATGCCTGACTCTTTCTTCTTCTCCTTCTCCAGCCTTTTTCTGCATTTATCTTTGTAATGGCCTAGCTTCCGATAGTAGTTGCATTTGCCTTTCTTCTTACGTTTATCACCCCCCTTCTCGGAATCCTTTCCAAAAAATTGGACTTATTCTTCCTTTAGCTTATAACCACCATGAGAAAAGCTTTTGCCTTTACTTTTTTGACTGGCGACAAATGCCTGATCTCTCACATGCATACTAGTTCAATTTTTTCGAGATTACTCTTCTTGCAAAAGCATGCAACCAACTCATTAAAAGTAAGGACATTGGGGTTGCTCTTCATCATGAACCAAAGTATAGATGCAAAACCCTAGTATAAATCTGCCAGAACTGTGAAAACAGTAGATACCAAAGAAGTGTCCAAGAAGGTCTCATCAATACATGCGAGCTGCTCCCTGAGATCTTTACTCCTTGTGAGGTACTCATCCATTCAATCCCCCTCATTCATATGTTGAGACTCTAACTACTTACGCAAGTAGGCCACTTGTGCCTCGTTACGCACCTGGTAAAGTGCAACAAGTGCATTCCAAGCATGCTTTGCAATTTTACATGAGCGAATATGAGAAATAATGCTTCTTTTCACTAAAAGTACCACTACTAATGCATGTGCCTATGCATCCTTGCCATCCCATCTAGCTTGTTTTATCGTGGGAGGTGCAGAGACAGATGCCACAGTTACATTAGAACTTGTATCACCATCCAAAGTACCCGTACTATGCTTTTGTGTCGGCGAGACACGACATGCCTCAATGCCAATAAAAACATTCCAAAGCCCTTTGGTGATTAATACATGGCGCATCATATAGGACCACAATGGGTAGTTGGTCCCGTCAAGCTTGTCCTTAGCGAAAAGCATCCCAAATACATCAGTGTCTTCCATTCTACCTGCAAATAACTAATCTCTGATATAGAATGCAAATATCCCAACTACCTACAAGTACTATCAATGCCCACTAAATGCAACCAAAATCATTGCCAGTAGATCACTGATGACAATTGGAGATGTAGAAAGAGTATGAAAAATTACAGAGTATAGAGTTGTGCAGAAAGCCCAAAATAGTACGAATTGACACTCCCCCAGGATGCTTGCAGAAACCTTCCAGCATGGAACGAGTCCCAAGACGCAAAAAAAAATTATTAACATAGTTAACAACACACTATATGGAATACCTTATCCACGTAAGAGAATAGCTCAATCTGAGATAATCAAAAGAGCAACTCGAGGAGAAGATAACAAGGGGATGAGAGCCAAGGAACTTGCTCAAGTACCAATTGTTGGAGTGGAGATCAATGTACCAAAACACGCATAGATGCAGCAAGCAAGAAGAGATAGATGGAAGCACAACACTCAAAGTAGATTAATGAGAATAAGTGAAGTACAAGTGATACAAGGGAAAATTCAAAGCTGGAAATGAGCAAAAAAAGGGTGGAAAACCACCTAAGTTTATGCCCAATGAGTCCAAGGATGCAAAAGAGGGCTCTAAAAAGAAGCCGAGGGGTAAAAAGGATGATCCTAAGCTGTCCAAACAGCACATTTTTTATTGCATGAAAGAGGGGAAGTGCTTATGTGGGAGCAAGGATCACATGAAATCTCAATGCCCCTAGAATGCCAAAAGGAATAATGTGCAAGATGTAAAACCAAGTGTGAATGTTATACCCGATGTACAGGGTAATACTGTACATAAGCCAAAGAGCAGAATTTTATGCAAGACTTGGAGCAAATTAAAGATCAAATAGCTTTATTCCTTTTTGATAATGCCTCTACACATAACTTTATATCCATTCAAATGGCTACTGCTCTTGGGCTAAAGCCCGAGGAATTGGGCATGGAATGTCAAGCAGATGCTGCCTTTGAGGGTAAGGAAGTCAAAGCCACTCCCATCATCGGGAAGCTTCACATACAGATTCAAGGATATTTGGATCATGAAGACTTCCTGTTAGCACCACTTACAGGATGTAATGTGATACTTGGGATGTCATGGCACTATCGTTTGGATCTCAACAAAGAGAAGAAATACTAGAGTAGAAATGGGCTTACATTCATCCATGTGAAACCTTTTTAGCAAACTTTTTATGTACTTAGTTTACTGCATAACAATGCCATCATCTGTATGCATAAACTGTATGCCGAGATAGTAGTGTAAAGGCCCCAAATCTGACATATCAAATTCAGCTTTCAAATCAGCTTTCAAATCTGAAATTTGTGCTTTGCTAGTACCTGTAATGAGCATGTCATCTACATACAAGATGACTATGAGAATATCAGCACCGGTTTTCTTCACATACAATGTACTTTCAGCTGGAGTATTCACATAACCTTGGCTGGTTAGATGAGCATGTATTTTATCATACCAAGTTCTTGGAGCTTGCTTTAACCCATACAATGCTTTGTGTAACCTGCATACTTTATGTTCCTCACCAAGAACTACAAAACCAATGGGCTGATTTACATATACTTCCTCCTGTAAATCCCCATTTAAGAATGCAGTTTTGATGTCCAATTGATGCACTTTCCATCCTTTATGCGCAGCCAATGCAATCACTGATCTTATTGTGGTCATTCTCGAAGTAGGAGCAAAAGTCTCCTCATAATCTATTCCCTTTTTCTCGGAGTAGCCTTAAGCCACAAGTCTTGCTTTGTACCTGTCAATAGTACCATCAGACTTCCTTTTGACTTTGTGCACCCACTTTGTTCCAATGACATGCTTGCCTTTAGGCAATTCCACAAGATCCCAAGTATTATTCTTCATGATAGAAGAGATTTCAGCTTGCATAGCTTGCACCCAATGCTCATTCTCATGTGCTTCTTCATAAGAAGAAGGCTCTCCTGAATCAAAGAGACCACCCATGGCTAATGCAGACTCCCCACAATGCATATTCAATGCATGGCTGGAACTAGCCCTTGTTCTACCTGTGAGTGTAGCTGCAAGTTTGCTTTCTTGCAAAGTTTTCAGCAACCATCTTGGCACTGACTTGGCTGTGTCTATGGCTGTTTGCTCTTCCCTGACAAGATCTTCCACTTCTTCCATAGAAGGGGGCTGAATGGCTGGCTGTTCGACATGTTCTACATGAGGATTTTCTTGTGTAGGGGCTGGCTGATCTGAATCCCCCCTAATTGCAATGGGTAATAGTCCATCTTGGATTATAAAGACGGTATCCTTTGCTCTCATTGCTGTAGCCCACAAAAATGCATTTCATTGCTTTGTCATCTAGCTTTGTTCGGAGTTGTTCTGGCACATGTGCATACGCCAAACACCCAAATGTACACATATAATCCACTGTTGGCTTTCGGCTATACCAAGCCTCAAATGGTGTTATGGTTTTCTTGTTGGAGACCTGTTCAACACATGAGTTGCACACATTATAGCTTCCATCCAAAAATTGTGAGGCAACTTTTGTGCTTTCACCATGCATCTTGCCATCTCCATGAGAGATCTATTTTTCCTTTCAGCTACACCATTCTGCTGCGGTGTATAAGGCACAGTACATTGGTGTTTGATGCCCTTTTGAAGCATATAATCCTTGAATACATTTGACATGTATTCTCCACCTCTATCTGAGCGGAGTGTTGGACTTTACATCCACACATATTTTCAGCCATTGCTACAAAGTGTCGAAAGCATGTAAACACCTCTGCTTTCGCTTTCAAAGGGTAAACCCAAGCAAACCTGGAGTAGTCATCAATGAATGTGACGAAGTAAAGATGCCCCCCTATGGATAGTGTCCGCATTGGACCACATACATCACTATGTATGAGCTGTAATTTACTTTCAGCTCTAACAGCTCCATCTTTGGGGAATGGTTTTCGTTGCATCTTTCCCAAAATACACCCCTCACATACATGTCTTGTTGGAGACTCAAGAGGCGGCATATTATCAACCATATGATGCTTCTGCATAAGCATCAAACTCCGAAAATTTACATGCCCAAAACGAGCATGCCATAGCTCTGTATCATGCATAGCAAGAGTGTGGGCAGCCACTGTATTTGCATCATAAGTACGCTTGTCATAGCTGTCCAGCTTATACAAGCCTTTGTATCGTGTTCCAGAAGTGACTATTTCATAACCCTTTGATGGGTCTTTTACCAAACACTTCCCATCTTCAGATTCAACCTTTAAACCTTGGTCGTTTATGGCTGAGACGGAGAGCAGATTTTTCTTTATCCCTGGAACATACAATACATCTTTCATACATATATTGCCACCATTGGCTACAATAAGTATGACATTGCCAATTCCCTTTACTGGATATGTGGTATGATCTGCACATGATACAGTGCGGCCATTTGAAGCATCACCAAGTGCTGAAATACATCTTTGCATGAAGTGATGTGGCTCAAAGCACCACTATCAAAATACCATGATACATCCTGTCTATCAGATGCAATGCAAGACATATCATTGTCTGAAGCACTTGATGTGTCACTAGTGCATGCGACCAAAAAAGTGTACTCTTCCTGAATTACATTAGCTGATTGCTGTGCTTTGTCATCAAAAGAGTCTGCTACTGCATTGCCTGCTTCTTTTCTTTTCTCTTTTGCAATCCGCTTCCTACATTCACTGATGTAGTGCCCAGGCTTATGGCAGTTGTGACATTTGCCCTTCTTTTTGGGCTTGTTTGCATCCCCTTTGTCAGACTTTTCACCACTAGAAGAGGGTTGTCCATGACCAACCTTGCTAGACTGTTGTCCCCCATGCTTAAAGCTCTTTGCTTTACCCTTATCCTGTGACATTTGCCCTTCTTTTTGGGCTTGTTTGCATCCCCTTTGTCAAACTTTTCACCACCAGAAGAGGGTTGTCCATGACCAGCCTTGCTAGACTGTTGTCCCCCATGCTTAAAGCTCTTTGCTTTACCCTTATCCTTGGTTGTAAATGCCTTGTCTCCACCACGGTTGCTCGATAACTTTGCTCTTGTTTGCTCTTCCTACAAGAGTAAACCCACCAACTCTTCAAAAGTGACGGGATCACCACCTCCTCTCATAGAGAGCTTGAGAGAGGTATGAAAGCCCAAGTAGGAAGGTGGTAAAGAATGAAGAGTGTTGGTGACCATCTGTCTGTCTAGGATAACCTCATCAATGTCTAGGATAACCTCTGTCTAGGATAACCTCTGTCTAGGATAACCTCATCAATGTTGAGCAATTGTTCCTGCAAATCTTTCACTTTGGTGAGATGATCTGCCATGGAGTCACCCTCATCCATAGAAAGAAGATCCAATTGCCTCTTCAAGTAGGCAACTCTTGCCTCGTTGCGTACCTGATACATTGCTTCCAATGTGTCCCATGCAAGCTTGGATGTCTTGCAAGAACAAATGTGCGGAATAATAGTCCTTTTCACTGAAAGAGCTATTAATGACATGGCCTGTGCATCCCTAGAGTCCCATCTCTTATGCTCTTGTGTGGGAGCACGTTCTACTTCAAGAGCTCTTTGAGCACCTCCTCTTTGAGGCGTGGCTGGCTGTATGGTAAGTGGGCGTGTGTCATCACCACACACGATGCCCCAAAGCCCTTTGGCTACCAGCAAATTACGGATCATGAAACTCCAGAGGGAGTAGTTAGATCCATCCAACTTGTCCTCCTGGGTGAGCACACCAAATACATCTGTAGCATTTTGAGCCATGTCAACAAAATATACCTGCAAGCAAACCAAGCACCAATGTGCAGTGCCACGCAACCAAATGTCCTGTGCAAATGTTTTCCTGCAAACTAAAGCAAGTGTAAACCTGCACCAAATTGTCCAATTACACACAATGTGTATACATATGTGACAAATCACAACTGTAATGCCCAATTACATGCTCCAATCTTAAAAGCCCCAATTTTTATGCACTCCAATCGCTTCAATGTGCAGTTAATTGGCCAATTTTCACAAAAGCCCCAAATTTCTGCAACTAAAGAGGCTCAATTTGCTGATTTCGACCTCAATTTGGAAAACCCCCAAATTGCAAGCAAAGCAACATGTCCAATTTTTCAATTTGGCCTCAAATTGAGAAATCCCCCAAATTGCCTGTGAACCCTGGACCAACTGCAATTTTCAAATTTTCTTGGCAGTCCCCCAAAACTTGTTGAATCTGGAGTAGAGTGCCTGCAAAGCTTTTGTTTTTGAATCCTTAAGTTTCTTGGAACACAAGTACCTGCACGTGGAGGGGCAGTACGGATGTGCAGGTGGACGTGCACCGCCGGTGGGCTGGGCGTCGCCGCCTGTGAACTGAGCTGCGGCGGAGCTCCCCCCAATAGTGCCACCAGCTCTGGGCGGCAGAGCAGTGGCGGCCGGAATGGTACAGCGACGGACGGGGACGTAGCAGTGGCGGCCGGAATGGCACAGCGACGGACGGGGACGTAGCAGTGGCGGCCGGAATGGCACAGCGACGGCGGACGGGGACGGAGCACTGGCAGCCGGAATGGCGCAACGACGGACGGGAGGCGCTGTTGGGCGGCGGCAGTCCTGGCTGCACTAGTGCCGCCGTGCGGGAGGGGCGGCGGTGGTGCTGCATCCACTAGAGCCGCCGGTCTTGGGGGGCTGTGGCGGCCAAATCTGGCGGAGTAGAGCCGGACGGAAGGTGCCAACGAACGGATTGGTCCCGACGACGGACCACTGGCTCCGTCGACGGAATTTCGCAGGCGATGGACTGACGGACTGCGCCAGCAAAAATCCGCAGGCGACGGAAAGACTGTGCAAGCGACGGAATTTCACAGTTTGCTGCAGATTTGAGGGATAGAACTCCATAGGAAGCCCCAAGCTCTGATACCAATTATTGGTGTTGGACTCACACACTCACACACACAAACCTGCACATTAGGGTTAGGTGCAGGATGAAGAAGCTCACACAGAGAAATGAGAGAGAGAGAGAGAGAGAGAGAGCCAAAAGTGTGGTAGCCACAAAATGCAAGTCAACCCTTGCATGTGTGTCACATCCATATAATATAGAAGTACAAAATATTATATGTAGAGTGTCCTTTCACACTTGATATCCAAGGGGAAAAACCACATGGGAAAAAGTGCCCTTGGTTAAGCCCTGTTCACACATAGCACTACCATAAGTGAGCATATGCCTACAAGCCTAAACTCTCAGAAAAGCATCTAAGGTGGGCAAATTTCTTGTCCATGTTTCATTTTCAGATTTTGCATAATCCGGGCAAGAAGAATTTGGTAGCGGATGCTTTTTCACGCTGGCCTCAAGTGCATACAGTGACTACTACCTATCATCACGACTTATCAGGGATACGAGATATGTACTCTTTGGACACATATTTTCACGCTGGCCTCAAGTGCATACAGTGACTACTACCTATCATCAGGACTTATCAGGGATACGAGATATGTACTCTTTGGACACATATTTTCAGCTTATTTGGGCTGATTTGAATGCTGGTACTATTGTCCTATCTTATCCGACATGAGATGGTTTTCTAATGATGCAAAACCGCATGTGTGATCCAAGAATGGTCCCAAAAATTTATGGAAGAGTGTCATGCTCCTCCGTATGTAGGCCATCGTGGCAGTTTGGCTACTACACAGGCTTTGGAAAGATATTTCTTTTGACCAGCTTTACGCAAGGATATTGAAACTTATGTTCGTGAGTACCTAGTGTGTCAAAAAGTCAAATTTGATAGGCACAAGACACCTGGTTTGGTTCAGCCTTTACCCATTCCACAAGAACCATGGGAAAGCATTGCCATGGTTCTGACTTTCCCATGGTTCTGACATGCGAGGGATTGATCATACTAAAACAACCTTAGGCTAATACTAAACTTCACTTAATGATGCTTAAGAGAGAGACAATGGTGTCAATGCAATGCAATGCAACTATATTAAATGCAATGGTTACAAGTGAGATCTATGAATAGATTTATGTTGAATATCCTTCTCAAAATGAGAGAGATATGCTGAATGCTGATGGTGAATGACTGTTCCTTTCTCCATTGTTGAGGTCCACCCTTGGATGCCGGCTTTCCTCTATGTAGGAGGTAGGAAGATGGCTGATCTGAATGCTTACTACTGTCTGAATGCTGAATATGTTGCTCCCTAGGTAGGAAACGCTGAGAAGAGAGGAAGATGTCCTGCTGATTATGATGCGCTTCTATTTATACTATTTTATGATGCTGGTCGGGTACAGTACTGCAGTCAGCCAACTTACTAGTGTCCACACAACTTCATAAATATTTATATGCTGCTCTCAGCTGGTTGCTTGGACCTTGTCGGCTGCTAACCACAGTCCATGGCCATGATGTTGCATGCTCTAAATTGATATGAATGCCTTATGTGCTGATGTAGAAGCTGAAACAGTCCCATACATGCTACACATGTTGAGATACCCTCTGCTAAACTATTGCTGGGTGGTACACCTGGCAACCTTTCGACTCCTCTACTAACCCTTCTCCACTGAAACCACTGCCCCACTTCTTCTCCTATGGGGACTGAGGTCGACTACAAGAGTTGAATCCTTTGAGCCAAAGACTTCTCCACTGCGGGAACTACATGGCAAATGCTGCTAGATCTGCTCGGAAAACCTGAGTCACCACTGACCTGTCTCTGTGGAATCCTTTCACACACCCTCTCCATCGTTCCTGAACCTCCTGAGGCAATGTTGGAGAAAACTTTTATCTTCTTATGTGGAAGAGAACCCCTTTCTACCAGTTGAAGCCCAAAACTCCAACTACTCCTTTGATGATGGATGTCATAAACTCATGGGTAAAACCTGTATGCCTTGCAGATGCAAAATGCTAGATTGACTACTAGGATGACTACTATGCTGATGCAAGCCCTGTGCAACCCTACATGCTGTGCAAGAATGCAAATGGATGGGTTACTAATGCATGCCTAAGGGGAAAACCCTAAGGATGGCCTACAAGATCTTGAGAACTGGATTTAACTGAGCGGAAGCGACTAACATGCTGACTTACTAAATGACTTATGAAATGAACATGAACTAAGGCTGCTTACCTCTAATACCAATGTGACATGCAAGAGATTGATCGTAGTAAAACAACCTTAGGCTAAAGCCTAATAATAAACTTCACTTAATGATGCTTAAGAGAGAGACAATGGTGTCAATGCAATGCAATGCAACTATATTAAAATGCAATGGTTACAACTGAGATCTATGAATAGATCTATGCTGAATATCCTTCTCAGAATAAGAGAGATGCTGAATGCTGATGGTGAATGACTGTTCCTTTCTCCACTGTTGAGGTCCACCCTTGGATGCCAGCTTTCCTCTATGTAGGAGGTAGGAAGATGGCTGATCTAAATCCTTACTATTGTCTAAATGCTGAATATATTGATCTACTGACTCTCCTTGCTCCCTAGGTAGGAAACACTGAGAAGAGAGGAAGATGTCCTACTGATTATGATGCACTTCTATTTATACTGTTTTATGATGTTGGTCGGGTATTGTACTGCAGTCGGCCAGCTTACTGGTGTCCACACGACTTCATAAATATTTATATGCTGCTGTCAGCTGGTTGACTGGACCCTATAGGCTGCTGACCACAATCCATGACCATGATGTTGCGTGCTCTAAATTGCTATGAATGCCTTATGTGCTGATGTAGGAGCTGAAACAGTCCCATACATGCTACACATGTTGAGATATATGCTATAAATGCCCTAAATAATACTTGATGTTCCTGAATGCTATTTGCTAAATGCTTATAAATGCTCTGATATGCCATGTCACTTGAACACCTTCTGGGTGTGCACGTGACAATGGATTTCATTGTGGATTTGCCGAGATCGGTACATGGTAATGATGCTATATGGACTATCATTGATCGCTTTAGCAAACAAGCACATTTTATTCTTGTGAGGAAAACAATCAAGCCAGAGCACATGGCAAAGTTGTTCTTGACTCAGATCTTCAAACATCATGACATGCCCGGGTGTTACTTAAGTTCGAGAAAGCACGTCTTCGAAAGCGGCCAGGTAAAGAAATTCAAAGCTTTCGAACAGGTATTATGGTCCATTCCAAATCTTGCAGAAGTGGGACCATCTCCTATGTAACCAGTTTTGGAAGATCCACCAGAGTTCGATGAGCCTGAGGAGGTACTACAACTTGAGTAGATAGTTTTTCATAAGGAGCATAAGCATACAGGTGGCAAGCTAGTACCCAGGTATCTTGTGAAATTTAAAAACTATTCAGCTTTGGATGCAAAATGGATGAACGAGGATTATTTTCAAGAATATCCGGAACTTCTAAGGCCTATCCGGAAGCTTTTGAGTTGCGGTCAACTACTTAGAAGCCGAGGGGAATGTCACAAAATTCCTCATTGCTTCTATTTTCTATTGTTCATGTGTGGCATATGGAGCCTGACATGACATACATGTATGGCTTGTGGAGCCTGACATGGTGTGTTTGTATGGCATATGGAGCTTGACATGACAGTACATGCATGGCTCATGGAGCCTCACATGATAGTACATATATGGCTCATGGAGCCTGACATGATGTGATATCCTGGGACTAGCTATCCTGGTGATCTTCTGTATTTATGTTTTGGGAAGATTCCGGAAGGATCATGAAGCCCTAAACACTACTTGATACAACTAAGCAGATGGATGTTTCTTCCAGTCTAGTTGCACTCATGTGTGTGCATGACCTTGATTTTATATTTGTTGCCTGGAAATGCCTAAGATTACTGCTTGTGTTGTCCATGGGACTGGGGACGCCTGGGCACCCTGCCTGTGGGCGTGTATGGGCACACCTGTTAGGGACTAACACGTGGTTAACATGTGTTTTGCAAGTAAGAAGTGCCCCTAAAAACCCAATTTACAGCTTTATGATTTCACATACTAATAATTATGGGTGCAAGTCCACACTCACTTATAAGTGACCGGACAACTTATAAGTTACACACTGGTAAGGCTTTTAATACATGTGGCAACCAAAAGACAGGCACCGGACCTGATTTGAGCAAACTGCTTGTAGGCGCCCCATCCTAGACCTAAAAAGCACACACCTGAGTTATTATTGGTGGACAAACTCTATTACTAGAGGAGAATTCAAGTGGAGCATACGCATGTTTTCCTGGTGCATGGGAGAGCTGGTCGACCAGATTTGGAGCCTTCTACCCCATCCACCACGACAGATATCAACCAGGTGTAAGGAGTGGATCGACCACTTTTAGAGGTGATTCTGGTGCTAGCCGGCTGTTTACAGCCCTCAAAAAGCTACTAGTCAGGGCATCTGGAGCACGATAAAAGCTGGCCGATTTGTGTGGGAGGCTGGTTCTGCTACCCTCTGGCATGTAAACCATTGCTAATCGACTCTTTCTATGGCTACTGAGAGCTGGTTGACTTCTGAAAACAGCCCCTCAAGGCTGGTCGATTTGCTCTGTGAGCCAGACAGGTGGAAGATGGAGTTACAGGGCTATCATGGGCTGATGTGGGAATGCTATGGGCTGTCCATGGTTGTCCTGCATGTGCTCTAAGCTGGGAAAGCTCTCTTGTTTTGAGAAGGGACATCAAATTCAGCATATGTTTTTCTTTTGTTTTCATCTTGTACTGGAAGATTCAGTGCTAGCCAATGGAGAATCCCTGGGCACCCACAAGGTTGTAAATGAAATAGACTCCTTTTTGGTAATCTAACCATAAAGGGGGGAAAGAGGAGGGGGGGGGAAGAGGGTGTGGTCAGCCCATCTTCTGGCCCCTAGTGTGTAATGCGCAGAGTTGTCTATCTCTCTCTTGTCTGGCATGTTCATGTGTTTGATCAATTTTCATGATTGGTAAGATTTCCGTGTTACAGCTGCCCTTCAGTTACACACACACACAACTTTACTTGCTTAAACCACTAGATATCACACAGCTTAACGATCCTTAATTGCACAACTTGGTATCATATCCATAAGAGTCTCACCTTGGACCTTGCTGTGGAAAAGCAATGCAATCCACAAGATGGTGCAGAGCTGGAACATCGACTGCAGTCAGTACACGAACATCACCAGGATGGACACAAGGATTCTTTGCCACGATTATCTTGCCCTCCACAATGCAAACATTTTGAGTTGTCCCATTCACTACACGGACAGCCACTGGATTGAGTCCATCACTGAAAATCTTATGTGGGGTCCCTGGTGTCGGTAAAACACTCACAAACACTTCCCCATAGCGCAGAGTTGCTGTCTCATCTAGACAGCCCATCAAAAGCCGACCTTTAGGAACAAATATGCGTGTCTTCTTGCGAAGATGCATGAGCTGCACCACTTTAAAAGCATACAACATCCTCTTCAAGAAAGGCTCGAGACCCGGCCCGTAACCTGCTGAGATCATCTCCATCATAACCCTGTGAGTGTCACCTCCACAGAAAGTCTGCAAAATATCAAGAGCGACCTCCCCATCATCTAACATCTGATCCAACCGTTGCATCACCTTCAGCTGCATTCTCTCAAAAACGGCATCATTCACACCTAGTGTAGAGAGGAGAATGATGATTTGGCGATTAAGGTAGCTTGGTATTAAGTGGCTCCAGTTGATGATGTCAAGGCCAACTTGTGTAGAGGGGAACTTGTTCATGCTATCCCGTAGAGAAAGTTTGTATGTACTACGAGGATCAACTGCTACCACTCCTTTGTAGCCACCATACCGTATCTGATACAGTGATGGTACTCCACTGTACAGCCTCTTTAGCTTACATTTTTTGGCCACTTCTGTGGCAAACCTTTCGGAGATTTTTCCTATACCGTCTGAGAAGCAGTAACCAGATTTCAATATATCAGGGATCTCCTCAACTTCATCTGGGTACACATTCAATGACTTCGTTGAAGAGCTGAAAGATTGCCCCATTCTAGCTGCACATTTTGCCACATTTCTTATATTCAAAAAGTTCCCCATCCATTCTCGGATGTCATCTGCCGAGTTTTTTCCATCCGACGCGAACATCCAGACGCTGTTTTCTCGTAGCTGACTTGAAGAAAATGCAAGAAATTCGAACTTTTTGCTGCCTATACTGATACCATCCCTCAGAATAGAAATGATGCGTTCATACACCTTTGTATGCTGCTTCTGCCAAGATGATGATGACCCCCATGGACCTGATTTCTTCAGAAACATGAGCACACTAGAAGAGAGGCTATCGAAATCCTCCTCTACAAAAGAGACTCGTAGGAAATTGTCAATGCTGTCAATGAAATGCCGGGTCACACGATTTGACACAACAGCTTCTGGACCCAAGAAATAGACTCTTGAGGGAGTTATATAAACTCTCCGGATCTCCACAAGACCATCATTCGACAAGCTTTTGCTTGATTTAACCTGATGCTTTTCTTTAGACAATCGTTGGGTTTGTGTCTTGAACCATTTTTCAGGGGTATAGCATGTGTCTTCTCTCAATTTCAACTTACCCAACAAGTGTATGATATGCTCTAGTGGCATCTTTTCAGAGGGTTGAATCAACTCAATGAACTTCTGCCCAAGGGTAGGCCCACTTAGATATCCATGTTGCACAAGAGAGTTTAGAAGGAAAACCAGCTGGAAGGGGAGCCCCGCAACATAAGGTGAGCTCAGTATGGGAACGATCATGTTTGAAGTGCTATAAGAGATCCCATGTTTTATTGACAAATCTTTCTCCACAGTAGGAAGCTCTCTAAGCTCTGATAATTTACTCATCAAAGTCTCAAGTGCCTTTCCATGTTTCTCGAACATTTCGATACAATAACTGAAAGACTGTCCAATGCTAGCGTTGGGAGAGAAGTCTGTTGTTCGAGCCCATGCCACCTTGGTACCCTCACCAAACAGCTCAGGATCATCCTCAAAGAAAATATCCATTGCACATGGAAGTTGCTCGAACACTTGAGGTGCAAGCCATACCTGCAAGATGCAAATCACACAAATATCAACAACCTTGATTTAATATTTGGATAAAATCATCATCATTGTCATCCTTTTATCAGACAAACAGAGTTATTAACCTAGGCATAATTTCATAATGGAAAATCTCCCTTCGCTAACAATAACCCGTCTTGAGCTTAAACCAAAAATTTAGATAAGAGCTTGAATTGAGTAAATCAATGCTCATGTTAAACCCCCAAAAGAAAGATCCTTCCACCAGTAAAGCAACGAGCATCTGAGATTACTGAGCTATACGTCTGAATAAGGCTCCCTCCACGGCTGGCAGCTCTTGGAGGGAGGTTACACATGAGGGGGTGGGGTAAAAATCCACATTGGAGGCCTATGATACCAACTGATTCGATCCTCTCCTCCAGAAAAATAAAAGTCCGAGGCTCCAAGAGCTGAAGAAAAGCTGTCCTTCGTTCCTGCATAGCCCTGGAGTGCACAAATCCAGATCACTGACCCACATTTAATCTCAATCGCCGATCTTTTGATCCGCCTGAATCTTTTCATTAGCAATGAGCTCCTCTAACCATTTATCACAGGACACCACCTATTCCCACAAAGAGATATGGTTTGGTGCGCAATTTATAGCCGAAATCATACAAGTATGGAGTGTCCTATGCTAAGGCCTAGACAAGAACAATTTTGTGCTCATTGCCAATGTCGTGGTAACCACAATACAACTCATTGTTGGTACCAGGGAAACCCGGCACCACAACCTATGCTCCCGGAACCAAAGCAACCACTAGCCCTACCACCCATACCAAATACTTCTCAACTGGCGCATAATGGAGTGCCCATTTATCAGAACCCTATACTGAGAGGTATGTATCGACCACCACCAATGCCATACCCACCTCCAATATTACCACCCCAACTAGTTCCTCCTACAACTGCACCAGTACAACAGTACTCGGTGGCATTGTCAACGGACTCAGAGAGTCCAGAATAGGAGAGCTATAAGCCA
Source organism: Cibotium barometz (assembly GCF_041138505.1). Taxonomy (NCBI): domain Eukaryota; kingdom Viridiplantae; phylum Streptophyta; class Polypodiopsida; order Cyatheales; family Cibotiaceae; genus Cibotium; species Cibotium barometz. Next base: position 35,697,389 of record NC_141100.1, read on the forward strand.
TCTGAGCAATAATTCATATGGATATCTAGGGCAACCCCAGGCCACAGACTATATCTCTCTGTTAAAAGCTATGGTGCAACAAAGAGCGAGAGACTTCAATAACACGTCATGTAGGCCACCTCTTCAATGTCATTCCATACGGAGGAAGGCACATGTTACAAGTGTGGATTCGAACATGCTTTCAAGGATTGTCCCAACAGAGTGACAATCACTCGAGTGGCCGCTTTCAAGGATTGTCCCAACAGAGTGACAATCACCCGAGTGGCCGAAGCATCAACCACTTCGAAGAGGCTTAACTTGTTAAGTGTACAAGGTCGACTTATTCATATAGTCCCCCTTAATGGCATCACAAGGCCCAAACCAAGATGAGTGCAATTACCAAGGAAACATCCAAGGCAGCTAAGAAGTAGAAAGCTCAACCTTCAACCTCGAAGCCAGTAGCCCAAGAGCCTAAGCCACAAGCCCAAAAGGCTGCAATAGCCCCTGAAGGCTGAAAAGGCTCAAGGACCAGAACTAGAGGTCCAAATAATAAAAACCTCGAAGAGCACACGGGAACACAACACACGGTCACTTGTCAAGAGCAACAACATCGCGACCATTGAAAGTGGTTCAGACAATAGCTCCTAAACCGCCTCCCTCATGGAGACAATAAGTAATCTCCCATTCAAACCAACTCTTCCAAAGAGAAGAAACCACATTGACTATGCAAACCTTTCAAAGAAACTCAAAGAGAACCCCAACACTGTGTGGGAGAAAGAGCAAACAAAACACGCCCAAGATCTTGTAAGGAAAGTGTAGGCTGAGCTAGAGCTAATACTTAAGCAACTGGTCGCGAGTACAAACCAGTGACCCTGCTTGAGGAGATCCTTGACCCCATTCCAAAGCCAACCATAGAACCAATGAGGGGAACTCACTGCCTGCCCCAAAGGCCTTGAACAAAACCCAAAACCATTCTTAAGAGGCTACAAAAAGAGCCAATATTGGAGCCTCTACACCAATCCGACCAGATTCCGCATTGCTAGATGCAGTGAAAGAGGACTCAATGGGAGGTTTAAAGTGTCAGAGGACAACAGAAAGATGTAGACAAATGACAAAGATGTTGAAGCTCCAAGTAAGGGATGAGAGGAAACAACAAAATGCTGATGCACTAATCCTCAAGAAAAAGATGGATACAACCAGCCCGTAGGTGAGGAGTGGTCTCCATAGGCAGAGGGCTGAAGGGTGCTTGCCAATCGACCAAAAGCGATAATGAAAAATGGGGGGGAGGGCCACCATATATATACTCTCCATATGAGCTGGCTGATTCATCCATGATCCTGTTAACAGTCATCTCCTGTCTGTACCATATTACTCAATATGGAGTAAAGGCATCTGTTGTGGGTGTGCTCGCCCGGATAGGTGTTTTCTCAATTTTTACTCATTGTCCATTTTTCCTTGTTTTTTCTAGCTGTGGGGGGTGTTCTTTTCTGCTGTCGACTGTAGTAGTGCTGGCCAACCAGGTGTGCCCCATTTTTGTGTTGGCCGACTAGACCTTTTTCTAGTCTTGGGCAGTCTTGCTGCTGTCGCCCTGTTTTAGGCTGGCCGGACCAGCAGGCCAGGGTGGTATAAATACCAGCCTTGCCCCCCACACCATTTTGTATCGGATCTTCTATACATGGTAGAGTTTATACACCTTCTCTCTCTCCTACACTTCTGCGTTTTCTCTCTCACAGTAGTTTGTCTCATTTCCGCTGTGCATTCCAACATGGTATCAGAGTCCCAGGTGGCTTGACGCTTGGAGATAGTGAGAGCTTGAGGGTTTGCTGTTTTTTGGTGCTGATTGGAGAATTTCTGGGCTGTTCGGGAGAAGCACGTAGGCCATCATTGCTAGACAACCACCTTGCATTGCAGTTGCAGCCTCTTCTTCATTTTTCTTCCCACCGACCCTCACTTCAAAAGACCTTGTGAACCCCGAGATGGCAGATTTACACGAGATGGATGAGAAGCATGTGAAGATCCCCACCCTCCCGACATTCCCGGTGGACCCACAATTGGACAGGACCAATTATGGCATCTGGAAGGTAATGATGAAGTTTGTCCTAGAGTCTTATGATTTGGCTGATTTCATTATGGCTGGAGTTCCACGGCGAGAGTTGGAGGAGGAGGAGCTTTCACTTTCTACTAGGAAAGAGTGGGAGGCTTAGGCACAATTGTGGGATCATGTCAATGCTCGTGTGCGTTCTTTCATCTTCCTTAATTGCACACCCCAAGTGATCAACCACATCAAACACATGACGCTGGCCTGAGAGATTTGGCAGCACTTGGCTTCTTTGTATAACAGGGTATCACCCATGAAGGGGATTTTCCTTGGAAGTGCAGATGTGAGTGATGAATCCTACAAAGTCTTCGACGATACACAAGCACATCAACAAACTCCAGGCTCTTCAGCAAGAGGTTCTTCAGGTTGGGAAGGAGATATCTTCAGAGGATATGGCCATCACTTTGTTGTCGCATCTTACACCTCATCAGTACTCAGCTTTCTATTCTTCTTTGATCACCAGTGGGAGGCTCGGCACCATCACATGGGAGGAGCTTGTGCCGATGGTTTTGGACCAGGAAGAGTGGTTTACAAACCCTCCACAGGGCGGAGGTTCCGGGGCCTTGGCTGGCCAGCGATCGAAGGCCACAACAACAACAACAACAACAAGAAGGGCAAAGGGAAGTCTTCACTGGTGAAGTCTTCTGAGAAGAAGCCCAACTCAAATAGAGTATGCGGGGAGTCCAGATATGGTGCCTTCCACTTCAAATGAGCTCAAATGCTTTCAAAGGCATCAATAGCAATGATTCTAGTAGAGGATTAAGCCAAGAAACACAAGATTTGACCAAATAATGAAAGCTTAATCTCTGTTTTACCAAAATCACCTGCAGATTTGATCAAGAGCTTTGATCTCAATGTAGACTTGATGAAATTGAATTCTGTCTTCACCAGCTTGTAGAGCATGCTTGATTACCCCTTGGGCTAAGAGGAATTGAAGCAATGTGATTTGATGAAGTAGCAATGTCAAAAATAGCTCAAAAAACGGTGCCCTTCAATCTGTGAAAATCTGCAGTTCTGCGCTGAATTGGTCCACAAGATTCAAGGTGTGTGTAGCCCTATGAGTCTACTATAAGTACCTAAAAGGGCTTAGCCTAATGTTATGTGTGCAAGGAGAATGGAGTCCACTGACTGGGTGTGAAGGGGAGAAGTGAAAACTCACTAAAAATTTGATTTTTTTGCTAATCATCTACTAATCCTCATTAATTAACTAATGGGCTCATAAGCCTAATTGATTCTAGGCATGGCTCTGATACCATGTTGAAATTTGAGCATAATGATGAGCTATGGTGGATCAAACACTAGAATCAACATCAATAACAAAGTGATTAGCAAATGATTAAGACGTAATTAGTGAATAATTAGCAAATAGATTAATGTAGGCATGGATACTCAAAAACCAGCAAATTCTCATTAGGGCTATGCCTCAATTTATAGTGTTTACATCAAGCATCAAATCCCATTGATTTCTCCATGATTCACTCCCAGAATATCTCCACCTTTTGCCTGATTCTCTCCACCTCTTCTCTTTTCCCTAAATATCTCCCAGAATAACTCCACACTCCTAAATTCCCTCATGCTACCCATTATTCTCTCCCAGTAGATTCTTCTCACCTTTTCACAGGTTTTTTCACAATTACATCTTCTCTTTTACAGCCTCTATCCAAGAGCTTGTTCCCACACACACCCTATTCACTTGTATATTTCAACACATGTGCTATATATGCATGCATATGTGCATTTGACATTGATGAGCCAATTAGCATATTGCAAGAGAGGTCCAAATAGGCTAGAACGTCAGAATCAATATAGTGGTAAGATAGATACAAACATTTCATAATCAATAAAAAATAATGGTAAGATAGATCCAAACTTTTCACAATCAATGAAAAATGGGTTGAAAACCTAGATAAGGCTATATTATTGTGCTACATCGGATTCAAATTGGAAATCGCGAAATAGCTTAAGAGTGTCTGGGATGCTCATGTAAGGTGGTTGTTGGAGAGCTGAATGACCATCAAATTAGAATCTGATATACCAAAGGAGACTCGGATAGAGCCAATTAATAGATTGTATCCAATAACGAGGACAATTAGGATCCTTAAAAAAGAGTAATCACTAAGGTACGCTGAAGGTTACCTTCCAACCTATTGTGTCTTAGATCTAGAATTTCTAGGTGGGTGAATTGGGTGTTAGAAAAGGAAGCTTTGGTTAGCCTATTATTTTCGAGTAACAAAGCTAGTAGACATGAAATGTTTCCGATCTACTTACAAAAAAAATTTATAGAATTCTACTAACATGAGGGGGTTTTGAATAATGGCATAAAAAAAACATGAGTTTATAAAGAAAAAGGGGTCATTTTATTAAGTTAATATTCATAGTAAAGGGTATTTTTTAATACCCTTGGAATGCACGTTGTATGTAGGCCTTCCTAAAAGTACACCCCTCGAGTGTCCATTATGACCCAATTTATTTGATATTATAGACATTAAGAATGACACTCGATGCTATTGTAGAACACATATTTTAAAGAGAAAAGTGAAAAATCGACAATAACAAATTATAGAACAATACTGTGGTTGCCGATTGATACCTTTCGATGGCCTCCTCCCTTGTCAATCAAATTTGATTGGGAGAGATAAATGGTTGAAACAAGCAAAGCCCAATCATAGTTTACAAATAAAATCACTTTAATACACATAATCACATCAATAGGCTATTGCGAGTCAAAAATTAAAAGTAAGAAGAAAGAAGATGTATAAAACTATATCTTATATTCTATAATTTTGCCTTAACCCCATGGAAAAGAAGATAATAATATGATAGAACAAAAATGCCAAATGAGTTATCATTAAACCGCATCCTTGAATGTGCTTTTCAAGACTCAAATTGGAAAACAAATCCCTTGAAGCCCTTGCAATTAAAAATAAAAACTCAATCTTTTAAAAATTTCAGCTACCTAGGAAAGCAATTGATGTGCATATTTTATCGACTAACTGTGTAGCTAGGAAATCAATTGATGTGTAGAAAAAAACCCAATTACTTAATTTTGTATAAGAAAGTCCAAGTGTTACGAGGAAATGTCTTTAAAAGTCTATCATCATAAAAATTGGTACAAGAAAGTCTAGTAGAATGTTCTTAGTATAGTGTGCATTTTGGTTCATTTAAAAAAAAGTATGGTCTTGGTCCTGACGTGCATTTTGGGTTATGTAAAAGGTTGAAAGCAGGGTATGTTCTTAGCCTAGCATGCATTTTGGTTCATTTTAAAAGACGTATGGTCCTATTTCGATGTGCATTTTGGGTTATTTAAAAGGTGTAAATCAAGCTAAGGTGGACAACAAAAAAATCTAAGCAATATGTTCTTAGTCTAGCATACATTTTGGTTCATTTAAAAAAAAGTATGGTCTTGGTCTCGACGTGCATTTTGGGTTATTTAAAAGGTTGAAAGCAAGGTATGTTCTTAGTCTAGAGTGCATTTTGGTTCATTTAAAAAGAAGTGTGGTCTTAGTTTGAGTTGCATTTTGTATTATTTAAAAGGTTGAAAGTAAGGTAAGGTGGATCACAAAGAAAATCTAAGTAGTATGTTCTTAGTCTAGTGTGCATTTTGGTTCATTTGAAAACAAGTATGGTCTTGGTCTGACGTGCATTTTGGGTTATTTAAAAGTTTGAAAGCAGGGTAAGGTGGATCACAAAGCACTTGTCCTAGATAGCCCTATTATATAGCACTTTTCTAATAGGTAATCAAAGTAAAGAAGTAATCCTCGTTAGCTTTTATTTAAATGCATTTCAATGGGACCCAATAGCTTTCGAGTATGTCTCTCATGGTTGCCGTAATCATCATCATTTGGTAAAAGGTAATGTCTTCTTTCTAACATAGACTTTCCCTTATGGGTGGCCATTGTTTAAACCTCTTTCCCACCCTATCAATCTCTACACTCTTTTTCCCTTAGTATTGATGCCATTCTTTTCTTCCTCTTTCCCTCCCTTTCTGACCTCTTAACTCTTTTTCCTCTTTCCCCATAGTCCCTCCCTTTTCAATCTATGTGTTGTTTTCCTCTTTCCCTCTCTTCTAATCTTTGTAGTCTTTTCCTCCTTCTTTATTGATTGAATACCTAGTTGGGTATGGTGAAGGACCATTGGAGCTTTCAGTTTCTTCATATGTAGCAAATAGAGAGGGGAAACTCCAATATGAAAATTGATGCACAAAATTTAAATTCACCTTATGGTCATCATGTCTCCAACTCTCTTAAACTTAAAGTCACATAGAATTATAAGTCAAAAAGAAAACATGCACAGAGGAAAGTACACAAGCATGAAAGGAACATGTAGCTCTCTCCTCTCTCTCTCTCTCTCTCTCTCTCTCTCTCTCTCTCTCTCTCTCAAACACCATAGGCAAGCAAGAAAGAAAGGAGATAAAACTATACTTAATTGGCACAAAAGGGGATTCTATCTTTCATTATGAGAATACATATGGCCCTTATTCAGACTTGGGCACCTTAAACTTAATAAAATATGGCTAAGATGGTTATAGGTTACATGGTTTTGTGGCATGGCCTACTATTCTCATAACTACAATCTTTAGAGCGTTGTTACATGACACTTGTTATGCTATCTCTCATGTGTAATAGAGAGATGCTAGGTTAATCCCAAAATGGGGTTAACATCCCCCTTATTCAGACTTGGGCACCTAAAACTTAATAAACGATGGACTCAATGGTTATAAATTACATGGTTTTGTGGCATGGCCTACTATTCTCATAACTACAATCTTTAGAGCGCCGTTACATGACACTTGTTATGCTATCTCTCATGTGTAATAAAGAGATGCTAGGTTAATCCCTGATGTAGATTCCATCCTCCGAATCATTGTTGCAGGGCTTGTTGTCCCAATTATTCTTTGTAGTAGCTCTTTCATGTCTATAGGACACGTAGTGTACATAAAAAAATTTACAATGACCTCTAGAAGTTGGTGTTTGTCGATCATGAGGTCGAAGCGCATACCTTTCCTGTTATAGCTATGGATGTAGTCGTCTTGAATTTCCATGAGAAGGATTATGAGCTTAAAAAAGAAGAATGGTGCTACAATGGCCGGATCGGGGATGCTTTGATATGCATGGACTGTGGTGAGCATAAACTTGCACTGCTTATCAATGGACTGAAAGGTGATGTTCTCGAAGTATGCAAAGTTGTAGACAAAATGTGAGTCACAAGCATGCCTTTCTTGCAATTCCTTGGGTGTGAATCTTCTTTTGATGAGCATGTACAGGGGTTCCACTCGCAAATATTGTGGAGATGCCATGTAGATATCATCATATTCTTTGATCGTGACGATGAGGAATGACAATCTCCAGGATGATTGGATACCAAATTTGGCAAGGTCAACCTATCTGTCAGCTTCTACTTGAATTTTTTCATAGCCTCCCCAGCAATGAATAAGCTAAATGCTCACACCTCCACCACTTGTATGCATGGGTGATCATGTAAGTGACAATTGGAATCTCAAGAAAATCTGCTAGCCACCACCCACGGGTTGACAAGTCATGAGCCATGGGTGACATTAGACCATAAGGTCTCTGGTTGCACCATATGCACTAGCTATCTATTCTCTAGCCCTACCACCCAGTAAAAGGTGGGGAACATTTGACGGCTACACTCATGTTGCATACCCTCGGGGGGTTCAACTTAAAAAATGTTAGTGTACCACGTGAGTTCAATAGGAGGGGTTTTTTATTAGATACATTGAGAAAAAGTAACGCAATTACATTAACAGGAGGGTTTTTTTAATTCTATTTTAGAAAAAAATCATTTAGTTCATAAGTAAAGAGGGGTTGTTTTATTGGGGGAAAAATTTTAGTTAAGGGGTTTTTAAAATACCTCTCGAACGGACGTGATACCTAGGGTTTTCTAGTAGTGCACCCCCCGAGTGCATACCCTTCACCTTGGAGAGGTGTTATTGGTCCAAGGGGTGTTATCTGCATGAGGGCTTGGTGCATAAGCTGTGCTTTGAGAAGGGGATTCCTAGCCAAAATGATGTACTTATACTCCGGGGTTGGGAGATCTAGGATGGGATCTAGAGTAGAACAGTTCGCCGCATCTTAGTCGTGGGAAAAGGGATCAGCTTCTGCCTCTAGTTGGACATTCCATCCCCGTCATTTGAAGGTGGTGGTGGCTTCTTGGTGATGAACAAATCATGTAAAGCATGTAAATATTCTTCCTCTAGGAATGTGGGATAATCTATATGCATGTTTGCAAAATAATATATTAAGCTTGTTAATAGAGTTTTAAATGCACACAGATTATGTCAAAATGGCAAAGGATGCCATAGCCATGATATATTTTACTACTATGTAAGAAGAGGTGTTGGTGGGTATTCCAAGCCTCTACCCAACTATGAGTGAGCATCCATGTTATACTATCTTGTAATTTAGGAAGGGGAGGAGCTACACAAGAGTTAGGAAGGGATGGTAGCATTAGATCAACCGATTCCTCCCCTTCATTAAAGTTAGTAGAGTTAATCAACACCTTGCACCAAGATGGAAAATTAAGGACTATAGGGTGTAATGGATATAGATACATGGATTGCACCTCTTGAAGTTCAAGGGCCTCTGTAAAGATATACATAATTATAGTGGGGTTCACGTAGCATGTAGTATTCTAAAAAACTAATGCAAGGTCCCCCTGAGTTAGTTCCTCATTTAGGTTAATGCTGTATTGACAAAGAGAGAGGGTTAGTGAAGAAAAAAATAAAGAGAAAGTTTGTTGAGGGGCTCAGGGCACCACTAGAAGGTCAGCTAAGGGGCTTCTCTATCCACAAACCTAGTGTAAGTATCGGCGTCTTCAGATGTGGTAGGTTCTTTGATCAGCCTCGATAGTCACCAAGCAGCCCCCCTGAGTTTGCAGGGCTTTAGTAATATAGATCTCCCTTTGTTGGTGAGCTTCTTGGAGTTGGTGGTCCTAGGAGGCAAGGTCGGCCTTTGTAGTCAAGATAGCCATACTCTGCTTATATCCGAATGGTGATGGAGTAAGCATCTATGATTTACTCATTCAAATGTGAGATAACCTATTGGTGGCTAGCAAACATGGTTACCTTCGCCGTTTGTAGCTCTTGCATCATGGCCTTGAGGTCTTTAACTTGGATATCATAGTTTCTTTAGCTTATTTTGTAGATATCCTTGCTTTGCTCTAGTTTCCCTTCCACCATGTTCAAGTGAGCCCTTGATCCAGCTTCTATGGCTTCCAATTCTTTCTCTCTCTTCGAACCAATTATTCAAAGCTTGGAAATAATAAAGCGCATTTGAGATTTGGTTGTGTGAATATCCATCTCTTGCTTTTGCGGGCGTGAGTCTGTAATGTAGAGACTTCGTCTTGCTACCTCTCCTCCACAACTTTTACTTGGATTTGTAGTTGCATGGTGCGAGCATGTGTATCCTTGGTTTCTTATTTTAGTTTTCGAGCTATTGCAGTAGTTCCTGGACTTGCTAATTCAACATCGCATTAGCGTCGCAAGGATGCCTTTTTGCTTCTCCTCGGCATCCTTTGAGCTGGTCCATCTCCACCATTAGGAGTTGGCATGCTTCTTTAAGATCCTATTTTCTAAGGCTTGCATGTGGAAATTATGCTCCATCATTTGGGGCATAGAGGATATTGAGGTCCAAAACATAGGACTCCATTTCACAGTCCTCACATTCCACCTGCTTCACGTTATTCGATGCTTGCGTATTTTGGCTTCAAGCAATGCAATATTCCCTTTTCCAATTCATGCATAATCACTCGCTTGGCTGTGGCATGCATCTCTTACAATTGCATGCAGAGAGGCTTGTATGGCTCCTCCAGCTATGGTATGCTTCAATCTTATGCCTTTTTGTTGTAGTGTCAGCTGCTTCTTCTGAGTTCATTGGGATGGGTTCCTTCACATGCTTTTGAAGAAGAGGATGGTTGGATGGAAGCGCAAGTTTTGTAATGAAGCAATAGCTTCAATAGCTTAGGTTTTACATATGTAAATGGGCCCATGGGTCAAAAGGTCAAGGTTACTATAAATAGGACCTTGGACACATGGATAGGACCTTTTGTCACTTTTACTAATTTCGGACATTCCATTATACCTTTGGCTCCTACTATGGAGATGGCCATCTATGGTCAAGGCTCATGGCTAGCTATCAAGCCATCCTCTTGTTGGTGAGAGGTTAACACACTTAGGCCATTGTGTATCTTTCTCTATTCTACATACACATATGGATTCACTCTCTACATTAACATTTGCTATACAAATTTGAAATACTAAAACACTCGATGAGATAGAAAGAGATATAGAAAGTATTTTAATGTGCAGTCTCTTCTCTCTCTTTTTCTCTCTCTTTGCTAACCAAACATATAAACATAAAAAAGCTCTTTATCTAGGCATCACATATTGACTTCAAACACACAAATAGATAGAGACAAAAAGGGCAACAATAAAACTAACCTCAAGTTGAAGAGAGAATGGTATTCAAAACCACCAACTTTGATGCTATCGTCCTTGTGCTTGCCTCTACACAATCACACATAGACACCAAAACAATTAACACTTATGGTCTCTCTATTTTTCTCACCCTATCCTAGCTATGTTTGACACCAAATACATAGAAAACGGCAAGAGTAACTATTTGTGTATTACATGTGTGTGTGTGTGTGTGTGTGTGTGTGTGGAGAGAGAGAGAGAGAGAGAGAGAGAGAGAGAGCATCTTTTGCTATGATGCTTGGGAATACTAATTTCATGTGTAATGGATGCTAGAAATCATATTTCATGTGTTTGAATCCATCTTTAACTCTAGGTCCATTCCATTTAGTATTAGAGCCTTGATTTTGATTCACTTTCAAGGTTTTTGGTGCATGAGATTGGTATTTCTTGATGGATTTCTAAAACTTTTACGATTCTTAAGGTTTTTGTGCTTAATCTTGATTAACTTTTGATTGATCTTGTGGGATTAGTGGGGTTGAGGCTTGCTTTATGGGTTTTCAAGTGATTTTTGAGGAGATTTATTCAATTTGGACCAAATTTTGGAGCCTTGGACCAAATTTTGGGGTGGGTAGACCAAAAGTGAAAAAAACTTTGAATTGATCACATGTTAATCACTCTGTTAATGACGATTATGAATTTGTGCTTCATTCTCAATCTTTTCATCACCATTGCTCCTAAATCTTGCACCGTTTTGCTTCCATTTCTTGGGGCTTTGATAGAGCTTTATGAGAGGATTAGAATGAGTATGTAACATGCCCATCTTTATTAATAAAGAAATATCCATGTAATAGATGAATTTAAAAGTTTTTATGATGTAAAAATAAATGATTTTATTAAATGGTCATTTATACTTAGAACCTTCAAATTATGAGCCCAAATTTAGAATCTTGCGTGCAATTTTACCCTAATATAGGATTTTACAGCATCCAAAATGGATACCAAATCAAGCTTATATGCGAATTTTAGTTATTTTTAATGACGGTCTTTAAACCTTAATAAATGCATGACCGGGCGTCCAATTAATGGACGGTCTGCACCCCAACATTCCGGACATTTTTGCCGAAAAATAAATTTCTCCTCCCCGGGTAGTTCGGCACGCAAATCGAGGCCGACGTCCCAAATTTATGGACCCTGTCCCAAAAAGGACCGTACACACTCACCAGGGTGCCCTTACAATGGCCGTGCAAGGACCAAAGGTTGGCCACCCACAATGTGGTCCACACGCACTGCTACGTGGACACGCATGCTGCCCTTGACGAAAAGGGTACATGCGTACCACTCCTTTCTCTGTGCACCACCACTGTACCATTCCCCAGGCCCATGCAGACCACTCATCCGTACCCTTTAATAGTACACCGTCCTTTCGACCATACTTTGCTCAGCACGCACACCCCCCCGCTATATAAACACCCGGGGTGCTCCATGGCTAGCACGCATTCTCGTGTAGCTTATACCCTGCATAAGGCCGTACCACCGTGTGTACTTCCCTTCTACCGTCTCTGCACCGCCCTTCTGTGCTCGTGTAGTGTACTTGCTGCATGTCATAATAGTGGTAAGATATCGGGGTGCTTGTGGTGTGGATGGTCGAGGATTTAGAGTTAAGGGTGATTATCAATGATGACAAGTCTTGAATGTTTGTGCTGGATGGTATTGACAGTGCTTGCTCGACCAACTTTGGTTAGGCACGTTGTGTGTGGTAATAGGGGAGACTGTCAGTTTTGAGGTGGGACTAGAATGTGGAGGGCAGTTGAGGGTGAGACTATGTGCATGATTTTATCTTTTGGACATAAGAGGATTGTGGCTTTTTGCCATTGATTTCCATGTTAGCCATTTCTTCTTGCCAATTGATTTGGCAGTGTAAGTGGCATCAATCTAGTCTTTTCCAACAATAATGCGGCCTTGGAGTCCTCATGCATCTATGAAATGAATTTTGCACTCCAACTGGTTATTTACAATAGATATTTTAAGAATGAAATACCCCACACTCTTTAGATGCATTTCACACTCTTTAGATACATTTCATGTGAGATTTGAATGTAAGTGCTCTCAGGTGTAAGTGTGGGTTTTCCAAGAGTTTTTCACACCTCTAAGAATATAAGATTGGTGATGAGGACCATGGTATATCTATGGGCTTGGCATCTTTGTAGACCTTTTTGAGTCAAGAATCCAATCCATATTCTTGGGGGATTTGGTTCTTGTGGCAATTCGGGGGCGATGGAAGACTTACTAGGTTTTATGGGTGCAAGAGTACCCTTTGTGGAAGTAGTTGGTGTGCTGTCATAGGATTGTAAACAAGGGACTCCCCTTCCTAGAGGATCATCATTACCTTTCCCTTGGGAAGCTCGAGGGTAGCTGTGTTATTAGCCGAGTTGATTGTACATGGGGCATTCATTAGGGGTAATTTGGACTCAAATTGACCCCTTTAAGGATTGTTACACATTCTCCCTCTGAGAAAATGGGCTCATGGTGAAATTTTTACAAATAAACTTGGAAGTGAGATAAGTTTGGACATTTGGAATCTACTCTTTGAGACCTTTCCGATGATATATAGCATGTTAAAAAAATTTTCATATTCAAGAAGTCACCAAATTTGATGATGTGGCATGCTACAAGCCACATCATCACCAAATTTAGGGACTTCTCGACTATGCAGATTTCCCATCATGCTATATAAAATGTCCAAACTTTGCTCTTTTCAGAGTTGATTTGTAAAAATTTCACCATGAGTTTATTTTTATAGAGAGATAATGTGTGGCAATCATTAAAGGGCCCAATTTAAGTCCAAATTGCCCCCAATGCTTGACCTATCTCCCTCCAAGGATGACTACTTCTTTGGTCTCACCTAGGAACCACATAAAACTTACAAGCCAATGGGTTACAGACAGTTTGTACCATTTGTGTAAACGAGTCAAGGCTTTATATCCATTTTCTGCTAGGTAGCTGAATTTTGGCATGAGCACTGTAAAAAGATGGTTTGCCTAGGGAGATCCCTGTTTTCCATGCTAAAAGATTGTGGCTAGCCAAGGCACGCTTTCTTTGCATATTTTTACCAAAGGAAAAATATAACCATACCTGAAGGGTTACCGTTTTGTGTTGGAGAGCGGCACTGACACTCATGGTGTTAAGCGAGGCGCAGGGCTTGTAGGGTTCATGAAGGTATTGGTAGGTTGGGATGCAAAAAAGCCCCAAAACATGCTTAAAATGCTTAAAATGTTGCTCCTTGTTTGTGATTTGAGAGTGTATCAATTAGAGCTAGGATTTTCATCCAATCTTAGTCAGCTTCGTTGTCCATTTGACAGAAGTGACTGTGTCTAGCTCCCACTCTTCGTTAAGGATTTGATGACAATCTTAGAAAACAAAGATATCGTTAGTCCTAGCTGTGGTCACTGTATCTTTTGCAAAGGGATTGTACATCATGGGATGTGTTTTCCATGTACATAAGTTCACTTTGAGTGTTTGATCCCATTTGTAGAGGTAGACATTCTATGTGCCAGTTATGGACCATTCGTGTCAATTACATGAAGGTCCTTCCCAGGATGCCATCATAGCCACCTCGTTGTTGAGTAAAGTTCATGACTGCAAATGTGTGTTTGAAGCTCATTTCAATCTATGTCCCAATAATGGACCATTCATGTCAACCTCATGAAGGGCCTTCCTAGGATGCTGTCATAGCCACCCGGTTGTTGAGTAAAGTTCATGACTACAAATGCGTGTTTGAAGCTCATGGCAAGGAATTTAACCTCGAGGTCCTTCAATAGTCCAAAGGGTTTCTCAGTTATCCCATCCGCTAACCTTATCACCAATTTGGTGTCATATAGGATGGCTCTCTCCATTTTTCCTAGCACTTCCTTGTGATTATGCTTACGCCAACACCCCCATCCATGATGGTGGTGACCTCATGTCCTTCATAGGAAATGGGATAGGTTGCATTTGTGTCATCACTTCCAAAGTAGTGAACTAGTGTATTTACTTGAATTGTTGGTGCACTTCTCATGAAGTAATTGAGGATTATGGGGCTCAGATTCATCTGAGAAATTTGAGTTGTTCATCTCCTCTATGGGATCCTATAGTTTCCTTTCCATCCAATCCCTGAGGTCATTCCATAAATCTTTATTCCCTAGCAAGTAAGGCAAGTGAAGGTTTGTGTTAAAAAGGCATCACACCAGGCCTTAGGCCAATCAAACACTGCTAAGCATTGTAACATTCTCCTATTGCAAAACCTCTGCGTGGATGAGCACTGGGTGTCTTTAGAAATCAGGAAGCTCAATGGAGGCAGAAAGACACCGAAATGGCTGCCTATGTTGAAGCTTTCTTTTCTACTTTCTTCATCCGAGGGTTTCTGAAAACAAACTCAGAAATATTGCCTCTTCTATTGCCCTTGTATAAAGCTCTAATTAACACCGAGCAACTTCCCACATTTTGTTTAGATCGAGCTGTAGCACACCATGTAAACTCACACGCAAAGAAAACGTATAGGGAAAATTTTAAAAAAAATTAAAAAATCAAAGAAAAAAATTATCAACGATTTGGTCCTTCCACCAAATTTGAACCTCCACTCTAGTCCATATCCTTCAATTGAAGCTTCCATTATCAACAATTTTCCCCAATTTCATCAAATCTTACTCAAATTTGATGCTATTTTCTCCCTCCAAATCAAGAGTCATCAAATATATGCAAATTTTGCCAAGAAACCAAGAAATCCAATAAATTTTCAAGAGAATCATGAAAGGTCAAAAGAATTAAGAAATCCCAGAATTTCTTAACACTTATATTAATCACAACATCCATACTTGAAGCATTTCCATATTAAGATCAATATTTTCAAGAAAATTTTGGAAAAAAATGAAGAACATTAAGAAGATCAAGAAAATCAAGAAAACTCAAGAAAATACTAGAAATGGATCAAATGCAAGGAGCATCTAGATTAGCCTTGTATAATGCCTAGATTAGGATGATTAGCCTAGTTTTAGAGAGAAGAGAGAGTAATTGACTTGTATTATGATGATTATCAAAAGGTTCTTATGACATTGGCCCTCGAGCATTGGCCCATATTCACTTATATATTAGGCCATCCTTTCACACTACACTTATTAATGTCCATGGGCATGCTCAAGCAGCCTAGTCCTAACCCTTGGCCCCTTCCACATCCCCTTCATCCCTTGGCCTTCGGTCCAAATTGACTTGAGTCCTTTTTTACTTTGTTATAGTTGTTTCCTTCCAAAAGATGAAACTAGAATACCATAATGTAAATATGCTTTAAAGAAAAATCAAAAGCAACAAACAAGCACATCTAATGACTCCAAAACCGTATTTTTTGGAGTGTCACTTTCTAATCAACACCAAGAAATATTGGGTAATCCTAATAGCTTGGAATGTATGGATGGAAAGAGCTAAGCTCTAGGCTAGTCCCCCAATAAGTATCTTGAATTTTCTTCTTAGTTTTTTCCACTATATCCAGGGCTTTCTTTCTCATGCCAATGGTGCTAAATATGCTCAAGTCAAGGGCTTAACTTAGAATTCCCAATTCATGTGTCATTAGGTCTTGCCTTAGGACTGCAACTTTCCTATGTGGGTGCACTAGCTTGTTCACTCCGTTGTTACACCAGAATGTTCTTTGCCAAAGGAGTGAAGGGAGATCATGGATTGCCCGTGGGGTTATTGCTGGTTGTAGGAAGCGAGCTTCATTTTTCTAAGGACTACTAGATCGATCAATTGATTCTCACTTCTTTCACAATTTTTTTGGATATTGGCCTTTTTCATCGCCACAAAATCAATAAAATTCTTTGCATGTTACTTTAGATATCATTTTTTATTCAATGATAGTCTTATTCTATGTGGACGTGTGTGTTCTATGGGTGGGTGGGTGCGTGTGTATGGGTAGGTGGGGGTGTGCGTGCGTGTGTATGGGTAGGTGTGTGTGTGTGTGTGTGTGTGTGTGCGCGCGCGCGCGCGTGCGCTCTATGTGCATGTGCTATATATGCATGTGTATGTGTATTTGGCATTGATGAGCCAATTAGCATATTGCAAGAGATGTCCAAATATGCTGAACGTGAGAATCAATATAGTGGTAAGATAGATATAAACATTTCATGATCAATGAAAAATAATGGTAAGATAGATCCAAACGTTTCATGATCGATGAAAAATGGGTTGAAAACCTAGATAAGGCTCTATATTATCGTGCTACATCATCACATTCAAGTTGGAGATTGAGAAATAGTTTAAGAATGTCTGGGATGGCACATGTAAGGTGATTGTTGGAGAGTTGAATGACCATCAAATTAGGATTTAAGAATGTCTGGGATGGCACATGTAAGGTGATTGTTGGAGAGTTGAATGACCATCAAATTAGGATTTGATATACCATTTGAAGGAGACTGGGATAGAGCCAATTAATGGATTGTAGCCAAGAATAAGGACAATTAGGATCCTTAAACAAGAATAATCACTAAGGTACACTGAAGGTCACCTTCCAACCTATTGTGTCTTAGATTTAGAATTTCTAGGTGGGTGAATTGGGTATGAAAAGGAAGCTTTGGTTAGCCTATTATTTATGAGTAACAAAGCTAGTAGACACGAAATGTTTCCGATCTACTTACATAAAAATGTTTCCGATCTACTTACATAAAAATGTTTCCGATCTACTTACATAAAAATTTAAAGAATTCTACTTACATAAGAGGGTTTTAAATAATGGCATTAAAAAAAATGTAAGTTTATAAAGAAAAAGGGGTCATTTTATAAAGTTAAAGGGTATTTTTTAATATCCTTTGAACGCACATTGTATGTAGGTCTTCCTAAAAGTACACCCCTTGAGTCTTCATTAAGACCCAATTTATTTGATATTATGGACATTAAGAATGACACTCGATGCTATTGTACATTGTGGCTCTTTACAAACCTTAGCATTACATAGTTATGTATTAGGTTGATTCCTAATCCTTCAGTCTAGTTATGTATTAGGTTGATTCCTAATCCTTTAGTCTATACCCGACTATCTATGCTCGACCAACTTGCCTCATCCCATGAGTTGATGTGTTAGCAGCCAGTAGCTCTACTTGAGAGTTGAAGATTTACAAAAAGTAACATTATTTACAAGATATTAGATGCTTCCAAGTGATAATTTTAGGTATCTCATTATTTGTGTCTACCTTTTTATATATTTTTGTATTATCTTCTATTCTATTACGCTTGCTACCTTCCCTTGCCACATGTGGCATATGCGGAGGTTACATAATAGGGGCCTCTATATGGCACTTTGTCCTTTCTTTTATGTATGTATTTTGAAAAAAAAATGTTTTGATTTAGGGATAATGATGTATGACATCGTATTCACTTTGGATACATTGGATTCGAGAGGGTTAAAGGTTAATATTTTTATCTCTTTTTCTATTTCTATTTATTTTATCATTTTTTAAATACTTGATATTATATAACTTATTTCTTTACAAAGCCACCTCTTTGGTGTGCACTCCTTTCTTCTTGACATGTGATAATCATTATGCTAGGCAACCATAGGGATGGGTATGTAAATTGTAACAAATCATTACAGGTGTTATCGTATAAAATGTATGTTTCTTTATGTAACTTCTTAATTTTTACTTTGTTTTTTGGATTTTACATTCAATGGACTTTTTTATGGGTTAGATTCATGGATGAGGGCTCTGAGAGAGAGGAAATTAGTAAGTAGGGGGATATATTTACATAGGAAAGATTATGTTTTGGACATTGACCCCATGACATAGATACATGCTGCCTATTTTGAGGGTTACTCTATATCAAAGGGTTGGGTCTTATTTATTACATATAGGATCTAATCATTTTAATACGAGCTCTTTGTAGCACTTGCTAGCATGGGTTTATCTAGGTCTTCATTTGTGTGTCTAGTAAAGTTAACTGTAAGATTTTTATTTTATTTTTAAATAATGTTTTATTAATAGTTCTCTCTTTTATGTGTAGGTCCAGATTGAAAGAAAAATACATCCACTTTTCATGCTCAATGTAGGGGAAATGCATCAACATCCTACCATGTTAGGCATCATGCATTGCTTTTGGTTATTAATGGTTGTAGAAAGCGCAACCTTCATTTTTCTAATGACTACTAGATAGCGATCGATTGATTCTCACTTCGTTCACTATTTTTTTAAAATATTGATCTTTTTCATCATCGCAAATCAAGGGCATTCTTTACTTTAGATATTGTTTCTTATTCAATGATATTCTTATAATATGTGTGTGTGTTCTATGGGTGGGTGCGTGGGTGTGTGTTCTATGTGCATGTGCATGTGCATGCGGCATAGACGCAAAAAAAGGGAGAGATCAATGAGCTTTGTTTGCCAAGAAATCCCTTTAGAAACTACAAATAATAATACAACAAGCAGGTTTGACAAGTAGTATCTAAAAAAGAAAGAAAGACTAGAACATTATCTAGCAATGTTGTATAAGAGAGAAAATTTGTGAAGACTAATATAGCCTACATGTTCTCTCCAAGGGTAGTAATACAACTGCATTACAATAGATTAGAATAGAGCATATATGATGATTAAAAGCTATGATTTTCATAAGCGTGACAACACCATTTTTTTAGTACTACACTAGTAGATATATGGGTTAAGCCTTTATACAAAACCTACTAGCATAAGAGCCCAAACAGTCCCTCCAAACCCTAGAACAAACCCTAAACACATTCCAAGAATGGAAGCCCATTCATCAATCCACCTTAGAAGGAATGATCCTCCTTTGTCACCTTCCTCACTCAATGGAGAGGTAGCATCCATTCTATGGTTGGAGCAGACTTGAAGAGAGTTGGGTATCCACAGAGCATTGGGTCACCAACATAGCTGTTCTCCTCTTCAAACTGAGGTCCTCCTAGTATTTGCCCATTGAGTTCTTCATTGAAGGAAACATTGAAAACTGCTAGCCAACCCCAAAACCAACCTACAACTGACATGGATGCACATGACAACCATCCCATGGGACCTAAGCTAGCACCCATACAGGTGTCACACACACACACTTTCATTTGACTAGGCAAAGCAACATATAGAGCATACACACACACATGACTATTACATATACGGGGTATATGCTAGAGCGCATGGACATGCATGCACAAACACACTACCTACCCTAGTCATAATCCAACTTGAATTCCAAGCTTTAGTCCCCCTCATAGCCCTCTCAAATCCCAACTTCTTAACAATAGGTCCTTGCATAAACCAATAAGAAGTTAGCAAGCAAAACACAATACACAATTAACCTATAGGAGATCCCAACTCCGAACATCGGCTATGCATAACACCATAAGAAGCCCGAAATCCCAAACTTGAGCTCCGATTTGCTAAGAGTACGACCAAGCTAATCCAAACCTACAATCCCCAAAGTTTGTCATCAAAATCCGGACACGCAACGGGACATCAAGGCCGGCCTCAAAATTGGCCACAAGCAAGCTATCCAACTTGGTCACAAGTCTGGTTAGAAGTAGCTAACTTGAATTTACCATTACTCCTAAGCAATCATGGAATATCGAGATCTACTCCAAGTTGAATTGAGCATAAACCACAAAGATTTGAGTCAATACCAGTCATGCAAGAATCCACCAAGGTACCCCTTCACTCCATTCATGCGCACGATTATCACTTTAAAATAATCACATCCAAAATTGTCTCACTTACGAAAGCATCATACATCCCAAAAAAGAACCACAACCCTATTTTTGTAGGTAAGTAGGGGATCAACATTAAGCATGGTATAACAATGTGACCTACATGTGCATGTATTAGTTCCAAATAGTTCACTCAACATGAGAAAAAATGTTGAAGGGTCATTTTGGATCAAGGGATGAATCTTTAACACAACGTTGCATACATAGGGAGTACATTCAAATTTTTCACTCTATGTGCACTGGTGTCCATGCACCCATTTGGGTGGGGTGCACACATGCATGTCTGTGAAGAAGGAGAAACTTGTTGAAGATGAGTATCATTTATGGCCCATCAAAGGGAAAGTGACTACCTCATATCTTCAGCTATGTGTAGGCTTATTGACATCAGAACTTGAAGGTGCCTTGCTTGTTTTGAGAAATTTGATGCACGTTCATTTAGTTTCATTGTGTGTGAAGGGGAAGGGCAATGTGAAGGCTCTTTAAGAAAAAAGACATCGGGGTATGTGTGTGTGTGTGTGTGTGTGTGTGTGTGTGTGTGTGTTTATCTTTTCTCCACGTTATATGTTGGATAATAGGGATGGCCAATAATTTTCACATTAATAGGGAACACTCAACTTTAAAATTGCCCCAAAAGTAAACTTCAACAGCATTGTTATGTGTGATAATGTAACCATGGAAGACTTTTTGATAGACCACACATGCCCCCCGTGATCTTGAACGAAGGTAAAGTCTTACTCGGAATGGAGTGGATGTTGCTTCGCTATTAAGCCATCTTTTAGGGAGTCTATCAATTTGAACACCTTAGAGAAAGAGACTCTGCCTTTAGCACTTGACCACCAAGGAGAGGGAGGCAGCTAATCAAGAAAAACCAAAGGCAAGATGTCCTTCTAGAAAGGAAACCCCCAAACAAAAATATTAAATCCAAGGTTAACCAAGAGTCCCTCATGGTGGCACTTGGGAAGGGTGTCTCAGTATACAATCAAGCCAATGGCAAATCCAAATGATCGATTTAGACTAGCACTAGGACGAAATAACTCGCTCAAAA
Organism: Cibotium barometz; assembly: GCF_041138505.1. NCBI lineage: Eukaryota > Viridiplantae > Streptophyta > Polypodiopsida > Cyatheales > Cibotiaceae > Cibotium > Cibotium barometz. The sequence goes on from NC_141100.1 coordinate 35,718,669, forward strand.
TTTGTTTGAAAATAGTGTAAAATGGTTAAAAAGTGAGGTTGTTTTTCCATTTCTCTAATTGAAGTTTTTCTAAAGAAGGAACTAAGCATGTTTTGAAAAAAAAAAAAGGTCTCGTGAATATCCACATACAGTGATTAAAGTCTTCGAGTCGTTCTCTAGCAATTCTCTTTTGCATGTGGAGTCCTCGCGGTAATACCCTTATCTAGGAATACCTTATTATTATTTTCTTCTTCATATTTCTCCACTTGGAGCTTGAGTTGGTGGCGTCTGCCCTCCCCTTCTAAGCTCTGTATCAATCCCAAGATGAATGGTACCAGCCCTCAATCCACCAAGGCTCTTAGATAATTTTCCCATACTCCGATTCAAGGTTAAATAGATACCGAGATGGGGGAGGGCCCTTACAAATTTCTTCAGCTACTTCACCTAGGCCAATCACATAAAACTTACAAGGTACAATGACATTTTAAATTTTCAAATTAGTGTACAAGACTCTGGGGGGTGCACCTCCAAGAATGTAACTGTCTCACGTGAGTTCCCCAGGAGGGATATTTTATTTGATAAAATTTGAATAAGTTTACAGGATTACATTTACAGAAGGGGTTTTTTTATTGCACTTTGATAAATACCCATAAGTTTATTACGAAGAAGAGGGGTCATTTTATTACCTCATAAAATGTAAGTAAAGGGGTTTTTTAATACCCTTTGAACATAGGTGATATGGAGGGTTTCTTACAAATGCACCCCCCGAGACAAGGCTTGAAAATAAGAATAACGATTGGAGAAATTTTTGAAAGGAAGGGAGTTGGAATTAGATTTGGTTTACCCATAGCAATCGATTGTTCAAATGAGAGAATACTCCAATTTTCTCTTGAATCAAGGGTAGCTTGCATGTACACTCAATTCTGCATAGTCCTATTCTTCCCTTGTAAGCACATATTTTCCAAGGTGGGACCACTTTGAATCTACACTTCCTCTTTAGTCTTCTTGGTTTATGTTTGTTGTTCACATGGGCTCCATCTTTTTCATTCCATTCGTTCTCTCTCGCTCTATTCTTAGCATATTGCTCTCTATAGCAATAGGTTGAAGAGGTTTATCTTTTAGAGGGGGGAATCTGAGAGTTAATTTGCTTTTTATACATTTTTATGCCTCTATTGGAAGAATTAAAGTTTGAATATTTAGGTGGGGTGGTTCTAGATTGACAATATGTTCGGATTCTCCTTGCCTTCTCTTGGCTTCTGATTGATTTTGCACCTCAAGCTGCTTGTTGGTAGCTGCTTTGTGAAAAATCACTTTCTTGTTTTCTAGTGCTTGTGATTTCACATGTAGACAAGGTTTAACTTTTTTATGATCAATTACCATTGACATAACAAGTCACCTATGGTTTCCAACTTAGAATAGGTGTCTTGATTGCTAGAAAATTTTGTTGATTTGTACATGGAATTAAGGCCTCTGCATCATTCACCTTCTATGATTCGACCAGAATTTGTCTTTGATGGTGGGACATCCTTTTCAGGTAGGATTTTGGGAATATTTTTTAGGGGTGACATTGGTTTTGGTTGTGCATGTGAGGTGGACTTAGGTGTGAGTTGAACTTGGGGGGGCCTTTCTATGGATGGAATTTTCGCCCATGGGTTAGTGTGTTAGGAGTAGCTCACTTGAGAGTTGTAGATTCACAAGTAACAATATTTACAAGGAGATATTAGATGCTTCCAAGTGATAATTTTAGGTAATTCATTATTTGTGTCTACCTTTTTATATATCTTTGTATCTTCTTCTATTCTATTAAGCATGCTACCTTCCCTTGCAACACGTGGTATGAGAAGGTTACGTAGGGACCTCTATATGGTACTTTGTCTTTCTTTTGTGTAGGTATTTTTAAAAAGAAAAGTTTTGATTTAGGGATAATGATGTATGACATCATATTCACTCTGGACATAATGCAGTCGAGGGGGTTAAAGGTTAATATTTTTATCTCTTTTTCTTTTTCTTTTTATTTATAGTTTTTTAAATACTTGATATTATATAGCTTATTTTCTTTGCAGAGCCACCTCGTTTGTGTGCACTCCGTTCTTCTTGACATGTTACAATCATTATGCTAGGAAACCATAGGGATAGGTTTATAAATTGTAACAAATAAGTACATGTGTTATCATATAAGCATTTGTATGTTTCTTTATGTAACTTCTTTATCATATAAACATTTGTATGTTTCTTTATGTAGCTTCTTAATTTCTACTTTATTATTGGATTTTACATACAGTGGACTTTTTATGGGTTACATTGAGGTTACATTTATGGCTTCGATAGATATGGAATTAGTATTCCCAATGAGAAGCAGGGGGGATATATTTACATAAGAAAGAGTGTGTTTTTTGACATTGTCCATGACATAGACACATGCCCCCTATATTGGGGGTTGCTCTATACCAAAGGGTTGGGTCTTATTTATTGCATATAAGAGCTACTCATTTTGATATACAAGCTCTTTGTAGCACTTGCTAGCATAGTTTTGTCCAAGTCTTCATTTGTGTCTTGGAAGGATAACTTTACAATTATTATTATTATTTTTAAATAACATTTTATTAATAGTTGTGTGTTTTGTGTGTAGGTCCATGAAACAACAAGAAATCCACTTTGCATGCTCAATGTAGTGGACATGCATCAACATCCTACCATGTTACTTATCATGCATCGCCCAGGCTTATTGATGGCTGTAGGAAGCACAAGCTTCATTTTTCTAATGAGACTACTGGATCACGATGGATTGATTCTCACTTCTTTCACTATTTTGTTTTTTTTAGATATTGGTTTTTTTCGTTGCCACAAAGTAAGGACAATCTTTACTTTAGATATCGTTTCTTATTCAATGATATTCTTATTATATGTGCAAGTGTTTGTTCTATGGGTGGGTGTGTGTGTTCTATGTGCATGTGTTATATATGCATGTGCATGCAGCATAGATGTAAACAAAGGGAGAGATCAATGAGTTTTGTTTGACAAGAAGTCTCTTTAGAAGCTACTACAAATAATAATGCAACATCAGTGCAGGTCTAACAAGTAGTATTTTAAAAAAAAAATAAGACTAGAACATTATCTACCAATGATGTACAAGAGAGAAAATTTTTGAAGACTAGTAGAGCCTATATGTGCTCTCCAAGAATAATAATACAACTGCATCACCATAGAGTATATATAACGATCAAAATCTATGATTTGCATGAGGATGATAACACCATTTTTTTAGTACTACACTAGTAGATATATGGGTTAAGCCTCTATACAAAACCTACTAGCATAAGAGCCCAAATAGTCCCTCCAAATCCTAGGACGAACCCTAAACACATTCCAGGAATGGAGGCCCATTCATCAATCCACCTTAGAAGGAATGATCCTCCTTTGTCGACACCTTCGTCACTCAATGGAGGGGTAGCATCCATTCTATGGTTGGAGCAGACTTGAAGAGTTGGGTATCCGCAGAGCATTGGGTCACCAACATAGCTTTCCTCCTCTTCAAACTGAGGTCCTCCTGGTATTTGCCCAATCAGTTCTTTATTGAAGGAAACATTGAAAACCTCAATCTTTGTGAGTTCTATGAATTCTATGGGGATTGATCCGTGTAACCTATTGAAGGACAAGTCAAGGGTTTCTAACATAGAGAGCTTGGCAAGCCTAGAAGGAATGAGACCTGATAGGTTGTTTCTTGAGAGATTAAGGTCTCGTAACATGGACAACTCCCCCAGGGATTCAGGAATGGAACCAAGTAGCATATTGCAAGAGAGGTCCAAATATGCTATAGTGTCGGAACCAACATCCATGTAAGATAGATCCAAGGTTTTCACAATCAATGAAAAATTGAAAAAACCGTAGTCCGCGTAGGGCACTACATCATCAGATCGAAGAGCGGGAAGTAGCTTAAGAGTGTCTGGGATGGCTCCTGTGAGATTGTTGTTGGAGAGTTGAATGACCATCAAATAAGGAGCTGAGATACCAAAGGAGACTGGGATAGAGCCAGCTAATTGATTGTAGCCAAGAAGGAGGACATTCAACTTCCTCAACACAGAATAATCACCAAAGGTATGCTGCAGGTCACCTTCCAACCTATTGTGGCTTAGATCTAAAATTTCTAGTTGGGTGAATTGGGTCTTAGAAAAGGAAGCTTTGGTTAGCCTATTATTTCCGAGAATCAAACCTGTTAGAAATGAAATGTTTCCGATCTCTTGAGGAATCTCCCCATCTAGATGGTTGTTGCTGAGGCAAACAGCTCTCACTGGGGGGTAGTCAAGATCTATATTGGTCGATATGTTTCCTATGGAAGGAGGGATAGGACCTGTGAAATGATTGTATGATAAATCCAAATAAGAAACACTTGCTAAGCTTCCTATCTGCGATGGTATGTTGCCTACAAAGTGATTGTATGATAAATCCAAATAAGAAACACTTGCTAAGCTTCCTATCTGCGATGGTATGTTGCCTACAAAGTGATTGTATGATAAATCCAAATGAGAAACACTCGCTAAGCTTCCTATCTGCGATGGTATGTTGCCTACAAAGTGATTGTATGATAAATCCAAATGAGAAACACTTGCTAAGCTTCCTATCTGCGATGGTATGTTGCCTACAAAGTGATTGTGGTCCAAATAAAGCTCATTAATTGATGAGAACATTTCGAAGAGGTTGTTGCTCAGCTGTCCGTGGAGCTGACAGAAGCTCAAACCAAGAGTTTGCAGGGATGGTGGAAGAGTACTAATCAGACTAAAGTTGAAAGCAAAAGGATTGTTAGAGAGATCGAGATATATCAAATTGGTGAAGTTGTTGTGTGCGAGGCAATGCAATGCGTCGCCACCAGTAATATGATTGCCTGAGAGGACTAAAGATTGGATTGTTTTGTTGAGAAGAGACAGTCTAGTTGCACAGTGGAAATTTTCACCGCCCAGACGCATGGACCCAAGTGTGAGGCTTTGCAGCGGTAATCTAAAAAGCCCGGCTGGGATTTGTGGGCGGGAAAGGTGAACAGGAGTGAAGGGTGAGTTAGGATCACCCACACCAAGGGAGAGGGAGGTGAGTTGAGTTAGGTTTTGCCACTCTTGCGGTATGGAGCCATAGAAATAGTTGTAGGAAAGGTCCAAAACTTGTAAGTTGGAGAAGAGGCTCCCAATCAAGGCTGGGAATGGGCCGGTCAATTGGTTGCCGGACAAATCCAAGGAGGTGAGGTTAACTGAAGGCCTCTCACACTGCGGCGGAGGAAGTACCCCTGACAAAGCACCGGAAGATATGGATAATTTTTGGAGAGCTTTGAGCCCACAGAACAATTCTGAAACGTTAGCTCCTCTGGCAGACACTAGGGTATCATCGAGAGACAGAGTGCGTAGGTGATGGAGTTGTGATAGAAAGGGAACCGGGATATCTCCCGACAATTCAGAGTTACCGGAGAGATCCAAGCTTTGTAGGCTTTGGAGGTGGGAGATGGAAAAATTGCCGAAGCTGGTAAATTGGTTTAAGGAAAGGTTGAGGACTTGTAGGTTTGGGGTGTTGGCGAAGGAGGGGATGGGACAGGAGAAATTGTTATAAGTTAGATCCAGAAATTGTAAGTTTGTGGTGTTGGGGAAGGCGATGCAGCCAGAGAACAGGTTAAAAGAGAGATTGAGGTGCTGTAAGTTAGGGGCGTTGAAGACCGGGATGGAGCCAGAGCCGTTGTTTCCAGAGAAATCAAAGTGAACGAGGTGGGGGAGGGCGCAGATGGGCATGATACTGGATCCCAGTCCACTAGGATTATTGCTTAGCCAATTCCCTTGAAGGCTTAAGACCTTGAGGCTGCGCAGGCGAGAAAAGGATGGCGGGATGGCGCCGCTCAGAAGGTTGTACCCCAGGTGGAGCTCCTCGAGGTTGGTGAGATTGTCGCCGAGGCAGCTGGGGATGGGCCAAGAGAGGTTGTTGGAGGAGAGGTCTAGGGTGGAGAGGGCGGAGAGGCCGCAGAGGGCGTGGGGAATGCCGCCCTGCAGATTGCTATTCGCCAGCAAAAGCCCCGAGACACGTGAACTGTAGTTTGAGGCGGGATTTGGCGGCGTAATTCTATTGCAGCTGACGCCCACCCACGAGCAGCACTCATGGCCCCTCCAATCCAAGAAAGCTGAAGTGGACGCGTTCGACCTATGGGCGGCGAAGTGGGAGGCGAATTCTTGCAGGGCGGCCACATCAGGCGGGAAGCAGGAGGCGGACAAGCCGCACTGAATGACGAGGCAAGCGACACTAAGTACCAAGAGAGCTTCCAAAAGGAAAAACATTGTTAGGAAGAACACTAAGAGCCAGGAAGTGGTTCACAGTTTTTATGGCATTTCCTTCATAGGCCCAGCACATTTTATAGCGAAAAGTAACGAATTATTGTAGAACAACATCAACCACCATAGCGAAAAGTAACGAATTATTGTAGAACAACATCAAAATCATGGTGGTTGCCGCCGATTGATACCTTTTTGATGGCCTCCTCCCTTGTCGATCAACTTTGATTGGGAAAGATACAGTATTTTATGGTCGAAACAAGCGAAGCCCAATCATAGTTTACAAATAAAATCATTTTAATACACATAATCACATCAATAGGCTAACATATTGCAAGTCAAAAATTAAAAGTAAGAAAAAAAGAAGATATATACATCTATATCTTATGTTCTATAATTTGGCTTCAGGGTTGTTGCAAGATCAGGGTGTCCAGTTTTATCCAGTTTATGCTGGACTGGGACAATGCTTGGAGAGCAAATTTTGGGGGGCAAGGTACTTAAAATGAGATCAAGCAAATAATAGAAAATATGTTTGCCCTTAAATTAACCTAATATAACTTAAATTAATATAAATTAGTCTAATTAATCAAAATTAATCAAAAATATGATGAAATGATAAACAAATGATCTTTCCATACTTAGAGTCATCCAATTTATTTTTTCCATAGATGCACCATTACAAGTACACTAGTCCCTATAGGTTTTAGATGATTCATATCAAAAATGTAATTTTACTAATTAGATTATTAATATTTGCAGGCCTTCTGATAGTCTGGAAGAATTTTGAAAAAGAAATCATTAAAAATCCAACCATTAGATTTGCAATTTTTACTAACCACCACATTCTACTAATGTCTCAGTATCTACCCACTCTTTTGATCTACAAGATTAAGGATTTTAAGTGGTAGCTATTGTGGGTACAAAAAGTGGCGTATATTATAACACTTTAAAGACCTTGAAATATTTAAAGAAAATAGACAAATATCTTAAAATTTTCTTGAAAAATCAAGTTACGCTCCATATTATGTGAAGATCTAAGATACAAAGTGGGAATCTCATATGAGTTTATATGTAAAAGATATTAGCATTTTATGGAATCAGTTCAAATTTGGGACAGGGTGTATACATTGACTTTGTACCTAAGAAAATGAGGACTTTTGACTATCTAATGGTTAATCAAATTATGCAACTATATTTCCAACTTTGAATATGATGTTCCAACAAAAGAACTTGAAACAAAATTCCTTCATTTACTAGGAGAGATTAGCCACTAAATGTAAACAAATGCCTGTTTTTTTACTGTTTACAGGGTGCCTGAGTGGACAAAACTGGGTACCCTAATCTTGCAACCACCCTTCAACCCTATTAGAAAAAAAGATAAGACCATAGCATGAAAATTGCAAATGAGTTATCATTAAACCACGTTCTTTAAAGTATTTTTCAAGGCTCAAATTGGAAAAAAAAACTCAATATTTTGAAAATTTCAGCTAGGAAAGCAATTGATGTGCATATTTACCGATTGATGTGTACTTAGGAAATCGATTGATGTGTAGGAAAAAACCCAATTACTTGATTTTGTACAAGAAAGTCTAAGTGTTACAAGGAAATCTCTTTAAAAGTCTATCATCATACAAATTGGTACAAGAAAGTCTCGCGGTGTGTTCTGAGTCTAGCGTGCATTTTCATTCATATAAAAAGAAGTATGGTCTTGGTCCCGACGTGCATTTTGGGTTAGGTGATTAAAGGTTGAAAGCAAGGTATGTTCTTAGTCTAGCGTGCATTTTGGTTCATTTAAAAAGAAGTATGGTCTTGGTCCATGGTCTTGGTCCGACATGCATTTTGGGTTGTGTAAAAGGTTGAAAAAGCAAGGTAAGGTGGACCACAAAGAAAATATGAGCAATATGTTCTTAGTCTAGCGTGCATTTTGGTTCATTTAAAAAAAAGTATGGTCTTGGTCTGACGTGTGTTTTGGGTTATTTAAAAGTTTGAATGCAGGGTAAGGTGGAAGACCAAGCACTTGTCCTAAATAGCCCTATTATATAGCACTTTTTTAATAGGTAATTAAAGTAAAGAAATAATCCTCATTAGCTTTTATTTAAACGCATCCCAACAACTTTCGATTGCATCTCTCATGGTTGGTGCAATCACCATCATTTGGTGAAAGGTAATGTCTTCTTTCTAACATAGTCTTTCCCTCATGGGTGGCGATTGTTTGAACCTCTTTCCCACCCTATCAATCTCTGTACTCTTTTTCCCTTAGTGTTGAGGCATCCTTTTTTTTTTTGTCTTTCCCCCACTTTCAACCTCTTAACCCTTTTTCCTCTTTCCAACAATCCCCTCCTTTTCAATCTATGTGCTATTCTCATGTTTCCTTCTCTTCTAATCTTTGCAATCTTTTCCTCCTCCTTTGTTGCTGATTGAATACCTTCTAGGACGTAGACTGAGATAGGAGCTTCAAAGAAGCCTTGAGGGGGACCAATTGATGTTTTGATGTTGTAGGAGTACCACCTGTGTGAGAGTAGGGTGTGGAGATGCGGTAGGATATATATATATATATATATATATATATATATATATATATATATATATACATGCATACATATACTGTATTTGTATATATATATACATATGTATGTGTTGTTTGAGATATATATATATTTAAATCTTTGTTTGATTTTAAGTAAGAAAGCAAGGTGTGTGTGTGTGTGTGTGTGGTAGTTGTTGAAGCGCCACCAAGCAAGCCTCGTGAGTCTACAGGGCTTCAGTAATCTAGAGATCCCTTTGTCAGTGAGCTTCTTAGAGTTGGAGGACCTAGGAGAGACAAGGTCGGCCTTTGTAGTTAAGCTAGCCATACTCTACTTATAGCCCAATGGCGATGGAGTAGGCACCTATGATTTACTCATTCAAATGTGAGATAACCTATTAGTGGCTAGGAAACATGGTTACCTTCTCCGTTTGTAGCTCTTGCATCATGTCCTTGAGGTCTTTAACTTGGATATCATAGTTTCTTAGATATTCTTGCTTTGCTTCAGTTTCACTTCCACCACGTTCAAGTGTGCTCTCGATCCAGCTTCTATGGCTTCCAATTCTTTCTCTTTCTCTTCGAACCAATTCTTCAAATCTTGGAAATAATAAAGGCCATTTGAGAGTTGGTTGTGAAGATCCATCTCCTGCTTGTTGCAGGCGTGAGTTTGTAATTCAGAGACTTTGGCTTGCTACCTCTCCTCCACAACTTTTACTTGGATTTGTAGTTGCATGGTGAGAGCCTGTGTATCCTTGGTTTCTTGTTTTAGCTTTCAAATTGTTGCAGTAATTCATGGACTTGCTGATTCAACATGGAATTAGCATCGCAAGGATGCCTTTTTGCTTCTCCTCTCGATCCTTTGTGAGCTAGTCCATCTCCACCATTAGGCACGCATTCAACTTTGTTGTGACGCTAGCATGCTTCTTCAAGATTTTGTTTTCCAAGGCTTGCATGTGGAAATTATGCTCCATCATTTGGGCACAGAGGATATTGAGGTCCAAAATGCAGGACTCCATTTCACAGTCCTCACATTCCACCTGCTTCATGTACTCTTCGATGCTTGCATATTTTGGCTTCAACCAATGAAATATTCCCTTTTCCATGAAATATTTTGGCTTCATGTATTCTTCGATGCTTGCATATTTTGGCTTCAAAACCAAAGAAATATTCCATTTCCATATTTTGGCATACAGAGAGGCTTGTATGTCTCCTCTTGCTATGGGATGCTTCAATCTTCTGCCTTTTTGTTGTAGTGTAGCCGCTTCTTCCGAGTTCATTGGGATGGGTTCCCTCAAGTGCTTTTTTGAAGAGGATGGTTGGATGGAAGCACAGGTTTGGACACAACCAATGAGATCTTCTAGATCAAAGGGGTCAACTGACTCCCTTGGACTAGAAAAGGTATTTGGTGGTGGGGAAAAGAGAGGCTTGGGGGCAGACTTTAAACCTCAGTGGTTACTGTTGGTTCTTGTCGATGTATACTTGGCCCAACAAGCTCTTACACTTCAGGGATGGTGGGCTCTTTGGGAACTTGAGAAGATGGGGGTGGAAGGCTTAAGGCTTCTACTGCTAGTGTGTGCTTTCTTGGGCCTCATCATGAGTTGAAGATGTTAGGGAAACGGAGAGGGGTCGATGTGGTGTGCTCTTGACTCTTTTCTTGGGTAGCTATTCTGAAGAGGTGAGCTTGGCCTTAATAGGCTCAAAGGCTCAACACTAGCATGGCTTAGATTCTTAACATGCACTAAGGTTCATGTAACTTCCCCCAATAGAGACTCGGAGACCAAGGTTACGCTGGAGGTCAATGGTCCCTGTCCTACATTGGTTTCAATCATAATATCCCCACCTTCTTGCCTTAAATAGAGGTAAACCGAAATAAAGGAGAATTATAAACATATAAGAGAAAAATGCACACATATTATTTTTTATATTTTGGGGGACATCCCAGGCTGAGAACCCTTGACACACTCACATAAAAATTAAACACATAAATTCTTAGGCAGAATTCCTCCTTAATGCTAGTGATGTTGCCCTTTTTATAGCGATGCCTCCAGGACTCAATTGATTCCAAGTGTATGACACACACTTGAGAAGAGAATCTTACTGAGACACTAGTTGTGGTGAAACAATTTATCGATGATGCCCCATCTGATGATGCAAACTTTGATGAAGACAACTATGACTAGACCTACAACCTCTAAGAATTAATCATTAACGACGTATGAAAAACTTAGTTTGTTTATATGTCTAAGGAAGGGTTGTTCAAAACTTATACCTAAGCATTCTTTGTAGCCTGTAAAGTCATGCATTGTCCACATAAGTATGCCCTTGATAATGGAGGATCTATTTATCTTGTTGCTTGGACATCATGTCCTAGATTTGAATTTCTTCCCACAACTTTTGGAGGTCTTCAACCTATGGTATTGAAACACGTCCATATTTTTTCCCCATGAAAGAGACGTCTATTAAGTATGAAAAAAGCATACAATAATCATGCCTATAAGACAAAATAAAATAGAATCACCCCAGTATGTAAGGGGATCTCAACGACTGAGGAGCATCATGATGCCTTGATACGTGTGGGACTAGGGGAAAAGGAAATGCCATGGTCCCACTCCTACATAAATATAATGTGCTTTGCCTACATGGAACAAGAGGACCCCTGAATATGAGCCCAAGTAGCCATGAGAGTAGATGATATCACCCCATATAGTACTAATGCACTGAGACTCAGAAATATGGACACCTTAATAGCCTAGTGCATCTAGCTCTTCAAATCTACCATGCTCTAACATTGGCAACAATCTCCCAATTGGTATCAATTGGGGGTTTTACAATCAAAGTGAGGGACATCCTCTAATAAACCATGCTCGGCAATACCTCTATGAATGAAAATAGCAGAGTTTATATCATAGCTCTTGTTGAAAATCTACGAACTAGATTGGGAAAGCCAAGCAATTTCTCCCCAAGTCACATGCATGGTGTAGCCACTCAATTTGCCCATAAGTTGGGATATAGAACCTCAAATATGTTGTGCAGTGTCGCATCCCCATAGATAATGTTGTACAGTCTTAAAATTTGTTGCACATCTCAAGCAAGTAGGTGTTACACCGAAAACCAATCTCCACTGATTGGTAGGGAGACCACCATGTAAAGATAACCAAAAGAAATTAGAGATCTGGCTCCTTCTGTATGAGTGCCAAAGCCTATGCCAATATCTACGCTGTATCACTTGACAGATATGATAACTCTCCTAAATGAGGCCTACGAGTAGGGATCCTATGCATCTATCAAGTGATGAGAAGCTTGGCGTTTTTCAGACTGTGAAACTAAAAAAAGGGAGGCTTTAAATGGATCGAATGCATCAATCCACTCCCACTCACCTGGATCCCACTGAAGATATTTAATAGGACTACCACCATATAGCCACAAACACCAAGAGCCATGAGTCACTATCTGAGGAGAATGATCAATGAACCAATGCTTCCCTGAATGGCCAACAATCTTCATTGGACTAAGCCTAGTATGTGGAATGATCCCCTCCATGCTACATTTACTCAATCTCCCTCCATGTATGATAAAATAGATGATGCCTCTTGGACCAGGAGAGTAATGACCTGCACAGATATGCCTATCCTCAAACAAACTCCTAGCCAAATCGGATGATAATCTCCATGAAAGGTCCCAAAGCCACTCATGTGGTATAGCTGCATAAATATGATCAATACGTATGCGAGAGTCCCTAAGATGTTGAATGGATGTAGCTCTCCAATCATGACATTTGAGTAAAATATTCTTGAGTACCTCGCACTTGGATTGTCATGATATTCTAGTAAAATATTCTCACGAATATTTTCTTCTTTGAGTACACAAATGTGACCTTTATATAACAAGTATCCATTATCGATGAAAATTTTTTTCCAATGATATTTTTCACTTAAGTCCAACTAAATTGTTTTCCATTTCCTTTAAGCTGGTGCATCATTGGAACAACTATCTTAGCATAATTCCTTATAAACTTTTGATATAAACTTTTGATAAAACCTACCAAGTCCTAAAAAGGTTTGTAACTCATCTATATTAGATAGGGCCTTCCATCTCAATATAGGTTTAATTTTATTAGGATCCATACAAATCCCTTCCTCGAACACTATGTGTCTAAGATATTGCACTTCTTTTTTTAAGAAATCACTTTTAAATTTTTTAGCAAATAATTTATTTTTCCTCAATAACTAAAATACTTTTCTAAGGTGCTCAATATATTCTTGCCCATTTTGACTAAAGACTAGTATATCATCAATAAAAACCATCACAAATTTTTCTAAATAAGGATAAAGTATAGTGTTCATCATGGTTGTAAAACTAGTGGGGGCATAAGTTAGTCCAAAAGTCATAACTAAAAACTCATAGTGCCCAAAAGATGTCTTAAATGTTGTTTTTGGCACAATCTCTTCAATTCTAATTCTTACTTGATGATATCCAGACCTTAAAGCTATCTTACTAAAATATTTAGCACCTTTGATTTGATCAAACAATTCATCTATCCTGGGAATATAAATTTTATTTTTTATTGTGATTATTCAATCCATGATAATCTATGCACAAGCGCATAGATCCATATTTTTTCTTCACCAATAATATTGGTGAAGCCCAGGGAGATTTACTTGGCCTAATAATGACTTGTTCTAAATATTTAGCCATCTGCTTTTTCAACTTCTTGTGTTTCAGTCAAACTTGCTCTATAAGGTGGCTTACTAATTGGCTTTGAATCCTTTAAAACTTCTATGGGATGATTTATCCCTTGCTTGTTTATGCACGTCTACTGTTACCTGTGTTCTATTTGGCCTTTCTTTATTTATAACAAGCCTTTGCCTCTGTTTAGGTTTGTGTGTGTGTGTGTGTGTGTGTGTGTACTAGACATCACTTTGATCCCAAGGAAATAGAAGCGAAATGAGCCAAACTTGTAGAGAATCCAAAATTTTAATTTCTCTATAATGTGTTGCACAAAGATTATGAATTAGCATAGAACAAGTGGAGCAAGGCAAACCTGTTTGTGAAAGTGGTAGTGTAGAGAGAAACTATAATGTCTGAAGTGAGGAAATTTTCACAATAGGCTGCAATATTATTTTTCATGGACATATATCCTCAGCAAGAGGGATATTCATTAGTGGGTTAACAAGCTCTTAGCCGAAGAAATTGTGGATGGAGTTCACTATGCAGCAAGAGGATTCTCAGAAATCCTGCTTAACACAGTGGAGGCAAAGTGAAAATTGTTTGAGATTACACCTCTCTTTATGCTAGGCAACTAGTGCATGTGTTGTCTTGGACACATACTACACTATCAAGGGCTACTAAAACATCGATGCCCAGTATGGATTGACCTGGTGGTGATCTAGAGGATGCACAATTGCAAATAGCTCATACATTGGGAAAAGTAGTGTGTACACCCAGAATCATGGGCAATAGAAACAAATTATATGTGCTATGGGATAGGTTGTGCCACACCTGAAAGCATTGAAATTGAGATTTCTAGTGTTCCCATGGCCCTCATGTGAATTAGCCACATCTACATCCATGAATTGGTTGAGAGCAGTGAAGGGAGGGATGGAATACTTAAAACAAATACATGGAGAGCTACAAGAGATCTAGTATTTAGCAAGGCATAATTATAGAGAAGACTAGCTATCTATCCATGGTTGACAAATGCATTTGTGTTAGGGGACTTTAATAACTCTCCAACTGTGCAAGATAACACATTTGGGGATTCACACATAATTGCAATAGAAGAAGTGGCCTGGCACACATTAGAGACACTGTAGCAATGGATATATGGAATGTAAATTGTCCGAACAAAAGAGGATTCACACTACAATGTAATGCTAGATTAGAGTATCAATACAGGCTTCACAAATGCTATATGTTAAATGTGCACAATGGGGATCCGAGCCCTATGAAGAAGGCTTAATAGATGCTATATGTTAAATGTGTACAATGGGGATCCGAGCCCTATGAAGAAGGCTTAGTAGATGCTATATGTTAAATGTGTACAATGGGGATCTAAGCCCTATGAAGGGATGTGTGGATTATGCAACATCACAATCATTGGATCATTATGGGTGGGGATTCATTTTAAAATAGCTACGGACAATGCAAGGCTACCATGTAAATAAATGTTCATAGTCAACAGCTTGTACCTATCACGTGATGCGTATCAAGAAAAGGTGTACATAATAATTGCATTACGTAGAGAAGATACCTACTATGAACTAAACTTACTAGGGCAAAAACTTTGCAAAAGAAGGAAGCAATCTATCATTATAGAATATGGAAAATGGTATATGGGGCAACAAAGAGAGTAAATAAACTGATGCAAAGTGGATATGCATGCATTGCATGAAGTTTCACAAACAAGACAATTGAATCAAGAGGAGGAAGAAAAGTTGTTAAATGCACGATATATGACAAATAACAATAACCATAGGAAATAGAAAAAATGGAAAATAGGAGCAAGGTAGAGGCCTTTACCAGATAAAGGTTACTAATCAAAATAATTTTTCAAATGTTTGCATGCTAAGAGATAAAAGCAAAGAGTACATCGTGTGCAGAAGCCTAATGTGGTCAGTGGACCAATGATGTAAATGAACTCGAAAGTGAATGCATGGCACATTTCCAATCTATCTTTGATGTATACACTAGGGCACTTCTCACTATGGGTAGAGTTCAAAGAAAAAGCCAAGATGCTTATAAATGTGACAATTCTTAATCAACAAGAAGCTATGCAAATGGAATCCCCTCTCACAAACATGGAATTACAAAATGCTCTTACTAGACTAGGTAAGTGAAGTCACCAAGATGAGATGGATTAGTTGTGGAGTTCTTTCAACATTTTTGAGAGGACATTCTATTGGCAATGATAAATGTTACATGGTTACAAGGAGTGGTGCCTGCTTCTTAGCAAGCGGGCCTTGTTAAATTAGCTTTAAAAAAGGATGTATTCTCAAATTGGCAAGAGGGCCTTGTTAAATTAGCTTTAAAAAAGGATGTATGCCCAAATTTTGTTGATTAGAGACCTATCACTTTAATGCCAATACTATACAAATTGGTGATAAACGATGATCTCCAATAGAATAGCGACAAAGGGTTGCATCCCATCCGATATAGATTCATTCCTAGATGACAAATCACACACAACATATGTAATGCTTATTTGGGAATGGAGTATGCTAAATATACTGATCAAGAGATCTTGCTACTATGGGTAGACATTGGCAAAGCATTTGATATAGTGCACTGGCACTTTATTGCCACCACCACTTTGAAATGTCTGGGTTTTGGTTCAAAAATGAGAGAATTCATCTAATGGATGTATGCATGCACCATAGCTAGATGTACCATTTGGAAATTTTTATCATCACCCTCGTCTAGACTTGATTGCTACCACTATGAATCTGGGGTTTGGTCTAAAAATAACATGAGTCATCTACTACTCGCTGTATGAGGGCAGCACAACTAGATGTACCATTGGGAAAGGATTATCACCTTGGACTTTGGGAAGATCTATTAGGTAGGGCTTCCCTCTAAGCTCATGTTGTATGCAATTACCAATCATCCTCTCTACTGATATATATGGATACTCTTACTTGGGAAGGAGCATTACATGGAGTAGTGTAGCCATATGGGTCATCAATAGTTGCACAGGCATATTATATGCTAATGACTCTTTTTTCTTCCTGGGGGGGTAGATGCTCTAAAGGATTTGATAGTGCTTATGGATGTTTAGGACAGGAACAAGGTTGAAAATGACTTTAGAAAGTCAAAGTTGCTACCACTTAAATAGGAAGATTGGCATATTTTACTCTGTCCAAGAGATATACTACCTTCTAGGCCAAATCACAATGTATTTGAAAAATACTAATTTGGGTTGGAATATATCTTTCTAAGAAGCTGTTACATGGGTGCAAATAAAAATCAAACAAAAGGTTGATTCTGGCACTTGTCTACATGGCCTTTGTGTCTCACGTTGCATGAATAGTACAATCCACTATAATGGCCTACATATAGTTCGTGTTGTTAATTTGGGACAAAAAATTGCTTGACACATTTATGTCATAAATAATGGAACTGTTATGGAAAATAAGCACTGATAGGAAGGCTTTAAGACTATTGAAAATGGAGCATGTATGCAGCCCTAAAATGCATGGTGGCCTGAATATCTTGAATGTGCATTACCATGTACTAGCTCGAAAAAGCACCATGATAATAACTTTTGTCAAACAAAGACAGCCATGGGCACGAATGTTGGCTGCAATGTGTGCATGTTACGCGGTTGATATTTTTGGGCATTGGAATCTCTCCTATTGGGATTTATTGGTAGGTCAAGTATAAGGAATGGCCAATGCCTCTTGGAAACATAGAGGTAGCTGAAAATGTGCATTGGAGTAGAGCATTTGATCCACCATTGGCTGGCTAAGCCAAGAAAATCTTATTTTTCAGCACGAAAATGAATTTGCATTGTGGGAGATATCATATTAAGACTAAAGGTAGAACATTATCGTTTATATAAGCACAACAACAGTGGCAATTGGGAGCCCATTACCACCTTGTGTGGAGACTTCTTGTTGTTCAACTAGCAAGACATGGGGATATGTCATATATCGGTCGGGTAATATCAGGATGATTGGCTACTAAAGAATAGGCAACCACGTTATGTTATGGAGCATCCTCTTTCTGGACTGACAGTGGCAAGGGCATATAGTTTACTACTTCAACAACCATAGATAAAGAGATATACGGATCGGGTGTGGCATATAAACAAGTCCTTTGGCTGGTGGAAAGGTAATTTGGAAAAGATATAGAATAGAAAGCTGCCTTTAAAACATAAGGTTTTTCTATGGAGATGCCTCACAGGAATGCTGTTGGTAGGAGAGTATTTAGCAAAACAAAACAATTGCAGCTCCAACTTGTTTGCCGTGCCATCATCACATGGAGAGCATTTATCATTTTCTCTAGGCATGCATTGACACAAGGGATTTTCTGAATCACCTATTTTGAAATATGTGAACGTGATTCCTTAGGGTAACATTTGGAAAAAAAAATGGATGTTTGGAAGATATCCTTCTAGACTATAGGAATATGTTCATTTCTTTTCTTGGGTGAGATATTGGGCTATATGCACAATATGGCTCGATCATAATTATGAGATGTTTCATAACATAGCATGATGGTTTTGAGCTGCAGATTGATCAATAGAACTACGAAGTGTTTTTCCACTATTCTTAAATGTACTTTACTGAGAGTCTCTTGCTTTGAGGGTTCTTGAATATAATATTTGACGACGATTTCACAAAATAAAAAACTGTATGTGCTTAGCGTCTTCTTGTCTTCTTGTTGTTTCCCCTTCCTATTCCCTTCCCGACTGTTGTTGTCTCTTGCTAGCTTTTGCCTCTTCTTATTCATTGCTCTCATTTATGTGTCCATGCGTTGTTCGTGTCTCTGTGTGTGTGAGCAAGTTATGTGATCTTCTCGCATCATGGATACACAAGAACAAGTAATTCACTATGAAAGAAGACATGAGAAACCTATTGATGGCACCGATCTCAAGAAGCCAAGGCATGAGGATCATGTTGCGCAGCTTCTTTATGACGTGTTGGATCAAGATTTTTAAGGTGCAAAGTGGGAGAAGCCTAAACACTGAAGTACACTATCCCAAAGAATGTAATTCTTTCCAAAGTAAAGTTCTCTAAATAGGTTGTGATTCTCTTCTTTTCCAGCCAAGTGCCCTCTGCAGAGGATGTTGGGCAATGGTTAAACACAGTTCTTGGAGGATTACATCTAGAAGGTGTCTTTTACGTAGCTCACGGTTTTTATGAAGTGGTACTCAAGTGGCCTAATTTCAAGCAACAATTATTTGAAAAGTCCATGTGCTACCATGGACCCCTATTACTGACTATAAGCACTTGTGCATCATCATTGTCTGGTTTGGGTGGAAGTTCTTGGCTTCCTTGTCATTTTTGGTGATACTATTCACAAAGCTCTGTCATAGTCATCTGCCACCCCAATGTCATGGGGATAATTAATTTGTGTTTTATGAGACACGGATAAACAAACCTTGAATTGATTACTATGGAAGTAGATGGTATGCTTATGGGGGGAAAATGTTTTGAGCTTAAATGGGACGCATTTGTAGGAGCTTGTCTCCGTTGTCACAAATTTGGAGACTTCGCAAATGAGTGTCCTACCATCATGATTCCCTGCCACTACTGACAACTTTGGTCAATGATAATGCACCTCCATCTAAGATGGGTCAAGAAGCCTATGATTGGTATACAAACTAGAGGAAAAGGGGTTGTGCAGCCCCAAATAGTGCCCAACAAGGATGTTATTTCTCCAAGGACTTCTAGATCTTAGGAAGATATCACCAAAGACTAGCTATTTATGCCTTACTATGCAAGTTCCCTATTGGAAGATATCACCAAAGACTAGCTATTTATGCCTTACTATGCAAGTTCCCTATTGGAAGCTCATGGTTAGCCCTCTATTAAAAATTAACTTGAAAGAAATACTTAGCTCAAAATAGAAGAAAGCTATGCACGTGACACAAGAATGGATTAAATCTCCCCCACCATGAGAGTGGCTCATGTCCTCTTCATGGTGTATTTACATATATTTCCTTGTACAAAAAGCAAGAGCCAAAAATACATGTAGCCAAAAATATGGATCTCCACATTGGATTTACATAAGTCTAAATACAAAAATGTGAACACTCTAAGGTTAATGCATAAAATAGAATTAATGTATATCAAAATGTTGCACATAAAATATCACTGCCACTCTCTAATAAATAATCGCCACATGTCATGCGTCACTAGATTTAAGTATGTGAATTACAAAAGATGTAAATACTGATCCGAATTTGTAGGAGATGAGATAGTGTAAGACCTCAAAAGATCTAGAATAGTACTCTTTGTGGCCTCAGTTTGTCCATTAATTTCTGGATGATATGCAGAACTAAAATTAATCTTTCTACCTAAGTTTGAAAACAATGCCATCCAAAAAAGATTACAAAATCAAGAATCACAATCTGAAATAATGACTTTAGTTAATCCATGATTTGTGAAGGCAGTTTTGATAAACAATTGTGTAGCATGTGAAGCATTCAATGTTTTATGACATGCAATGAAATAAGCTTGCTTACCAAGCCTATCCATAATTGTCCATATCATAACATTTCGAGAAGATGTGGTAGGTAAACCAATTATAAAGTCCATAGAAATTTCTTCACATGGTGCCACGGGAATAGGTAAAGGCATGAGTAGGCCATATTGTTTCCCTTGAACTCGTTGACAAATCACATATTCCGATACAAAAGAAGCAGCATCATGTTTTAATTGTGCCCAATAAAAATATTATTTTATGGTGCGAAGAGTATTGACAATGCCACGATGACCAACATACGGGGGACGATGCATCTCTTCAAGAATAAAAGATCTATAAGGAAGTGTAATGCATAAACATTTTTTAAAGAAATTGAAACCATCATTATATGCATAATTATGAAGAGGCAACCAATTATTAGTTTCTAACTTGTGCCAAACATCAAAAAATTTAGGATTTGTAACATATGAATCACGCATATCATGCAAAAAATGAATGTCAAGCACTGAAATGTTAGAAATAGAAGGTCGTCGACTAAGTACATCAGCCACTACATTCTCTTTACTAGGTTGATATTGGATAAGAGGATGAAAAATATGAATAAAAGATACCCATTTAATATAGCAGTCTGAGATAAGAGGTTGATTAAGAAGATATCTAATACTTTGTTGGTCGGTCATAATCATAAACTAAGAACCCATAAGATATTGTTTCCACGTGTAAGGCATGGACAACTACTAATAATTTCTTGTTGTATGTACTATATGAAAGTTCACAAGGTGTCAATTTCCTACTCTCATAAGCCAGCATGAGGACTGCACAAAACACACACACACACACCCCAAACACAAACACACATGGCAAAGATAATGCAATAACTTCTCTCTCTCTCTCTCTCTCACACACACACACACACACAAACTCTCTCTCTCTCTCTCTCTCTCTCTCTCTCTCTCTCTCACTCACACACACACACACACAAACTCTCTCTCTCTCTCTCTCTCTCTCTCTCTCTCTCTCTCTCACACACACACACACACACACAAACTTGCTATTCAAATTAAAAAAACGTTTTTTAAAACTTCTAACATTTTAAAAGAACTCTCTTAACAAATAACTTAAATATTTTAAAATTCTCACCTTTAAAAAAAATGCACACACACACACACACCCCCACACACTTTTTCTATTAAAACAACTAAATTATTTATCTCTCTCTCTCTTACACACACACCAAACACAAACACACACATGGCAAAGATAATGCAAAAACTCTCTCTCTCTCTCTCTCTCTGTCTCTCTCTCTCTCTCTCTCTCTCACACACACACACACACACACAAACTTGCTATAAAAAATTTTAAAAAACTTCTAACATTTTTAAAAAACTCTCAACAAATAACTTAAATATTTTAAAATTCTTTCACCTTTAAAACAAATGCACACACACACACGCCCCAAACACAAACACACAGATGGCAAAGATAATGCAATCTCTCTCTCTCTCTCTCTCTCTCTCTCTCTCTCTCTCACACACACACACACACACACACACACACACATACACACACAAACTTGCTATTCATCAAGTATGCATGCGGGCTCATCAGGTATACATGCTAATGTTTTTGATGCAATAGACACACACACACACACACACACACACAAAGACATGCTAACCTAGAGCTGATTTTTTACAGGGGGAGAGTGAGAGGAGAACGGAACAACCTACAAAAAAAAAGTATGTATTAGTTAGTTAGTTAGAAAGAGAAAGAGAGGGAGAGGGAGAGAGAGAGAGGCTAACCTTGCAGGGAGAGAGAGATAATGAATGGAGCAACCTGCAAAAAAAAAAAGAGAGGAAGTAATAGTTAGGTAGGTAGATATATATATATATATATATATAGAGAGAGAGAGAGATACTAACATGGAGCCGATTTTTTGTAGGGGGAGAGCGAGAGGAGAATGCAGCAACCTACAAAAAAAAAATGTATTAGTTAGTTAGAGAGAGAGAGAGAGAGAGAGAGGCTAACCTTACAAGGGAAGAGAGATAACGAACGCTAACCAGGGATGTTCGATTGCAAGGGGGGAGATGGAGAGCAAACCGCAGCAACCGAGCACCTACACAACTAACACCCAGCGTGAAGGACAAGGCTGACGAGGGACGCACGTGAGAGAGATTTCAAAACCAAGGTGGCAATTGTGGTGACTTCAATTCTCCTGCAACCCCTCTGCATATGACAAGCGGCTTCAATTCTCCTGCAACCCCTCTGCATACGACAGGCAGCTTCAATTCTCCTGTAACCCCTCTGCATACGACAGGCGACAGCTTCGAATTCCCCTGCAACCTCTGATGTTCTTTGATTCTCTGAGTAAGGTGGCGGTTGGCATAGTTGCATGGCGATGGACCCCTTGTTCTTCTCAAAACAATGTGACACGTGGCTACGTATGCTTAGCCCTATAATATATAGTACGATAGGAAGGCGTTAGGCAAGAAAAATAAAGGAGTCAACTTTAAAGGTTACAAAGTAGAGCTTTAGCCACTTTGCTAGACATTGATGGAATTGGGGGTTACTATTGCCACGAGTAGCATATCTATCAACTCACTGTTCATCATCAGCAAGAGAAGCATGAGCACCATCAGTAAGCACAGAAGAAAGCCATGGCTGCTTCGAGCGGAGGCAAGCTAATCGCCTTTCGAGTAGTAGCTAGAAGAATGGGCAACTGGCCAAACCATGGATGTGGCGGTGATTGGCGCTGGCATTGGTGGGCTTTCTTGTGTTGCCATGCTGGCTAGATATGGCCTCAAAGCTCACACAAAAACAAACACACACATTTGCTATTCAAATTAATAAAACATTTAAAAAAAACTCAAACGAATAACTAAATACTTCTCTCTCTCTCTCTCTCTCTCTCTCTCTCTCTCTCTCTCTCTCTCACACACACACACACACACACACACATGCTATTCAAATAACTATAATACTTTAAAATACTTTCATCTTACAAAAAACACTCTTTCTCTCTCACACACACACTTGTGCTATACAAATAACTAAAATACTTCATAATACTTTCACCCCCCCCCTCTCTCTCTCTCTCTCTCTCTCTCTATATATATATATATATATATCATTCCTTAAACACTTTCACAAAAATTTATCTCTCATACACACGACACACACACTTTTGCTATTCAAATAACTAAAATACTTTATAATACTTTCACCTTTAAAAAAAAGGCACACAGAATCACAAACACTTTTCCTATTCAAATAGCTAAATTATTATTCTCTCTTACACACACACACACACACACACACACTGGCTATTCAAATTAAAAACTTATTTTTAATTCAAATTAAAAACTCTAACATTTTTCAAATTACTAAAATACTTCATAATACTTTCACCTTTAAAAAAATGCACACACACCTCCCCCTACACACACTTTTCCTATTGAAATAACTAAATTATTTCTCTCTCTCTTACATACACACACACACACACACACACACACACACAACCCAAACACAAACACACACATGGCAAAGATAATGCAATAACTCTCTCTCTCTCTCTCTCTCTCTCACACACACACACACACACACACACACACACACACACACACACAAACATTCTTGCTATAAAAAAAAACATTTTAAAAAACTCTCTCAACAAATAACTAAAATATTTTTTAAAAACGCACACACACACACACACACACACCCCAAACACAAACACACACATGGCAAAGATAATGCAGTAACTCTCTCTCTCTCACACACACACACACAAACTTGATATTAAAATAAAAAAACTCGCTATTTAAATCAAAAAAACATTTTTCAACCAACTATAATGGTCTCTCTCATGGACATTTTCACTCCCATAAATTTTACATTTCAATCTCTCTCTCTCTCTCTCTCTCTCTCTCTCTCTCTCTCTCACACACACACACACACACACACACACTCACTCACTCAGAAAGTCACTCACTCACTCAGAAAGTGAGATCTCTCTCTCTCTCTCTCTCTCTCTCTCTCTCTCTCTCTCACACACACACACACACACACACACATCATCACTCCCATAAATATTACACAAACTTAATATATACTAAAGTTAAACCACATTAAAAAAATGTACTTACTAATAATAAAACCATGTTTAAAACTCATTATTAATTAAAGGTAACGATTGCATGCTACTTGTATTACACACGACTGCACGTGGTATGACGAGCAAGCATTGTGAGAGAGAGGGTCGTGTGTAGCTTCTGAAAGACCTAGTGAGTGAGAGGGTCACGTGTAATTGCAGAAAGACTCTGTGAGCACCTATGAGCATGCATGCGGGGAGAGAGGAGCGGCAACACATAATCTCGGGTGGCTGCCAGACCATAGTAGGGTGAGCACCTCCATGCAACGTTGCATATAGCAACCAGCAACATCCATGTAACATTGTAGAGTACCCGAGCACCTTCATGCAACATTACATAGCAACGGAGCGAGAAATGACATGCATGCGGGCTCATCAAGTATGCATGCTAATGTTTCTAATGCGAGAGAGAGAGAGAGAGAGCGTTGTCACTGAGATAGTTTTTAAATTCTACACACAGCACTCTAACAAATCTACAATCTACATCATTTGAGGATGCAAACTCTGACTCGGTTGCTCTTTTACTGATGAAAGCCTCGATAGTGCTTTCATACTCAGGAAGGCTTTTCTCTTGAGAGCCCGAAATTCTGTTGCAAAAGCTTCAGCGTTCATATTCGCTAAGTCTTCAAACAGATCAAAGCCTTTTACAAGAGACATTGGCTTGTCTGCATTAGAACGTACAGCCTGTAGAAGAACTTTGTATGTAGTTTTCTGACTGTACATGTTGAAGAACTTTGTGAGACTTTTAATAGATTCTTCCACTAATCTTCTTATTTGATTAGTCATAATAAGCACGGCTATGGCTTCATAAAATCCCTCCAGATCTCGACTCTGGAAAGAGTTCCAGCAAAACAAGACCGCAGTTCTCGTTGTGATCGCTTGGAGAATCTTATCAATGTCAATTTCCTCAACTTGTAGTACATTGAAATTAAGCTATTTGGCTGGCTGCGTGCTCCCATATCAAAGATGCCAGTTACATTGCTTCTTTAAAATGGAAAATAGATATGCTAATTGAAACAAACCAAGTCAATGTGGCGACACTTTAATATGCTGGCACAGGGTCCCTATAAATGGAGCTCAGGTCAAAATTCTTGGTTTTGCAGTTTAGTTCTTGCTTTGCAGCTCACTTATTCTCAAAGGCTTAGGGTGATGCCCTCTTTTATGCACTAGAGTCTAGTATATCTTATAGATTATGATCCTGCTTAGTCACCCTCGATCTCCATGCTTGTACTTTAGTGGATCTTGTTGAAGAACTGTCCCTATGAGGGTCCACAATATGTATGTATGACGGATTAAATCTAGATATCATTGCTCACTCTGGAGAGAAGCAGTGTTCACTGAGAATATCTGTCTTCTCAGATCTTAAAACTTACAATTTTAAAATTTACAAGTTTTTCTTCAACATTTACAGATTTTTTATTAAAATATAACTAAAATGCTTAAAATTTTATCAATTTTAAAGATATTTAAAATTGCAAAAATAAATTTTTACAAGTGAGATCATGAATTTTGTAGGTGCGTTGTAAGGGTTTGCGGGTATTTTGTGAACACTAGAGAGGAGCCTTTGTGAAACAGAGTGGACTTGAGGAGCTTTATCAAGGTCTTAACTTCTGGCCCACCAGAGTCCACCAGCAAAACTGCGTTTTCTTGAAATCCATGTCCATCTTCCATTAAATTATTCTGGCATATGGTAGTAATGAGATGCTTTTTGCTAGGTTGTACTACATGTAGAGAATCAAGTTTCTACTGGCATCATCACAGTTTTGATCGTCCTAGATTAAAGTGCTTTATAGGAGGGCATTGACTGGCTACAACATGGTCTCCTCTATAAATGGCATCTACACGCTCTATTCCTTCTAGCTTGATTGTTTGTTACGCTTTTCAAAATAGCCTTCACAAACGAAAAGGTAAACTGCCAACATTACCAGCGTTCTTTTTCACTGCTTTCTTTAGTTCTTCAATATAATATGCAACCAAGTCCTCAGCCTAACAGATGAAATGGCTAATATTTAGAACCAACTGAACTTTTCAAAAAGTTTACATTTATTTTTGTTCCTTTTCTCTATATCTTTTAAAGGGCATCAACCTAGGCTCCACGTGGCGCATTTTTTAGGCATACCCTAGGCTGCAAAAGAAGAATGTTGGGTTTGTAGAGCCGCCTAATGATTACGAACCAATTCTTCTCTCCATCCAAACCTGCCATTTACCTGCCGCCTCATGAAAGGGCTTGCAAAGTTCAAAATTCAAAAGCAATTCCCATGCATCCCACAGGTGGGAGGTGCTCGATATCTCATTTATCCAACAAAAAAGGCATGCACTCACCAGTAACAACAGTAGAGCACAACGATGTCCAGCTCTCTCTGAAGTTAGGAACCAAGCCTGTGCGAAGAGGGAGTGCACAGAGGGTGCATGAAGCCTCTCTCCAACCTCAAGCTTCTCTTGGCCATATACAACATCCCATACGTAGGCTTAACAGGATATGTGGGTGCTACTCCTTCCTTACTGCCAAATGGGTATGACTGCGGGTGAGTGGATGAAGAGGAACAAGCTGGGCAAGAGAGGGGTAGTGGACGAGGGCTTGCAGGAACGAGCTGGGTGCCGAGGGCAAGACGGAACAAAAAAGGCCTACACTCACCAGTAACAAACAGCAGAGCAATAGCAGCGATGTCTTAGCTCACTCTAAAACTAGGAACCAAGCTTGTGCGAAGATGGAGTACACAGAGGCCACATGAAGCCTCTCTCCGACCTCAAGTTCCTCTTCACCATGTGGGCGCTACTCCTACGCTGACCAACCCTACTACCAAATGGTATGACTGCGGGCGAGTGAATGAAGAATGTAAGTGGTATGACTCGTTTTATGTTTGCATGAACTTCTGGCTAGGGGACCTGGGAACTCTTTTCCCTAGTACCCGGGACAAAACCTAACCAAATTCCTAATTGGATCCCATCACTACAATGGTTGGGCGGTTGGCTAACCCATGGGACTGGATGGGGTTTGTAGGCTGGATGGGGTTTGTAGGCTGGACTGATGGATCCGTAAATTGAGACTCAATTTCTGTTTAGTTCGATAGATGAAGTAAATTCCGGACAAGAATTGTTCTATGGAAAAGAATCAACGGTTGTGCCTCTCAATGAGGAAAAAAGCGTTGGTCTCTATAATCCAAGTACAGTCTTTTTCCCTGATCTGACTATGGGACTCACGGGTTTGGTCAGATGAGCTCAGTTAGTTAAGGCTTTTGACTACGTTAGGGAAAAGTTATCCTGGTGGAATCACCCGTGCTTTCCGGGCAAAGGAAATTTTTTCGGGTTCGGTTTTGAAAAAAAAAACGATGGATTAGTCTCTTGTCCGGATATCCATGGCGAGGCCCCAAGTGTGGGACCCTGCCCCACGCAAGAAGTGCTGCTTCCACTACTAGCACCCTTGAATTTGTTGCGCGGTGGAGACAGGGATCTTTTAGTTGGTATCAGAGCTATTTGGCTAATGAGGATCAACCAAGAAGCCAAATATGTCAAAAATTTGTCAAGAAGCACTAAAAGATTGTAATTGTGTGATAAAATTCATACAATTTGATATTCAAACTGAAATTCGTAAATTGGTAATTGGGTCTTTTGATGGAAGTACTACAATTGTATGGAATCCCTGACTTGCTTGAGGCCTAGACATGATGGTATTTACCTTATAGTTCCAAGAACCGTGACTACCCGTATATACTGATATAACTGTAGTTACTAGCAGTATAGAGTAAATCTAAGACTTGAAATTATAAGTATCAATACTATCTAGATGATGAATTCGAATGTGGTTGATATGATTTTAAATTTTGATTGAGAACTGATGAGTTGATTTGGATTCTGATTGAAAAATGATGATCCCTGAAATTTGGTTGAAATGTAATAAGCTGAGCAAAACCACAATGAGGATGAATGGGATGAGCCCTTGTGATGATGTTCATAACTAGAATGACGTTAATGAATACAGCAAATCACTATGAGGTTAGTGGATTGCACTGGCAGAATACTACTCTTAACTTTTGATTAATGGATCAAGTTAAGGGATGATAAATTAAAAATCTGAAAAATTTAAATCCCCATGGAGGAATATTCAAATGGAAAAATTCAGTCTGATGGACCATTATTGTGTTAAAGATATGAATGAGATATTCTGAATGAATTATTAACTGATAATGCATTCTATATGAGTATCTTTATCCCTTGATTCTGAGTATATGAGTATAATGCGCTCCATATAAGTATCTTTATCCCTTGATTCTGTGGAGAGCCGACCTATTTAGAGAACCCTAGAATCAGTTGAATCAAAAAATGAATTGATCATAAATAAAGAGACTTAACAAGAATTTTTGTATTGATAGGAACATGGATCGAGGTCGTCGTGGTAGAAATGTTAACCCCCAATGTGATGAAGAAGAGCTCGATCTGGATGTTCATAAACTCTTCATAGTTCGCAGCCTCGACCTTTCAAGGGTGAAGGGGAACAGTTACGTGAAGTTGTAGAAAAGTGGATTGAGGCCATGGAGGAATATTTTGATGTAACGACTTACAATGAGAGAAGCAAGATGGCTCTCGCTAGGTTAAAGATTGTGGAAACGGCCAGGGTTACATGGAGGAATCATTGCGAGACAAACCGTCTCGACCGAAATACCCAAACCTGGACCGATCTCAAGGCTTACCTCAGAAAGAGGTTTTGTCCCCCAGGCTTTCTTAAAACTAAGATGAATGAGTTCTTGGAACTAAAGCAGGAAAACCGAACAATTGAAGAGTATCATCAGGCTTTTGCCCTTCTCCTTAAATATTCCCCTCAATTGGATGAAGAGCAGCTGATGGCCAGGTTCATTCGAGGAATGAATGAGCCATTGGATACTTTACTCAAGAATGCCAAACCTATCTCAATGGCCGAAGCAGTAAGAATGGCGAAGGATTTCGCCAAAGCCTTTGATGTCAAAGTTCTGCCAAAGCCAACACCATCACCTTTCAAAAGGTTTTTATTCCGAGAAGGTGATTCCAACCTTCCTCTGCCTAAGAGATATCAGGGTCAAACCCAGGATATGGAAAGTTTCAGAATGAAAGAAATGTCCTTTTCCCGAAACTCAATCCCTTGGAATTCAACTTCAGAAGTTCCACCCTTGAACAAGAGAGTGAAATGCTATAACTGTCAAGGATTTGGACATCGCAGTCTTGATTGCCCAACTCCTTTTGGATCAAGGTTTTCAGGGCAGGGAAATCAAGGATCAAGATTCCAGACTCCAGCCCCTTCCTTCCAGAGTAATCAGGGTTCTATTCACCAAAATCAGGGAAATCTCAGAGGTAGACCCTCTATCCAACTTGCAGTTTCAAAAAGAAATTCTTTTATATTAAAAGAGTGATTTTCATCATAAATGATTTATATGCATAAACATATGCATAAAAGATTTTATGCATAAACATATGCATAAAAGATTTTTTTATATTAAAAGTGTGATTTTCATCATAAATGATTTTATGCATAAATTAGATGCATAAAAGAAATTCTTTTAAATTAAGAGAGTGATTTTCATCATAAATGATTTGTATGCATAAAAGATATTTTTTATATTAAAAGTGTGATTTTTATCATAAATGATTTTTATGCATAAATTAGATGCATGAAAGAAATTCTTTTATATTAAAAGAGTGATTTTCATCATAAATGATTTGTATGCATAATCATATGCATAAAAGATTTTTTTATATTAAAAGTGTGATTTTTATCATAAATGGATTTTATGCATAAATTAGATGCATAAAAGAAATTCTTTTATATTAAAAGAGTGATTTTCATCATAAATGATTTGTATGCATAAACATATGCATAAAAGATATTTTTTTATATTAAAAGTGTGATTTTCATCATAAATGGATTTTATGCATAAATTAGATGCATAAAAGAAATTCTTTTATATTAAAAGAGTGATTTTTATCATAAATGATTTGTATGCATAAATATATATGCATAAAAGATATTTTTATATTAAAAGTGTGATTTTCATCATAAATGGATTTTATGCATAAATTAGATGCATAAGAGAAATTCTTTTATTCTAAAAGTGTAACTCCTACTAAATTGGATTTATGCATGGAAAGAATCCACATCTACATCCATACATCCATTTTCACATCCACATCCACATCCACATCTATTCTTCCACATACATACATCTCCATCTATTCTTTGTTCATTTTCATCTATATGATTCATTTCACATCCTCATATCTATTTATAGAATACAAGAGAATTCTTATTTTTTATATAAGCTTTCTTTACGCATCTATTTATGTATAAATTTTATTTTAAGGAGAATAACACTTTCGAAATAAAAATCAATCTTTTATGCATCTTCCTATACATAAATTCATTTTAAATGAGAATGACACTTTTGAATTAAAAATCAATCTTTTATGCATCTTCTTATGCATAAAATCAAAATTGATGAAAATAACTCTTTTGAACTAAAAATAGATTTCTTTATGCATCTTTCTATGCATAAAGAAATTAAAATTGATGAGAATAACATCTTTAATTTTATGCATCTTTCTATGCATAAAATTAAAATTGATGAGAATAACACTTTTGGATTAAAATAATTTCTTTAATGTGAAAATGGATGTATGGATGTAGATGTGAATGTGGATGTATGGATGTGGATGTGGATGTGGATGTGGATGTGGATGTATGAATGTGGATGTGGATGTATGGTTGTATGTGGATGTGGATGTGGATGTATGGTTGTATGTGGATGTGGATGTGAAAATGGATGTATGGATGTAGATATGGATGTGGATGTATGGATGTGGATGTGGATGTATGAATGTGGATGTGGATGTATGAATGTGGATGTGAATGTGGATGTATGGTTGTATGGATGTGGATGTGGATGTGGATATATGAATGTGGATGTGAAAATGGATGCAGTATGGATGTAGATATGGATGTGGATGTATGGATGTGGATGTGGATGTGGATGTGGATGTATGAATGTGGATGTGGATGTGGATGTATGGATGTATGGATGTGGATGTATGAATGAGGATGTGGATGTGAAAATGGATGTATGGATGTAGATGTGGATGTGGATGTGGATGTGGATGTGGATGTAGATGTGGATGTATGAATGTGGATGTGGATGTGAATGTGAATGTGAATGTACAAATGTGGATGTGTATGTGGAATAATAAATGCGAATATGTATGTGAATGGATATGAAGTCGATATGAACGAATGAGATGTAATGAGAAATGGATGTGATGAGACGTAATGTAAATTAAGAAAGATAGGAATGGATGTTATGTGAAGTGAATGAATCCGATGTGATGGGATGGAAAATGACGTATCTGGTCAAGAATGGATACACATATGATTTGGATTTGGGTTAAGTAATATGGATTGATGTGGAACAATCTGGAAAGACGTGAGTTCATTATAGAAACTGTATTTGTGAACTGTTTGTAAATGACTGTTTTATGTCAAGAATGCTGTGGAAGCATTTTGACTATCTTGAGAATGTGGTCGTGGAGACCTACCTCATAAAGTTGCAACAACTGATGGAGAGTCAACGGAGGACGTCTCTTGTAGCAAGGTCGGCCGAGGTCTTAACCAGCCTCGGTTCGATTTAAATGGTGAGCTTCCGGTATGGTGGATGAGGGACCAAGGAAGTGGCCTCCTATGAGTAAAGCGCTAGGTGACCTACGAAGGGCCCTAGGTAGAGGGTGCTGACCATACGGTGCTCGGGCTCTGGATCGTCGAAGATACCCACGTGTGTCGTGGAAGATATTGGAACAAGGAGTAAGAGTTGTTTTCTTAAACCGGGCATGGATATGGTTGATTGACCTTGCTGGTCCTCAACGGATGAATCCATGGCTCTTTTATATGTATCTGTTGGTTTATCTTGCTGATCTTCAACGGAGATTCCATCTTGATTTTTATAAGTGATTATATTGCCGAGTACTATGAGCTAGGAACTATTGAAAAGGCCCCTGAGTGGACAGGTGGTGAGCGTTCTGGTTGCCAATGATGCCATAGATACTCTGATGAAGGGATGATTGGAAATAAGGATTCAACCAGAGATTTTGAGGATTGTGATCAGTGACACAATGGTTTCATTAAAGGATTGTTTTAAAGAAAGTTGATGCTGAGAAAAAAGGCAATTTCATATTGGGTGTGTAAGTGGTGTGATTGGTTTTATGTTTGCATGAACTTCCGGCTAGGGGGCCTGGGAACTCTTTTCCCTGGTACCCGGGACAAAACCTAACCAAATTCCTAATTGGATCCCATCACTACAGTGGTTGGGCGGTTGGCTAATCCATGGGACTGGATGGGGTTAGGCTGGACTGATGGATCCGTAAATTGAGACTCAATTTCTGTTTAATTCGATAGATGAAGTAAATTCCGGATAAGAATTGTTCTATGGAAAAGAATCAACGGATGTGCCTCTCAATGAGGAAAAAAACGTTGGTCTCTATGATCCAAGTACATTCTTTTTCCCTGGTATGACTATGGGACTCACGGGTTTGGTCAAATGTGCTCAGTTAGTTAAGGCTTTTGACTACGTTAGGGAAAAGTTATCCTGGTGGAATCGCCCGTGCTTTTCGGGCAAAGGAATTTTTTTCGAGTTCGGTTTTGAGAAAAAAAACCAATGGATTAGTCTCTTGTCCGGATATCCCCATGGGCGAGATCCCGAGGGTGAGACCCTGCCCCGCGTAAGAAGTGCTACTTCCGCTAGCACCCTTGAATTCGTTGCGTGGTGGGGACAGGGATCTTACAGGAAGAGACCTTTGAGGAGCTGGAACTTCCAACATATCTTATTGAGAATATCCCAAGAATTATGGTTTGATTGGAACTTTCCAAAAAAATCACCACAATTCAGGCATAGCTTTATCAATGTTATGGCTCACCCTAACCCCCCTTGAAACACCAACAAGAGATTACTTGGTGAACTGCAAGTGTCGTGAGGATCTTTCCAATGGCCGAGCTCATAACCCTTGAGATCTCCAAGCTCTATAACTCCTTGAGAAGCAATTCCACCGCACCTCTTGTGAGTATTATCACACCGTCGCATTGCACTACCAGTACTCATCCCTTCTCTCACCTCACATCACACACACACTCACTAGCATACATTAGAGAGAGAGAGAAGCAAGAGCAAGATTCAATTGCATAAACTGTGGCCAGCCGCGCAAACTTTCTCATAAGAGGCCTAATGCTATTACAATGACTACTCTCATAATATATCTATGAAGTACATCACTTGGGACTTTATCCTAACTTACTACCACATGCTCTTGAAGCGGGAATCACGTTAAATTTTCCATCAAACCATTACGAGCGCCCGTTCAAGTTGTAGATTTGGACACCATTGCTTCATATCTTGAATGTATGACCCTTTGGTGTATCTACCTTGACTCCTTGATGTAAGATAATGGTGTTATCTCTTGTTAACTCTAGGAATAAGTTAACAATCCAACACGAGAGAAGAATCTCATGACCCTTGAGTTATGGGATTTGTTAATTCAACCAACACTCACGGCTCATCTTGAAAGAATTCCATTTACAAAAGACTTGAACATGCCATGTCTGGGATACTTTGAACATACAATGTATATTAAAACTAACCCCCTTACTTGCAAGATTTTTGTGGTTAAGTATGTGTTGGAAGCATATTTGATCTTATGGCATAAATGGACTGTTGCTGCCCGAGCACCACTGTGCTTTGCTACTAGCAATAGGGTCATCAGACAGTCAATGACACAGAGTTGACAATACCATATTGCACGGAAGAGGGTCCAATCCTAATGGATTTCTATGATGCTGAATGCAAAAGGTTACAAGCCTCTTCCATAGAAGCAACTCTACATGATGACCTACCATCTGGCATTGATGACTAACTCGGACCAAGCATCTACCCCTTCCACTCCATCCTCACCAACAAAGTCTAATGCTAAAACCACGCAATCGATTGCTATTCCTAAAGATGATCCCCAACCAAAACCATCTATCTCAAAGAAGGAACTTAAGGGAAAAGCCCCATAGCAAACACCTCTTCATCAACCAACCTCAACAAAAGCGAGTGTTGAATGCTCAAAAGCCTGCACATAAGTAACCACCACTCTGTAAGAGACTGGAACCTCATCATCAATGCCTCAGTGCCAACTAATGTGAAGGAGGTCCCAAAACCTTCCACTTCTTCCACCAAAAAGAACAATCCACCAAGACTACACAAATCAAGGTATCTTAATGGTATCAAAATATGGGTGGAGAAGCAGCTACTTGTAGCTCAAGGCTACTATGAAGGTGCCAATAAAAATTAGGTGCCTCGACAGTCAAAGCCTCTTCCTCAATGCAGCACTTAGAGGCCAAAGAAAAATAAAAGTACTCCACAACGCCATAAACAAAAGCCTATGCGAGTTCCTCAATGAACTCCAACAGCTCAACAACTATGGGTACCAAAACAATTACTGCAAGCACAAGGGTACTACCAAGGAAATACCAAAGCTTGGATTCCCAAGCACATCAAAAATTCCCCTAAGATTACAAAAAGAAATAAACCTCAGCACAAAAAGCATCAACCACCAATTTATAATGTTCATCTCACAGATGGGTGCCTGTGTATGTGCTTCAGGAACAAGGGGATTATAATGATAATACCTTCATATGGTTGCCAAAATTGAACAAAGTGAAGAAAGCATCACCACCAACCTCAACCCCAACAGTTTCACCTAAAGATCGACAAGAATGGAAACCCAAGAAACACCAAAAAAGCCACTCACAAATACACAAGAGCTTGTGTGTTCATTCAATTTACCCAATGGAAACCAACCAGAAGTTGTACCTACTGCATGTCGACAACACTTGTGCCAAAAATTCAATATTCCATTCCAATGGAGACTTATGAGAGCATCAAATATAAACTCACATGCTATTTTCGACCCTATGGATATGAAGCATAAGTGTAGAAGCTACGTGGCAGACATAAGAACCTATCTCTAAAATAGGGAATAGACACAAGAACCGTTGATTACAAGGTGGTAGCAAACAAAGATAGAGAGAGAGAGAGAGAGAGGGAGTCACACATATGGCCTACCTAAAAAACGTAGAATATCAGAAGCAACTCCCAATAATCTTCAATAGCCAATACAATTTTGTTAAGCTTATAGCTTACTATTCTTTTGGCTAAGATAATGTAGCAGCTGCTCCATGAGTACATATCCATACTCATGCACTGGGAGGACATTTGCACCAAAGCCTCACCATCAACAACTTATCTTTGGATGGGGGGCCATGGTGGGCAAAAGCATGGTCAATGTTACAACCCATCACCTGGAACTTTCCTTCAAATTGCAAACCTCTCCAAACACAAGTCTTCACAATGCATGGGTCATAAATCCTTAGTGAAGAAATCTTAGCCTCACAAATTGACGTATTTCTTTCATGCCTCACCCCACCAACTGGCGACATCAACAAGCATCAGCTCCATAAGAGCATATGTGACTTAATTCTTGTACTTCATGTATAGATCTGCTTTATTAGAGCACTTACATATACATGAAAGATCTGCTTTATTAGAGCACTTACATATACATGAAAGAAAAAAAAGCACATGGGAAGAAGCATGCAAGAACAAGTCCTACTCACAACAACATTTGACAAGAATCCTATCTCAAAAAGGGACTTCACCAAAGGCATATTCAAATGATGAATGTCGCTTCAATGAATCAAATGAGGAACTCAGAAACACAATCTCGTTCTGATGATTATGTCTACGTTCCTCTGTATCCTTCCTTCTCTTGTCCCTCATTATTAACATATCTTAGCTTCCCCAACCACTAACATAAATCACATGTAGCCTTGCTTATGATTGCCAAAAACAAAGTGAGCCAAAAAAGAAAAAAGAAAAAAAATATGCTCACTAAAATATAAAAATGCAATTATTGGCACCCCCCTCCCCACAATCCCGTTAGAAATTTTTGCTAACCTCTAATCTTTTCATTTACTAACTAACCTTTCTTATTCCTTTTGAGGAAAAAGGACCATTGAGCGTCACTCAATATCAAAAGCCATCGACTTGTCAATTCTCCCTACACAAAGATCTTCAACGTGATAATGAGTGCGCGATCAACATTAGGAAGGGGGGAATGTTAACCCATTCCTAGGGTTAACAAGAGCTACCTCCATTATCTTATATCAAGGAGTCAAGGTAGATACACCAAAAGGCTAGTCCATAGCTTTTCTACAAGGGCAATGACACAAACTCTACTATTTTCATTCATAGAGGTATTGCCCACCATGGTTTATTACAAGATGTCCCTCACTTTGATTATATAATTTCCAAACAGAGGATGAACACCAATTGGGAGATTGTTGCCAGTACTATAGCATGGTATATCTAGAGAGCTAGATGCATGAGGCTATTAAGGGTGTCTAGATTTTTGCATTAGTACTATATGGGATGATATCATCCACTCTCATGGCTACTTGGGCTCATATTTAGGGGTCCTCTTGCTCCACCTAGCCAAGCACGTTATATTTATGTAGGAGTGGGACTATGACATTTTCTTTTCCTCTAGTCTCACAGGTCTCTCATGGCATCATGATGCTCCTCAGTCATTGAGATCACCATACATACTGGGGTGATTCTATCCTATTTTGTAGACGTGATTATTGTATGCTTTTTTCATACTTAATAGAAGTCTCTTTCATGGGAAAAATATATGGACGTGTTTCTAGCACCATTGGGTGAATACCTACAAAAGTTGGAATCAAGTAATCGAGTCCTTGAAGCATCTCTTCTCAAGTGTGTGTCATACACTTGGAATCAAGTAATCGAGTCCTTGAAGCAGCATCTCTATAAAAAGCACAACATCACTGGCATTGAGGGGGAATTCTCCCTCAAAATTTATGTGTTTAATTTTTATGTCTATGTGTCAAGGAGGGTTCTTTGCCTGGGATGTCTCCCAAAATCTAAAAAATAATCTATGTGTGCATTTTTCTCTTATATGTTTATAATGCTCCTTTATTCCAGTTTACCTCTATTTAAATCAATAAGGTGGGGATATTATGATTGAAACCAATGTAGGACATGAACCATTGACCTCCAACGTAACCTTGGTCTCTGAGTCTCTATTGGGGACCAGCTACATGAACCTTAGAGGCATGCATGTTAAGCCTCTAAGCCATGCTAGTGTTGAGCTTTGGAGCGTATTCAGCCCAAGCTCACCTCTTCTAAATAGCCACCCAAGAAAAGAGTCAAGAGCACACCACATCGACCCCTCTCGGTTCCCCCAACAACTTCACCTCATGTGATGAGTCCTAAGAAATCACACTAGAAGTAGAAGCCTCAAGCCTTCCACCCCCATCTTTTGCAGTTCCCAAAGAGCCCACCATCCCTGAAGTTTAAGAAATTTTTGGGCCAAGTATACATCCCCACAGGAACCCACAATAGCCACTGAGGTCTAAAGTCGGCCCCCAAAGCCTCTCTTTTCGCCACCACCAAATACCTTTTCTGGTCCCAGATGACCCCTTTGACCTAGAAGAGCTCATTGCTTTTGTCGAAACTTGCACCTCCATCCAACTATCCTCTTCAAAAAGGCACTTGAGGGAACCCATCCCAATGAGCTCGGAAGAAGCGGTTGACACTACAACAAAAAGGCACAAGATTGAAGAATCCCATAGTAGGAGGAGCCATATAAGCCTCTTTGCATTCTATTGTAAAAGAGATACATGCCACAGCTAAGCAAGTGATTATGCATGAATTAGAAAAGGGAATGTTGCATTGGTTGAAGCCAAAATATGCAAGCATCAAAGAATACATAAAGCAGGGGGAATGTGAGGACTGTGAAATGGAGTCCTACGTTTTGGACCTCAATATCCTCTATGCCCAAATGATGGATCATAATTTCCACATGCAAGCCTTGGCAAACAGGATCTTGAAGAAGCATGCCAACATCACAACAACAAAGTTTAATGCGTACCTAATGGTGGAGATGGACGAGCTCACTAAGGATGCTGAGGAGAAGCAAAAATGCATCCTTGTGACACTAATGCCATGTTTAATCAGCAAGTGTAGGAATTACTGCAATAGCTCAAAAGCTAAAACGAGAAACCAAGGATACACAAGCTCGCACCATGCAACTACAAATCCAAGTAAAAGTCGTGGAGGAGAGGTAGCAAGCTGAAGTCTCTTAATTATAGGCCCACGCCCGTAAAGCACAAGATGGATCTTCACAATAAACTCTCAAATGCCCTTTATTATTCCCAAGCTTTGAATAATTGGTTAGAAGAGAAAGAGAAAGAATTGGAAGCCATAGAAGGTGGATTGAGGGCTCACTTGAACATGGTGGAAGGGAAATTGGAGCAAAGCAAGGATATCTACAAAATAAGCTGCAGAAATTATGATATCCAAGTTAAAGACCTCAAGGCCATGATCCAAGAGCTATAAACGGAGAAGGTAACGATGTTTGCTAGCCACCAATATATTATCTCGCATTTGAATGAGTAAATCATAGATACCCATGCCATCACCACTGGGCTATACATAGGGCATGGCTAGCTTGACTACAAAGGCCAACTTTCATCCCCTAGGTCCTCAAACTCCAAGAAGCTTACCAACAAAGGGAGCTCTAGATTAATGAAGGCTTGTAGACTCAGGGGGCCTGCTTGGTGGTGCTTCAACAACTACTGAGGTTGATCAAAGAACCTTCTGTGTGTCTGAAGACAACGATACTTACTAAGCTTGTGGATAGAGAAGCCCCTTAGCTGACCTTCTAGTGGTTCCCTGAGCCTGTCAACAAATTTTCTCTTTATGTTTTTCTTCATTAACCCTCTCTCTTTCTCAATACAACATTAAACTAAATGAGGAACTAACTCAGGGGTACCTTGCATTAGTTTTCTAGAATACTACATGCTACGTGAACCCCACTATAATTATGTCTATCTTTACAAAGGCCCTTGAACTTCAAGAGGTGAAATCCATGTATATATATCCCTTACACTCTATAGTCCTTAATTTTCCATCTTGGTGCAGGGTGCTGGATTAACTCTACAAACTTTAATGAAGGGGAGGAATAGATTAATCTAATGCTACCATCCCTTCCTAACTCTTGTGTAGCTCCTCCCCTTCCTAAATTACAAGATAGTTTAACATGGATGCTTACTCATAATTGGTTAGAGGCTTGGAACACCCACCAACACCTCCTTTTACATAATAGTAAAATGTATCATGCCTATGGCATCCTTTTTCTTTTTGACCTAATTTGTGTGCATTTACAAACTCTATTAACAAGCTTAATCTATGATTTTGCACACATGCATACAGATTATCCCACATTCCCAGAGGAAGAAGATTTACACGCTTTACATGATTTGTTCATCACCAAGAAGCCACCACCATGTTCAAATGATGGGGATGGGGATAAAAGGGATGATATAGAGGACAACACGTACCCGTGGTGTTTAATTCTATAACATCTTATCTTTCTACTCTAAATAAAAATAAAAATACAGACGACCCCAACGCACCATTAACTGAAAGAGATTTTTCAGACACTTCTTTCAATTTTCCCACTGACCCTCTTGCCCGTGAGAGGAGGAACCATTGAGTGGCCAACTAGAGGCAGAAGCTAATCCCTTTCCCCATGATGACTAAGATGCAGTGAAGTGTTCTACTCTAGATCCCATCATGGATCTCCCAGCCC
This sequence comes from Cibotium barometz, assembly GCF_041138505.1. NCBI lineage: Eukaryota > Viridiplantae > Streptophyta > Polypodiopsida > Cyatheales > Cibotiaceae > Cibotium > Cibotium barometz. The sequence continues at coordinate 35,758,489 of NC_141100.1, forward strand.
CAATGTATAAGTAGATCATTTTGGCTAGGAATCCCCTTCTGAAACCTGACCTTATGCACCAAGCCCTCACCCAAATAACACCCCTTGAACCAACAACACATCTCCAAGGTGAAGGGTATGCAACATGAGTATAGCCTTCAAATGTTTCCTACCCTTTAATGGGTGATAGGCCGGAGGACAGATAGCTAAAGCATATGGTGCAACTAGAGAACTTATGGTCTAATGTCACCCATGGGTCATGACTTGTGAACCCATGGTGGCTGGCGTATTTTCTTGAGATCCAAATTGTCACTTACATATCACCCATGCATACAAGCGGTGGAGGTGCGAGCATTTAGTTGAGTCATGCTTGGGGAGGCTATGAGCTTATTCCAGTAGAAGCTAACGGGGCTAGGTTGCCCTTGCCAAATTTGGTATCCAACCATCTTGGAGATTGCCATTCCTCATCGCAATCAAAGAATATGATGATATCTACGTGGCATCTCCACAACGTCTACGAGTGGAACCCCTGTATATGCTCATCAAAAAAAGATTCACACCTAGGAAATTGCAAGAAAGGCATGCTTGTTACTCACATTTTGTCTATAACTTTCCATAGTTCAAGCACATCACCTTTGAGTCCATTGAGAAGGAGTGCAAGTTTATGCTCACCACAGTCCATGCATGTCAAGTCATCCCCGATTCGGCCATTATAGCACCATTCTTGTTTTTAAGCTCATAATCCTTCTCATGGGCATTCATGACGACTACATCCATAGCTATAACAGGGGAAGGTATACACTTCGACCTCATGATCGACACCAACTTCTAGAGGTCATTGTATTTTTTTTGCTATACACTACGTGTCCTACAGACACAAAAGAGCTACTACAAAGAATAATTGGGACAACAAGCCCTACAACAATGATTCGAAGGATGGAATCTGCATTAGGTAGGGGGATGTTAACCCCATTTTGGGATTAACCTAGCATCCCTCTATTACACATCAGAGATAGCATAACAAGTGTCATGTGTAACGATGCTCTAAAGGTTGTAGTTATGAGAATAGTTTGCCATGCCACAAGACCATGTAATTTATAACCATTGATTCCATCTTTTATTAAGTTTTATGTGCCCAAGTCTGAATAAGGGCCAGATGTATTCTCATAATGAAAGACACCATCCCCCTTTGTGCTAATTAAGTTTAGTTTTATCTCCTTTCTTTCTTGCTTGTCTATGGTGTTTGATAGAGAGAGAGAGAGTTGAGAGGAGAGAGCAACATTCTTCGTACATGTTCCTTTCATGCTTGTGTACTTTCCTATGTGCATGTTTTCTTTTTGACTTATAATTCTATGTGACTTTCAGTTTAAAAGAGTTGGAGACATGATGACCATAAGGTGCATTGAAATTTTGTGCATCAATTTCCATATTGGAGTTTTCCCTCTCTATTTGCTGCATATGAAGAAATTGCAAGCTCCAATTGTCCTTCACCATACCCAACTAGTTATTCAATAAGCAAAGGAGGAAAAGACTGCAAAGATTAGAAGAGAAGGAAAGAGGAAAACAATACATAGATTAAAACAGATCGGGGGATTGTGGGAAAGAGAAAAAAGAGTTAAGAGGTGGGAAAGGGGGGGAAAGAGGAAGAAAAGAGTGGCATCAATACTAAGGGTTAAAGAGTGTAGAGACTGATAGGGTCAGAAAGAGGTTTAAACAATGGCCACCCATAAGGGAAAGACTATGTTAGAAAGAAGGCATTACCTTTTACCGAATCATGATGATTACGCCAGCCACAAGACACATAAGCGAAAGCTATTAGGTCCCATTGAAATGTACTTAAATAAAAGCTAACAAGGATTACTTCTTTACTTTGATTACCTATTAGAAAAGTGCTATTTACTAGGACTATCTAGGACAAGTGCTTTGTGGTCCACCTTACCCTACTATCAAACTTTTTAATAACCCAAATTGCACGTCAGACCAAGACCACACTTCTTTTTAAATAAACCAAAATGCACGCTAGACTAAGAACATACTACTCAGATTTTCTTTGTGATTCACCTTACCTTACTTTCAACCTTTTAAATAACCCAAAATGCAAGCCATACCAAGACCATACTTCTTTTTAAATGAACCAAAATGCACACTAGACTAAGAACATACCATGCTTTCAACCTTTTAAATAACCCAAAATGCATGTCGAGACCAAGACCATACTTCGTTTTAAATGAACCAAAATGCATGCTAGACTAAGAACATACTGCTTGTATTTGTTTTTATGGTCCACCTTACCTTGATTTACACCTTTTAAATAACCCAAAATGCATGTCAGACTAGGACCGTACTTCCTTTTAAATGAACCAACATGCATGCTAGACTAAGAACATACCCTGCTTTCAACCTTTCACATAACCCAAAATGCAAGTCGGGACCAAGACCATACTTCTTTTTAAATGAACCAAAATGCACGCTAGACTAAGAACATACCGCTAGACTTTCTTGTACCAATTTGTACGATGTATTGTTCTAGAATAATTTGTTATTGTCGATTTCTCACTTTTTGCTTTAAAATATAAGTTGAGCCTATGCTTTAAAATATAAGTTGAGCCTATGCTTTGAACCGCTTCATGGATCCGTGGTGTTCTTCCCAACAAGCCCTGCAGCAATGATTCGAAGGATAGAATCTAAATCAGGTAGGGGGATGTTAAAAGGATGTTAACCCCATTTTGGGATTAACCTAGCATCTCTCTTTTACACATGAGAGATAGCATAACAAGTGTCATGTAATGACGCTTTACCATGTAATTTATAACCATTAAGTCTATCTTTTATTAAGTTTTAGGTGCCCGAGTCTGAATAAGGGCCAGATGTATTCTCATAATGAAAGACACAATCCCCCTTTGTGCTAATTAAGTTTAGTTTTATCTCCTTTCTTTCTTGCTTATATATGGTGTTTGAGAGAGAGAGAGAGAGAGTTGAGAGGAGAGAGCAACATTATTGGTACATGTTCCTTTCATGCTTGTGTACTTTCCTCTGTGCATGTTTTCTTTTTTACTCATAATTCTATGTGACTTTAAGTTTAAGAGAGTTGGAGACATGATGACCATAAGGTGCATTTTTTGCGCATCAATTTCCATATTGGAGTTTTCCCTCTCTATTTGCTGCATATGAAGAAACTGCTAGCTCCAATGGTCCTTCACCATACCCAACTAGGTATTCAATCAGCAAAGAAGGATGAAAATTAGAAGAGAGGGAAAGAGGAAAACAACACATAGATTGAAAAGGAGGGGGGATTGTGGGAAAGAGGAAAAAGAGTAAAGAGGTTGGAAAGGGAGGGAAAGAGGAAGAAAAGAGTGGCATCAATACTAAGGGAAAAAGAGTGCATAGACTAATAGGGTGGGAACTTAGAGGTTTAAACAATGGTCACCCTCAAGGGAAAAACTATGTTAGAAAGGAGACATTACCTTTTACCAAATCATGATGATTACACCAGCCCCACGAGAGACATAATCGAAAGCTATTGGGTTCCATTGAAATGCATTTAAATAAAAGAACCAAAATGCACGCTAGACTAAGAACATACTGCTTGGTATTTTTTTGTTGTCCACCTTACCTTGCTTTACACCTTTTAAATAACTCAAAATGCATGTCGGACTAGAACCATACTTCTTTTTAAATGAACCAAAATGCACGCTAGACTAAGAACATACCCTGCTTTCAACCTTTTACATAACCCAAAAAGCACGTCGGGACCAAGACCATACTTCTTTTTAAATGAACCAAAATGCACTCTAGACTAAGAAACCTTTTACATAACCCAAAACGCAAGTAGGGACGGAGACCATACTTCTTTTTAAATGAACCAAAATGCACGCTAGACTAAGAACACACCGCTACTTTCTTATGCCAATCAGATTTGACCACCGTGATTTTGATGTATTGTTCTACAATAATTTGTTATTGTCGATTTCTCACTTTTCGCTATAAAAAATGTGTTGAGCCTATGCTTTGAACCACTTCGTGGCTCCGTGGTGTTCTTCCCAACCCAGACCCACCAAGCAGCAATGTCTCTGCTTTTGGAAGCTCTCTCGGTACTTAGCGTCGCTTGCCTCGTCATTCAGTGCGGCTGGTCCGCCTCCTGCTTCCCGCCTGATGTGGCCGCCCTGCAAGAATTCGCCGCCCATAAGTCGAAGTCGTCGCCTTCAGCTTTCTTGCTGCTCGTGGGTGGTGGGCGTCAGCTGCAATAGAATTACGCCGCCAAATCCCGCCTCAAACTACAGTTCACGTGTCTCGGGGCTTTCGCTGGCGAATAGCAATCTGCAGGGTGGCATTCCCCACGCCCTCTCCACCCTAGACCTCTCCTCCAACCACCTCTCCGGGCCCATCCCCAGCTGCCTCGGCGACAATCTCACCAACCTCGAGGAGCTCCACCTGGGGTACAACCTTCTGAGCGGCGCCATCCCGCCATCCTTTTCTCGCCTGCGCAGCCTCAAGGTCTTAAGCCTTCAATGGAATTGGCGAGGCAATGATCCTAGTGGACTGGGATCCAGTATCATGCCCATCTGCGCCTTCCCCCACCTCGTTCACTTTGATTTCTCTGGAAACAACGGCTCTGGCTCCATCCCGGTCTTCAACGCCCCTACCTTACAGCACCTGAATCTCTCTTTTAACCTGTTCTCTGGCTGCATCGCCTTCCCCAACACACTCAAGAAGTATCGACATTACCCATTGGCCAACAAATTTGTGTTCTTCATGGACCATCAGGCCTTATTATATTTGGTGTGTTGAGAATTCCAAATGGGAAATCGGCAACTGGTGTTGATGATGACCTCCCTAATGCGTATTTGTTCAAATTGGACATGGTGCCCGAATGGAGCAAGGAAATATCCGATTATCTAGCTTATGGTTTTCTACAAGGAAGACCTTTGAACAAAGATAAAATGTGGTGGCTTGTTAAGCTTGTTGCACCTTATCAATTTATTACGGGAGAACTATACAAGCTAGGTAAGGACAATGTCCTGAGGAGATGTGTGAGAGAAGATGAGTTCGTCCACGATATTGGATAAAGGACATTTTGCTAAAGAGATTACAGCTCGCAAGATGCTTCAATAAGGACTATGGTGGCCTACGTTGTTCGGGGATGTCATAGAGTTTGTCAAAAGGTGCGAAGAATGTCAGCGATTTGCTATCCCACAACAAAGGGACAAGATCATCACTCACCCCTATTATTGTAAGAAAACCTTTCGAGAAATGGAGGATTGATTTTGTTGGACCTATTAGTTCAACAACCTATCTATCACAAGCCCGATATGTGATTATGGCCACAAACTATTTCACAAAATGGGTAGAAGCCAGAGCCTCTAAGTGAGTTAATGCATGAACAACATCCAAGTTCTTATATGAGAAAATCATTACAAGATTCGGCTGCCCACCATTAGAGTTAGTCAGTGATCGTGGTTCATATTTCATTAATGAGGTGATTGATCACTTACTTGCTAGATTCCTTGTAGTCCATCGAAAATCATCACCTTATTATCCACAGGCTAATGGTCAAGCGGGGAGTACAAACAAGATTTTACGTACTATCTTGACGAAAACATTGAAAGCAAGCCAAACGGACTGGGAACATAAGCTAGCAGTAGCCTTATGGACATATCAAACATCATATATGGTAGTGACAGGACATACTCCCTTCTGTCTAGCTTATGGTGTTGAGGCAGTAATGCCTATGGAATGACATGTTGTGTTATTGGAGACTAAAGAGATAATGAAGGAGATCAACAATGGGAGGAAGAAGAAGATTGAAAAAAAGATGAGGGGAATTATACTAGATGTTGTTGAAGAAACATAGAGGATTAAGGCTGAGCTATCTTAAGAAATAAGGTTATACCAAGAAGTACTAAAGCAGCAAGAAGCAAGTATCATCTTGGTAACACCTCAAGAGAGGATGGAAGTACAACACCAGAATCCTCAAAGTCTTGCACAATTGATCTTCAAGAATCTGTCTCCCCTAAGGAATTCCACAATGTCAGACACACCTGTGGAGTTGTAGACAGAGCCTGAACCTAGAAGCATTGCTAGCAGCAGAGCCCCAAGGACTCAAAGAAGCTACAGCACTCCAAGTGCAACTCATAGAAGAGCCACTAGATACAGAAAAATGACCACGAGCTAAAGATATACCAAGTCCCAACAAAAGGAGATGTCTAGAGGATGAGGAGGTGATACCAGAAACATACTTCCTATATAATTTGGATTATGAAATATTCTTTCAAAAATTGTGGAGGGACTCGAGGAGCTTTTGAATTTGCCACACGCTAGACTGGAAGGGGCCGTATCAACAAGTGCTTCCCTTTGGGAGCAAGAACAACATGTATGGTGGTGCCATCTCCTCCCGACCCACATGCTTCATGATCACAATGCCACACTATGGAAGTAGGTTCAAGAGGCTACCAACCAAGTACGAACATTGCAAGAGCACCTTATAGTGGCCGAAGCAACCCATAAGGATGTGATCCTAAAAAGCTTAAAGGAGACCAAGGAGTAGGAAGCCAGATACCAAGTGTGTGCCAGAAACCAATAATCTGGTTCTAAGCCAAACAATTGTGCAAAAGATTAAAGAGAATACAAATTTGAAAGTGTAGCTAGAGAAAGCTAAAGAGCAACTTCAGAAGGAAGTCACACTTAACCAAGAGCAAGTGGCTATCCATGCTCAGCAGCTACAAAAGCTCAAGCACACCTCCCTAGCCAAAGAAGAAGAGCTACAAGGTTAAATCCATACACTATCCTTAACTCTGAAGGAAGCAGAATATAGAGTGAGCCAACTATTCAATAAGAAATAGAACATATCAACAAAGCAAATGTCGAGAAGATTAGAGCACTCAATGAGACCAATCAGTCTGATATGCAAAGAATTATGATTACACATTAAGAAGCTATGGTGCAAGTCACACAACAGCTATAAGAAAGTCAAAAATTGGCTACTACAGAGAAAGACTTCAAAGGATTACAGAGGCTCAGGGAAGAGAGTCCACCGCCAAACGAGCATAAGAAAAGCAACAAGGCGCTTTGAAGAGCTGGATGCTGCCAGAATGGTAAGAGAAATAACTATTTCAAACCTTCTTAGCACCAAGGACTCGTGCATCCAAGAGTTAGAATGCCAATTGGCCATCCAAAAATGAAGTCAATGACAAGAACCCACAGACAAGCTGTGCCTACTCCTTGAGCAAGCCTCAGAGATAGGTCATTTGTTGTGCAAGTAACTCCTCGGGCCCCTCCTCAAACTCCGACTCTCGTTTTGTCTACACTAACCCTCTCGTTACTTCAATATGATATAAACCTGTCTGAGGACCTAAGCCTAGGAGAGAGAACTAACACTCATCAAACAAAGCACAGAACATGATGGTGATCCCACCATGATCATGGGAATTTTTGGGGGAGACTTAGTGCTAATAACTGAGCCTAAGGACATTTACTTTTATCCCTTGCACCCCATTGTGCTCAACCTTTGTAGTTGGTGTCGGGTGCTACAAAACTCTGAAATCTTGGACAACAGTGTCGATAAATTAGACCTACTTGTTCCAGATGATATTCTTGACACACCAGCCAACTACTACGGGGTTGTAGCCCAAAGTTATCAATGGATCATAAGCCATGCGTGGCTAGAGATATATAATACTCACCAACACTTAAATATATGTGAGTCCTCTTTATATCATCCTTTTGGTATTTTAAAACTATATCATAATATCTACAAACATCTAGAAGCCATGTTAACCAACGTCCTTCATACTTTTGATAAAGCACATATTGAGTATCCCAACATAAATCCGGAGGATATAACTGAGCTACAAGACTTTTTGAAGCTCCACAAACCCAGCCAGCCACCCCTAAGTTCAGGACATGGTCAAGAAGAAACATCAAGTTCATCACTTAACCCTACTTACCCTGTATATTCTAATGTTACCAGTAAATTACTTAATCCATATTCAAATGCTCCTCCTACTGACAAATCTCAAGCGGACTGTATTTTTTCTACTCTTTCTTCTCAACCCTTAGAATTCCCACTAACACTCTTTCCCCCGAGAATTTATCAACACCTAACTCGTCTCCACCACCACGGCCAACTCAGGAGGTATGTCACACTCTGCCACACAACACAATTGAACCATTTACTGATGATTCTTTTCTTGAGTCCTTGTTTGCTAAAAATTATGAAGGTTTTATAAGAGCCGGGAATCCGTTACTCAAACCAAAACTCATGTTCAAGGTGTTAATGCAAATAGCACCCTTTGAACCAACTCGGCGGATTCTACCAGAAGCATACTCATATGTCACACCAACGAAGCAACCCTATGTATTATACCCTCTCCGAGCACCTAGATCAGAATTAGAAGAGCTACTACCTTTGGCTAGAGAGGGAACTTTATGGTCCAATGTGGCATGACACACTAAGCTAGCAAATCCGCAATTGGCAAACCTATTGGAAATATCAATTATGACATTTATGATCAGTTAATGCTTCTTTAAGTGGAGGAAGGCTCATCCAGTCCACACAAGAGGGGGCTATATAGCAATTATCATAGATGATGCCAACCCCAATCTGGAGGATTTTGGAATATAGCCAGATTGGAGAAAAGAGTACCTCACAATCCTGGAATATAGCCATGAATATATGTGTGTGCCACCAACTCAAAGAGTAGATCCCTTGTACACGCCAATGAAGAGAAGATGGACACCTTTGGAGTTTCAAGAAGAAGCAAAGCAACGGGATTCACATGTATGCTATAACTTCCCTATCTTTATGCCAGCAACATTTACAAAAATAGGAGAGCGGCTCAACACTAGCATGGCTCAGAGACTTAACATGTATGTCTCTAAGGTTCATGTAGCTTTTCCCCAATAGAGACCTCGGAGACCAAGGTTACGTTGGAGGTCGATGGTCCATGTCCTACATTGGTTTCAATCATAATATCCCCACCTTCTTGCTTTAAATAGAGGTAAACCAGAATAAAGGAGCATTATAAACATATAAGAGAAAAATGCACAGATAGATTATTTTTTATATTTTGGGGGACATCCCAGGCAGAGAGCCCTAGACGCACATACATAAAAATTAAACATATAATTTTTTAGGTAGAATTGCCCCTCAATGCCAGTGATGTCGCCCTTTTTATAGCGATGCTTTGAGGACTCGATTACTTGATTCCAAGTGTATGACACACACTTGAGAAGAGAATCTTGCTGCGACACTAGTTGGTGAAACGGTTTATCGATGTGATGCCCCATCTGATGATGCAAATTTTGATGAAGACAACTATGACTAGACCTACAACCTCTAAGAATTAATCATTAACTACATATGAAAGACTTAGTTTGTTTATATGTCCAAGGAAGGGTTGTTCAAAACTTGTACCTAAGCACTCTTTGTAGCCTGTAAAGTCATGCATTATCCACATAAGTATGCCCTTAATGATGGAGGATCTATTTATCTTGTTGTTTGGACATGTCCCAATTTCAAATTTCTTCCCATAACTTTTGTAGGTCTTCAACCAATGGTTCTTGGTTTTCCCATGAAAGAGACTTCTATTAAGTATGAAAAAAGCATACAATAATCACGTCTATAAGACAAAATAGAATAGAATCACCTCAGTATGTAAGGTGATCTCAACGACTAAGGAGCATCATGATGCCTCGAGAGACTTGTGGGACTAGAGGAAAAGAAAATGCCATGGTCCCACTCCTACATAAATATAACGCGCTTTGCCTGCGTGGAACAAGAGGACCCCTGAATATGTAAGGTGATCTCAACGACTAAGGATCATCATGATGCCTCAAAAGACTTGTGGGACTAGAGGAAAAAAATGCCATGGTCCCACTCCTACATAAATATAACGCGCTTTGCCGACGTGGAACGAGAGGACCCCTGAATACAAACCCAAGTAGCCATGAGAGTGGATGATATAGGAGACTGAAAATCTAAACACCCTTAATAGCTTGCGTGGAACGAGAGGACCCCTGAATACAAACCCAAGTAGCCATGAGAGTGGATGATATCACCTCATATATTAGGAGACTCAAAAATCTAGACACCCTTAATAGCCTCATGCATCTAGCTCTCCAGATCTACCATGCTCTAACACTTGCAAAAATCTCCCAATTCATGTTACTCCTCTGTTTGGGGTTTTATAATCATAGTGAAGGACATCTTGTAATAAACCATGCTAGGTAGTACCTCTACGAATGAAAATAGCAAAGTTTGTATCACTGCCCTTTTAGAAAAGCTACAGACTAGACTATGAAAGCCAAGCAACTGCTCCCCAAGTCACATGCATAGCGCAACCACTTAATTGGCCCATAAATTGGGCTATAGAACCCCAAATATGTTGTGCAGTGTTGCATCCCCATAAATAATGTTGTACAGTCTCAAAATTTGCTGCACATCTCAAGCAAGTAGGTGGTGCACCGAAAACCAATCTCCACTAATTGGTGTAGAAACCACCATGTAAAAATAACCAAAAGAAATGAGAGATCTGGCTCCTTCTATATGAATGCCAAAGCCTATGCCAATATCTACGCTGTATCACTGGACAAATATGATAACTCTCCTAATGAGGCCTAAGAGTAGGGATCCTATGCATTTACCAAGTGATGAGAAGCTTGGAATTTTAGATTGTGAAACTGAAAAAAGGAAGGCTTTTCAATGGATCGAAGGCATCAATCTACTCCCACTCACCTGGATCCCACTGAAGATATTTTATAGGACTACCACCATATAGCCACAAACACCAAGAGCCCTAAAGAGAAGGATCAATGAACCAATTCTTCCCCGAATGGCCAACAATCCTCATTTGACTTAGCCTAGTATCTAGAATGATCCCCTCCATGCTACATCTACTCAATCTCCCTCCAGGCATTATAGAATAGATGATGCAATATGTAGCCTCTTGGAATCCCACTGAAGATATTTTATACCACCATATAGCCACAAACACCAAGAGCCCTGAAGAGAAGCATCAATGAACCAATTCTTCCCCGAATGGCCAACAATCCTCATTTGACTTAGCCTAGTATCTAGAATGATCCCCTCCATGCTACATCTACTCAATCTCCCTCCATGCTACATCTACTCAATCTCCCTCCAGGCATTATAGAATAGATGATGCAATATGTAGCCTCCTGGACCAAGAGAGCAATGACCTGTAGAGATATCCTCAAAAAGACTCTTAGCCAACTAGGATGATAATCTCCTTGAAAGGTCCCAAAGCCACTCATGTGGTATAGCTGTATCAATCTAATCAATACATATGCGAGAGCCCCTAAGATGTTAAATGGATGTAGCTCTCCAATTTATTGGAAGACTCTTAAAGGTCTTCAAAGAAGGAATTGTATATGCACATCTCTCCCATCCTGACCATTGCATGTAATGAGATGCACCAAGTGGCCGTTCCACATAATAGATTGTGCATAACCCTAAGGAACTTGTTCCACATAATAGGTTGTTGATCAACCTCATTCAAAGACCTAGGAAGCCTTTGTCGAAGAATGGTCTCATGCTTCTCCATGATTTGATAATGGCTGCAAAACAAGAGAGGAGGATGGTTCCCTGATATCAACCTCTATGAACAAAAACCATGTGCTGGGCTGAGTGAGAGGAGACTATCCAGCTTGGTTCGGAGAGCACTTTACCATGATATGCATTTAGGGTGAACATAGGAAGAAATGTTTTTTTGTTCTGCTTAACTAATGTTATGGCCTGAATGCTAAAGCTTCAACCCTACCCATTCAGATGGGTGTTAACCCCAAAGTGTTGGTTACAACCAATCTCTCCCAACTTAGGGTGTACATCCAAAAATCTGAGACAAGAAAAAATCCTTCCATGGCTGAGTGCCTAGTAGGAAACCTCTGACCACAAGTTTGCAAAGCAATGCCCACTGTGCTGAACATCTAGATCAATAATATTCAATCGCCCCCCTCTCATCTGGGATGAATAACTATAAGCCAAGCTACGTTGGCACGTGTGTCTATGGTGCCATCCAAACCTAACCAAAGGAAATTGTGTATCGACAACCTTCGCAATTGACCAATGCACGGATGAGAGAAGCACCAACAAGAAGCAATAAACTAAGCCGAGGTAAGCAATACCTGATTAGCCACCACAAATGCTCTAGAGGATAAATCTAATCTCTCCAATGAAGAAGTAGAGCTATAATAAGAGATGCCCCTTCTTACACATCTTCTACTTCTACTTTCTTGGAATAAGTAGAGCTAATAAGATATGCCTCTTTTTTATTATTAACCATGGGGGGATGTCATAGTTGAGTAATACTATGGGCCACGTGCTCCACGTGGTGGAATGTGACCCAAATGTCCATTTGTCAAGAATCATATTTGAATTTGGGCCAAATCTCCTCTATAGGCTTCCATGTTGTAGAATCTGTAGGAGCATGTAAGACCCCATCTAAATATTGATGGGGTGGAATGTGTTGGGAAACGGACTTAGACTTAAACATGTGTTGAATCCTTGGGATAACTGGGAAATGGAATTAGACTTAAACATGTGTTGAATCCTTAGGATAACTCGGAAGTTCCTTAATATCTTGGCTGGGATGGTTGTGCCCATTGTCAATATCTACTCCGCCCACAATTTGGACAATTTGTGAGGGATCACTTACATGAAAAAGGACACAATCATTTGGGCATGCATGTATGCAATTATAATCCATGCCTACACATACAAGTATTTTCTTGGCATCGCCCCTAGTTGATGGCATCACATTGGACCCTCTGGTAGTATGGTTGACTTCAATAACTTGTAACATACAAGGATAAATAGATTAGATAGATGTTACTATTGCACTAAAACAATTAGTGGAATATATAGATTAGATAGCTATATTAGAATGATGTTGGAATGAGGTTATAGCTATATTAGAATGAAGTTAGAATGAGGTTATAGCTATATATAGATTAGATAGCTATATTAGAATGAGTTTAGATAGAGGCCCATCATTTATATGTAAATAATCCTATAAGACTAGCATCACCTACAGCCATATATTGATTGGAGGTTAAGGAAGGAAAGGTACGCATTTAGCTTCGACACTTGGGTGTTCTCATAAAAAGGTGTTTTTGCTTCTTTCTTCAGAACATCATCTACTACATCACGATCCTCGACCATGGAAAAATGCCTCTATCATCTCCTCCATTACATCTTAAGTGTGTATATTGGCTCTTCTTGTGCAGCTCGTGGCTTCAAGTTGGTACTACATATCTTCTAGATTGTCAACAATGCAGGTTCTGCATGTTATTTGGAACGAGATATCAAAACTCTCTGATTTACAGCCATATCTTCATGTGGTTGCAGAAAAAGGTGATTCACATCCTCCATACCATGTTACAAAAAAACAATAGAGAAAGAGAAACCGGTTTAGAGAGAGCACATGAAATTATTAGAGAGAGGGATGGAGAGAGATATTAGGGATTGATAGGGAATGATATTGGTGATCTAAGTTATAATATATTTGGAGGGATGAAGCGAGAGAGAGAGAGAGAGAGAGAGAGAGAGAGAGAGAGAGAGAGAGAGAGATGATACAAATATCGACAAATCTTCCATGGACATGATGGATTGTTGTTTGATGCTCATGGAGATAAGCATGCTTTCACCTTTTGTAGGGACAAAGAATTGGAGACAATAGCTAAGCGCAAAAAGCATTAGAACATGCAACATGAAGGTTGAATGATGCCTAGCCTCCCTCTAATACATCAAGTGGACAAACTACCTGTCAAGGTCACACAAGGAGTGTTGACATCAATGCTCAAAGGTATAGAGAATTTCTTAACTTTTTCTTATGAGAACATTGATTCTTATCATAAGTAGTATTTAAAAGCCACCAAGACCAATGAGAATTGGGTAGTGAACTGCAACATTCTTTCAGCATATCTCATGGCAAGGAACCAAACCTACACAATGATAACTAGATTAATGAACTCCCTTAAAAAGAAAGATATGGAGCTTCAAAAGGAAAGACAAGCACAAATAGCTGAAGTGCAAGCCCTCAAGGTAGGATTCAAGAGTTAAAAGAAGACAATACGCCAAGTTCACTTTAAGGGGTTGATGCTCAAAGAGCTCATATACAAGATATGAAAGGCCAACTATAGAAAGAGAGCTTACAAAAGCCCATGTGAAGTTTAAAAAAGACCTCACACTTGAACAAGGCAGACTGGATATGATGTGGAAATGGCTAACCCATGTTAAGATTAGAGTTTGCCACCTACTGCATCATTACTTGCATCCATCTCTACCACAAAGGGTTGATTTGGATCCACCATTTTTAGAACAGGATTTGTAGCTATATCAACCTTAAGTTTTTCAAAACTTCTTTGCTCGAAATCCCCCCAAACAAAGGTCTTTCCCTTTCCTTTAAACTGATTCATCATTGGAATAGCTATCTTAGCATAATCTCGAACATACTTTCTATAGAATCCAAACAAACCAAGAAAAATTTATAATTCTTCTAAGTTTGTGGGATTCAGCCATTTCAATATGGCTTCAACTTTCACTGGATCCATACGAATGCCATCTTTTGAGATTATGTGTTCCAAGTATTAGATTTCTTTTACAAAGAATTCACATTTTCTCTCTTGGCCCTGAGTAATTCAAATACTTGCCATAAGTGTTTCAGATGTTCTCGACCGAACCAGCCAACTTCCAGAGGTTTGAGAGCTCTTGAATCCTCCACCCAACCATGCCTACTACACGACCCCTCCCACTATCCTTGGACACAATTTTTTGCTATTCTAGGCTACCTGACCACACTTAGCCAACTGCCCCTTAATTGTGTGTGAACACTTCCCTAGTTCTAAGGTGCTCAATATGTTCTTGCTCATTTTGACAAAAGACTAGTATATCAATAATAAAAACCATCACAAATTTTCCTAAATAAATATGAAGTATAGTGATCATCATGGTCGTAAAAGTAACGGGGGCATTAGTTAGACCAAAAGTCATAACTAAAAACTCATAGTGCCCAAAAGATGTCTTAAATGTTGTTTTTGGCACATCTTCAATTCTAATTCTTACTTGATGATATCCAAACCTTAAATCTATCTTACTAAAATATTTAGCACCTTTGAGTTGATCAAACAATTCATCTATCCTGGGAATAGAAATTTTATTCTTTATTGTGATTGCATTCAATCCATGATAATCTATGCACAAGCGTATCGATACATATTTTTTCTTCACCATTAATATTGGTGAAGCCCAGGGAGATTTACTTGGCCTAATAATGCCTTGTGTTTAATATTTAGCCAAGAGCTTTTTCAACTTCTTGTCTTTCAGCCAAACTTACTCTATAAGGTGGCTTACTAATTGGCTTTGAATCCTTTAAAACTTCTATGGAATGATTTATCCCTCTAACCAGAGGTAAACCTTTTGGCAATGTTTCCAAAAAAACATCTTTAAATTCTTCTAATACATTATTCAAAGAAGAATTAACTACATCACAAATACTTGAATCAAACTTTTCACAATGGTTTTTAAATTGAGGCATTGGATATAATAGAAAAACATTTGTTCTATTTCAATATCTTGATGAAGATTTTGGAGCTCAATATTACATATCAAAGGAGAAGATGGTACATTGTGCTCTCCTTACATTGTAATAAATTTTTATTTATGCTCCAATGTTATTGTATTATGAAAATAGCTTCTCGAAAGTGTTCCCCCAATGAAAATAATTATCTCCCAAGAATTACATCTGTGGTTAATAGACGCATCACTTGAAAATCCAAAAGTGCTTCATACTCTTGAATTTTTATCCCAACTTGGTTTACCACAATATCCCACTCATCTTTATCATAGCCATTGGTTAATGATACTAGAGAGAGAGAGAGAGAGAGAGAGAGAGAGGGGGGGGTGGGGGGGGGGAATCGGGGGGAAGAGATGAGTCTAGAAGTATGTTGAGAGAAGAAAATTTAAATAAATAATATAATAACAATATAAAGATATATAATAAATAAGTATAAAAATATATGTAATAACAATATGTAAACATATAATAAGTATAGATATTATATATATATATATATATATATATATATATATATATGGTAAATGTAGACTATGTATTATAACATAATGTTTTATATAATAATAATAATAATAACACATAAGTATAAATAAGAAAATTAAAGATGTATATATTTAATGTATTATTAATATAATATAATATAATATAAATAATAAATATATAAAATAAGATAACTAAAATATATATATATAGTTAAATATATAATATTATAATATACTAATGATATATAAATCATTATACATATAGTATATATATATATATAGATAAACACATTCACACACATACATACATGCACACACAATCACACGTGTGCATGTGGAGGGGTGTGTGTATGTGTGTGGTAAGGGAATGTGTGAGTGTCTGTGGAGTGTGTGTCGTTACATTATGTATGTTTCTACCATCTTATGTTCCTACTATCTCGTTGGTGTCTGTCTTTACTGTCTACTGCACACCTTTTGTCACCTATACATGCATGTCTATACCTTGTTGTTCTCTCATGTACCTATCGTCGCGTAACCATGTCGTTGTTATACCTACTCCACTCTTAAATGTCACCTATCAGCCAACCAATTGCTTGTATAAATTATGCACATCTGCTGTTACCTGGGTTCTGTTTGTCCTTTCTTTATTTATAGCTAAGCCTTTGCCTCTGTTTAGATGCGTGCGTGCATGTGTGCACGTGCACGCATGTGTGTGTGTGTGTGTGTGTTTATCATTCAAAGATGGTTTTTTCTGAGCAGATTCATAATATATATATTATGCATCACTCTGATCCCAACAAGGAAATAAAAGCAAAATGAGCCAAACTTGTAGAGAATACAAAAAATTAATTTCTCTATAATGTGTTGCACAAAGATTATGAATTAGCATAGAACAAGTGGAGCAAGGAAAACCTGCCTATAAAAGTGGTAGTGTAGAGAGAAACTATAATGCCTGAAGTGAGGAAATTTTCACAACAAGCTACAATATTATTTTTCATGGACATATATCCTCAGCAAGTGGGATATTCGTTAGTGGGTTAACAAGCTCTTAGCTGAAGAATGTGTGGATGGAGTTCACTACGCTGCAAGAGGATTCTCAGAAATCCTACTTAACATAATGATGGCAAAGCAAAAAATGTTTGAGATTACACCTCTCTTTACGTTAGGCAAATAGTGCATGTGCTATCTTGGCTACATACTGTATACACTATCAAGGGCTACTAAAACATCGATGCCCAGTTGTCGGGGGTCAATCCGACTGGCAAGACAGAATCAGTCCAGCTGAGGATTCGTCGTAGTCTAGCTGAGGATTCATCAATGCCTAGTGCCCATAGGTTTGCTCTGTAGTACTATAGTTCTACACACCAAAGATGCTGTGGATAGCACTCTCTCTCTCTTTCTATCTCTCTCTCTCTCTCTCTCTCTCAGATAGCATAAGCATAAATGACACACAAAAGGAGACAATGTTCTTCTCTCTTAATTCAGATACAAGAAGATGTCTCCTATTGTCTCTTTCTTCCCCTCCTCCTATCCCCTTTCGTCTGTAATTACAAGATGCCTTTAGGCTGTTATGCCCTGCTGTTACAAGATTGCATTACCAGACAGTACAGTTACAACTACTCATATGATTACATAGTAGGGTGAGCATCCCGTCGGACGTGTTGTGTGCCTTCATGGCCGTTGAGGATCTTCCACAGCGGCCATTGACATATGTCCCACCAATTGGACGGACTGTCAACACCTAGCATGCACGGTGGCTCTGCGAGACAATAACTTCTATAGCTCTAAAGCTCTGGTACAATGGGGGTGGGGGTTCAAGATCTGTTGGTGGCTTCCAGGTAAATCTTTTGGTCTTCCTTCCGTGCTCTTTGTGGTACCTCTCTGCCAATCCTGGATCACAGCTCAATTCCCCTTGATGTTCATTGTTTTGAACATGATCAAAAACCTGGAGTGCATCAGTATGCTTGATTGTATAGTTCATGCTTTGTAAAACTATGGCGGGGCTGACAGCTGGATGCTGTCTGATTGAGTTAGCTACTCTACAGAGATTGGTCATCTTCTTTGCTTGGCTCTGTAGTAGCTGCTAACTGTCATTGTGAAGCAGTCCCAAAAGGTTAAGGGGATGTCCTAGCAGATGCACTGTCAGCAAGAAAGGTAATCATGAAGGAGCCCCCCCACAAAAACAATCTCAGGGATGTCCTAGCAGATGCACTGTCAGCTTTCTCCCTGAGATTGTTTTTGTGGGGGGGCTCCTGCTGGCCAGTGGTCTTCTTCTTTTATGCCCGTGTTCTTGGCGTGGGTTCTTCTCCCTGCTACTAATCTTTCAGCTCAATGTATCGGGCCTTTAATGTATCCAGCTTGGTATAGGTGGCATGTAGCACCTTCCCCATGGCTTCATACTCCTTCTGGAGTTCCTCTACTACAGTCTGATGGGCTGCAGTCTCATTTTTCTGAATTGTTAGTTGCTGCTCCAAGATGAAGATCTGCTCCTTTAGCTAATGGGGGGTCATTGAGTCCATGGGCAAGGCTGATCTCAAGATGAGCTTCCTCTCTGGTTCAGCTTGTTACACTGGCTTCTTTCTTGCTTGCTAGTGCTTGTTTTGTTTTGATCTGTTCAGCCCCTGGAGCTATTGCTTGAGTTGTTAGATATCGATTTGTTGCTTGGCCAGTTTGTTGCTGCTGAGTGTCTGAGCTGCTGCTCTCTAACGCAATGGTTTTCAGTGTCTCTTTTAGTTTCTCTAGTTCAACTGCTACGGTTTGTTTATCCTTCAGTTGTAGTTCCATGTCCACTAGTTGCCTTTGTAGGGCTTGCTGATTATTGAGCTGCTGCCTGACTCTAACGTAATGGTTTTCAGCGTCTCTTTTAGTTTCTCTCATTCAACTGCTACAATTTACTTATCCTTCAGTTGTAGTTCCATGTCCGCCAGTTGCCTTTGTAGAGCTTGCTTATTGAGCTACTACCTCAAGTTAGCTATTTGCTTCTGTAATTCCTACAGCTACTACTCGTGTTGTGTGTTAGTTGAGGTGGTTGTGGTTGCACTGTTGGTTTGGCTCTTATGCCTGCAGTTGTTGTTGGCTAGATCCACATGGGGAGCCTTGTTCTCCTAATCCACCGGCACCATCCTTGTCATTTGGAGGACAAGTGACGGTCGACACCATGGCGAGAGCTCTGCATCTCCCTGCAGTCGGCATAGTGAACGCCGACTCCTAGTAGGCTGACATCAATAAAGATCTCAACAAGGTCGGTAGGGAGTATTCAATCTCCACCTGTGCAGATCCATCAAGGCAAAGCAAACTAAGGTTCTATCTGGATATGCTATGCCTCTTGGCCAAGAACACAAACATCAGCCGAACTAACTACAAACTACTGAGGGCTGCAGAGGCTTGCATGAAGGTAAACTGGGCAAGTGTGGTCACCCAAAATCTTCAGCAAAACAAGCACAGAATCTAGTGATGTCAGGAGGACACTCCAAAATGGCTGGCCACCTCAAAGCATTGGCACAGATGGGGACGCTACCAGAATAGAGCTCGGTCGAGAAACAACAGTCCAAAGAGGAGACTACTCGAAAATCAAAGGAGGAAGGAAGAAGGGCTGCAGAAGAGGCAGCAAAGAAACAAGCTGAAGAAGCAGCGGCTCGAAAGGCGAGGGAGGAGAAAGCTGCCTCATGAAGGCAGCAGAAGCTAAAGAAAGGACAAGACGGCTGGAGGAATAGAGGAAGAAGCAACTAGAGGCAACAGCCCATAAGGAAGCTAGATAAGAGGAGCAGGCAAACAGAAATTGGCCCAAAGTCCTCAAAGAGGCAAATGACTAGTTGACCTATGCCACAACCCTGCAAACTAAAAAGGCAAAGGGGGCAGCTGCTACAGCTACCCAGCAGGAGAAGCAGCAACTCTCTGAAATCGGCAAACTCTTGGCAGCCCGAGAGGCCTCCCCCATCAAACCAAACATCATGTTGAAGGAACAGTGCCCTCAAATGTCAGCTCTCCACATCCACATGTCACACAAACAATCACAGTAACAGAGGGGCCCACCAATCAGGCAAGTTTTGCTGCCTTAGGGGATCGCCTCAACACACTGCTGCACAAAGAAGGCCCTAACATGCACAAGGTGTTGTCCTCTTCACTAGCAATCATCACAAATTGTAAGCTTAAAAATCTGGAGAATGAAGATGCACTAGCCAAAGCAATTGAAGCTGACAACCACATTTAAGCCTTAACGACCAAGCTGAGGGAAAACAAAAAGACTCCTGAAGAGAGCAGTAGCTTCAGCTACAATAAACAATAAAACAGCTTCAAGCTGAAGTAACCAAGCAAACCAACAAGGCATTGGAGTTGGAGGCTCTCGCCGTAGATGAACTGCAGGAGGCCAGAAATGTATTGTTCACCAACAAGCTAACTGAAGTAGAAAAGATCGTGGGGAAACTACAAAAGAAAAGGCCACAAAAATCACTGACCATGCTATACAAATGATTAGAAATGTGGAGACTGCAAACAGAAACCACACGCAAGGAATTGCTAATAGCTAGAGGGAAGTTGTAGATCCAATAGGTTGAGGTAGCAAATGAAGACTTTGGAAGTGGTAGAATTGCCACTAGAGGTAATGAACCAGTGGGAACAGGACATGCAGACATGTAGAGGGCATACTGGCAAAGCAACCTTGAGCTGCTGAAAAATTACATGGTACTGCCATCCCCCCAACTAAGTGAAGCAAACTCGTAGAGGCCTATCTTCTATAGCCATGTTGCATGATGGAGAGGGTCAATCAGTGATATGCAGGCATCGAATTCGATGGACTTGCTGCTTCCTACCATGGTGGACTTGGCTACTTGTTGGAGAGGACCATGGGGGCGAAGAGGAGAGTAAAGGGAGTGGAGAGGCAAGCGCAAAAGAAAAAGTGAGGCAAGAATGAGCAGGGGAGTATATGATCTTTGCCAAACAATCAGGGTGGCGGTTGTGCCCTTTGTGATGTGATGCTCGTGCCATAATTTGTCTAGGGGCAGGTGCCTCATGCCTCTTCATATCTGCAAACGGGTTCGAGGTGGCTGTTGCGCTTCCCCATGATTGTACTAATTGCGTGGTATCTTCCCAAGAAGATCATTATGCCCACGTGTCACTGGGAAATTATTGTGGCTGCCTTTCCCAAAATTAGGTGGTGTTGCATGTCTGTGTGCATGGCTGCTTCAGCTACTCAGCGGATGCAATTTGCCACATCTCTTCCTCCTTCTGGACATTGAAAATTGAAACTGTAAGCAAGCACACGCATCCGCATTATCATCCCTGTTTGCCACTACTGCGCCCAATGCCTGGTGTCAGCTCCCTCGTAGTACGAGTGGAGTCGAAATCTATTTACGGCTTTCGGGAGGCTCGTTCCATCTAATGTTCTTAGCTTGAATGTTCTTGGTCCCAATTGCTCTTCAATTTGGTAGGATCCGATCCATCTAATCTTGAGCTTCCCTAGGTGCAGACCAAGCTTTGAGTTGAAGAGTAGCACTTTGTCACCTTTTTCATAGATTTGTATTTTGTGTTTCTGTCAACCCAAAGCTTCCTCCTCCTTTGAGCTGCCTCAACAATCCATGCACTGCAGAGCCTATCTTCCTCTAATTGAAGGAGTTATTGTATCCGCTGGTTAACTAACTCTTCAGGGTTACGCTTTTCTACCAGGGCAATCCTGAGCCTAGGCACTACAAATTCCATGGGGACCATAGCTTCTAATCCATACTCTAGTTAGAAAGGTGTGAAGCCAGTGCTTACCTTTAAGGCTATCCGAAGTTCCCATAATGCTGAATGAAGTTTCTGATCGTCGCAGTCTGTCCTGTTTTGGTTTACAATCTTCATTAGTATCCGCTAGAGTACTTAATTGGTTGATTCTACCTGACCATTTTCTTGTGGGTAATACATTGTGGACTTCTTGTGCATGATCATGTGGTGCTGAGTCAGCTGTCGTATCACATCATTGATGAAATGTTCGCCCTAGATCACTGACTAGCTCCACTGGGCATCCAAACCTCCTCATGATGTTTTCATACAAGAATTTGGCTACTGATTGTGATGAATTATCCCCTGAGAGCTTTAGCCTCCATCCATTTTGTGCAATAGTCTGTTGCCACACCAGGATGTAATTGTTTCCAATCTGCTTGTGGCAGGGGGCAGTGGGGATCTAAGCCCTATGAAGGTATGTGTGGATTATGCATCACAATCATCGGATCATTATCCATTATGGGTGGGAATGCATTTTAAAATAGCTATGGACAATGCAAGGATACCATGTAAATGAATATTCATATTCAATAGCTTGTACCTATCACGTGATGCGTATCAAGAAAAGGTGTACAGAATAATTGCATTACGTAGAGAAGATACCTGCTATGAACTGGACTTACTAGGCAAAAACTTTGCAAAAGAAGGAAGTAATCTATCATTATAGAATATGGAAAATAGTATATGGGGCAACGAAGGGAGTAAACAAATTGATGCAAAGTGGATATGCATGCATTGCATGAAGTTGCACAAACAAGACAATTGAATGAAGAGGAGGAAGAAAGTTGTTAAATGCACGATATATGATAGATAACAATAACCATAGGAAATAGAAAAAATGGCAAATACGAGCAAGGCAAAGGCCTTTACTAGACAAAGGTTTCTCAAAATAAATTTTCAAAAGCTTGCATGCTAAGAGATAAGAGCAAAGCGTACATCGTGTGCAGAAGTCTAATGTGGTCAGTGGACCAATGATGTAATAAACTCGAAAGGGAATGCGTGGCACATTTCCAATTTGTCTTTGTTGTATACACTAGGGAACTTCTCACTATGGGTAGAGTTCAAAGCAAAAGCAAAGATGCTTATAAATGTGACAATTCTTAATCAACAAGAAGCTATGCAAATGGAATCCCCTCTCACAAACATGGAATTACAAAATGCTCTTGCTAAACTAGGTAAGTGAAGTCACCAAGATGAGATGGATTGGTTGTAGAGTTCTTTAAATGTTTTTGAGAGGACATTCTATTGGCAATAATAAATGTTACATGGTTACAAGGAGTGATGCCTGCTTCTTGGCAAGAGGGCCTTGTTAAATTAGCTTTAAAAAAGGATGTATGCCCAAATTTTGTTGCTTAGAGACCTATCACTTTAATGCCAATACTATACAAATTGGTGATAACAATGATCTCCAATAGAATATCGACAAAGGGTTGCATCCCATCCAATATGGATTCATTCCTAGATGACAAATCACACACAACATACGTAATGCTTATGTGGGAATGGAGTATGCTAAATATACTGATCATCAAGAGGTCTTGCTACTGTAGGTAAACATTGGCAAAGCATTTGATACAGTGCACTGGGACTTTATTGCCACCACTTTGAAACGCCTAGGGTTTGGTTCAAAAATGAGAGAACTCATCTACTGGCTATATGCAGGCACCATAGCTAGATTTACCATTAGAAAATTATTATCATCACCCTCATTTAGACTTTATTGTTGCTACCACTATGAATATGGGGTTTGGTCTAAAAATAATAGGAGTCATCTACTCCTACTGGCTGTATGAGGGCAGCACAACTAGATATACCATTGGGAAAGGTTTATCACCCTGGACTTTGGGAAGATCGATTAGGTAGGGCTGCCCTCTAAGCTCATGTTGTATGCAATTGCCACTCATCCTCTACTGATATATATGGATACTCTTACTTGGGAAGGAGCATTACATGGACTAGTGCAATCGGATGGGTCATTAATAGTTGCACAAGCATATCCTAATGAGCCTTTTTTCTTCCTGGTAGATGCTCTAAAGGATTTGATAGTGCTTATGCATGTTTTGGACAGGAACAAGGATGAAAAACAAATTTAGAAAGTCAAAGTTGCTACTACTTAAATAGGAATATTGGCATAGTTTACTACTCTGTCCAAGAGATTTACTACCCCCCATGCCAAATCACTAGGAATTTGAAAGATACTAATTTAGGTTGGAATATATCTTTCTAAGAAGCAGTTACATGGGTGCAAACAAAAGTCAAACAAAATGTTGATTCTGGCACTTGTCTACATGGCCTTTGTGTGTCACGTTGCGTGAATAGTACAATCCATTATAATGGCCTACATATAGTTCTTGTCGTTGTTGCTAATTTGGGACAAAAAATCGCTCGACACATTCATGTCATAAATAATGGAACTGTTATGGAAAATAAGCATTGATAGGAAGGCTTTAAGACTATTGAAAATAGAGCATGTATGCAGCCCTAAAATACATGGTGGCCTGAATATCTTGAATGTGCATTACCATGTACTGGCTCAAAAAAGTACCATGATAATAACTTTTGTGGAACAAGGACAGCCATGGGCACGAATGTTGGTTGCAATGTGTGCATGTTACAAGGGTGATTTTTTTGGGCATTGGAATCTCTCCTATTCGGATTTCTTGGTAGGTCAAGTATAAGGAAAATTCCAGGATGTCCTTACTCTTCCAAATTGCTGCAAGACCAAAAGTTTGTGCTCATACATTTGCATTAGGCACATAGGCCAGTGCCTCCACACACTGGTAGCTAAAAATGTGCATTGGAGTAGAGCATTTGATACACCATTGGCTGGCTAAGCCAAGAAAATCTTATTTTTTAGCACAAAAACGAATTTGCATAGTGGGAGATATCATATCGACTGAAGGTAGATAGACCATTATCGTTTCTATAAACACAACAATGGTGGCAATTGGGAGCCCATTACCACATTGTGTGGAGACTTGTTGTTGTTTAACTAGCAAGACATGGGGATATGCCCAATGTCATGGATAATTAAGTTGTGTTTTATGGGACACATGTAAACCAACCTTGAATTGATTAGTATGGAAGTAGATGGTATGCTTAGGGGGGAAAATGTTTTGAGATTAAATGGGACGCATTTGCAAGAGCTTGTTTCCACTGTCACAAATTTGGAGACTTCACAAATGATTGTCCTACCATCATGATTCCATGTCTCTACTGCCCCTCCAACTAAGATGGATCAAGAAGGACCTATGATTGGTATACAAACTAGAGGAAAAGGGGTTGTGTAGCCCCAACTAGTGCCCAAGAAGGATGTTATTTCTCCAGGCACTTCCAAATCTTTGGAAGATATCACCAAAGACCAGCTATTTATGGTTGACTATGCAAGTTTTCTATTGGAAGCTCACGGTTGGCCCTCTATTAAAAATTAACTTGAAAGAAAGCTATGCACGTGACACAAGAATGGGTTAAATCTCCCCCACCATGAGTGTGGCTCACGTCCTCTTCATGGTGTATTTAATTATATTTCCTTATACTAAAAGCAACAGCCAAAAATATGGATCTCCACATTGGGCTTACATAAGTCTAGATACAAAAATGTGAACACTCTAAGGTTCACGCATAAAATAGAACTAATGTATATCAAAATGTTGCGCACACTAATGTACACATAAAATATCACTACCACTGTCAAATAAATAATCGCCACTCATCATGTATCACTAGATTTAAGTCGAATCAAGCCCAATGGATCCATGCACATCCTGCACACTAACCCTACTTACTGATCTACATTGACATTCACAATATAAGCTCAGAATATGTGACAACTTAGAGGTAATCAATCTCGCTTGCACATAAAATAAATATCCATCAATAAATCCATAAATTTTAAATAATGCAAATAATTTCAACATTCCTCCCTTGTGAAAAGAAGTTGTCCTCAATTGCTAAACGTGTAATACCTCAAAGTCGATACTTTTGCATATTTAAACAACTATGTGCAATGCCTCAATTCGATGATCTTTACACAAAAGAAAATAGAGATTCAAAATATCCATCATAGAAATCCATAATATCAAAACCTCATACAATACCTCAATTTGGTGACCTTTGCATGGAAAAAATAACCATGTGTGATACCTCAAATCGGTAACCTTCACACATACCAATGCCAAATATCAAAATAAATTAATAATCGTGTGATACATCAAATCGGTGATCTTCACACAATTACATCGGTCTTAATACCAAGTTTAAATTCACTGCAACTGTCTGTGAACGGAGTCGATCAGGGCAGAGTGTGTAGCAAGGGCATGGTCTAGAATCCACTGAGATTATTCTATAGGATGATTCTTGTACTTAACCAAATATCTGACATAAACATTTCCATTACGAGTTATAGTTTGTTCACGATGAAGAATTACTTCTAGAACTAAATTTTATGTATCAGCCTCTAAGTGAGGAGGGTCATCATAAATGGGGATAAAAGGTGGTGTACCTTTAAAGAGTCTAAGTAAACTAATATGAAAGAAATTATCAATATTCCAATGGTCAGAAAGGAATAAACGATAAGCATTGTCATTTATTTTAGCAATTATTCTAAAAGATCCATAAAATCATGGAGATAATTTAATGGTTGGATGTTTCTCAACAGACTTTAGTCTACGCTTTTCTATGCTTGCGAAGCCAAACTAAATCATTTTCTTCAAAAGTATTTGTTCTTCTATGCTTGTTATCTTGTTTAGTGTAAGCATGTTGAGTCTTAAGAATAGACTCATGAGCTTCAGCCTAAATTTGGTTTGAGTCACAATAAAATCATCGGCCCCCGCTGGAACTTCATGAGCAAGTCTAGTAATTGGAGTGGAAAGTTTCTTACCATAGACAATCTCAAAAGGAGCTTCGCCAGTGGTTGTATGAGGTGTGTTATTATATGAAAATTACAAAAGATACAAATAATGATCCTAATTTGCAGGAGATGAGATAGTGTAAGACCTCAAAAGATGAGATAGTGTAAGACCTCAAAAGATCTAGAATAGTGTTCTTTGTGGCCTCAGTTTGTCCATTAATTTCTGGATGAACTAAAATCAATTTGTGTCTAAGTTTTAAAAAAATGCCATCCAAAAATGATTACAAAATCAAGAATCACAATCCGAAATAATGACTATGTAATCCATGATTTGTGAAGACAGTTTTGATGAAGCATTCAATGTATTATGACATGCAATGAAATAAGCTTGCTTACTAAGCCTATCCACAATTGTCCATATCATAACATTTCGAGAAGATGTGGTAGGTAAACCAATTATAAAGTCCATAGAAATTTCTTCCAATGGTGCCGCGGGAATAGGTAAAGGCCTCAATGAGTAGTCCATATTGTTTCCCTTAGTGTCTTTTAACTTGTTGACATATCACACATTCCGATACAAAAGAAGCAGCATCATGTTTTAATTGTGGCCAATAAAAATATTCTTCTATGGTACGAAGAGTAGTGAGAATGCCACGATGACCAACACATAGGGAACAATGCATCTCTTCAAGATTAAAAGATCTATAAGGAAGTGTAATCCATAAACATTTTTGAAAGAAACTGAAACCATCATTATATGTAGAATTATGAAGAGACAACCAATTATTAGTTTCTAACTTGTGCCAACAAACATCAAAAAAATAGGATCTGTAACATGTAAATCATGCACATTATGTAAAAAATGAATGTCAAGCACTAAAATGTTAGAAATGGAAGGTTGTCGACTGAGTGCATCAGCCACTACATTCTCTTACCAGGTTAATATTGGATAAGAGGATGAAAACTCTAAATAAAAGATACCCATTTAATATAGCGGTTAATATTGGATAAGAGGATGAAAACTCTAAATAAAAGATACCCATTTAATATAGCGGTATGAGATAAGAGGTTGATTAAGAAGATATCTAATACTTTGTTTATTGATCTTAATCATAAACTCAAAACCCATAAGATAATGTTTCCACATGGGTAAGACATGGACAACTACTAATAATTCCTTGTCGTATATACTATATGAAAGTTCAGATAGTGTCAATTTCCTACTCTCATAAGCCAAAAGGGTATCCATCCTGCATGAGGACTGCACCAATTCTTGAGCCACTAGCATTAGTGACTACGAGGAAGAACGGTCGAGTAAAGTCTAGAAGTTAGAGGATAGGGACACGAGTCAACAAATATTTTAGTCTATCAAATGATTTTTGTTGGCTTTCACCCCATTGAAAAACTAGACCTTTCTTAAGTAACATTGTCAAAGCAAGTGCTATCAATAAGAAATTATGGACAAACTTCTTATAAAAACCACCCAAACCAAGAAAAGATCTAACTTCTTTAGCACATGTTGGAATAGGCCAAGTCTCAATGACTTTTACCTTTTTTGGATCAACTTTGATACCTTCACCTGAAACAATGTGGCCTAAGTACTCAATTTCATCTTGGAAAAAGAGACTTTTATTCAGATTAGCATAAAGTTGATTTTATTTAAGAAGATTAAACACTAATGCAAGATGCTCTTCATGTTTGGCATGATTCTTACTAAAGACAAGCAAATCATCAAAGAAAACAATGACGCAATTTTGATAGTCAAGAAATATATGATTCATCATGTGTGTAAAAGTAGCAGGTGCATTGGTTAGACCAAAAGACATAACCAAAAATTCATAATGACCAGTTTGAGTATGAAAAGCAGTTTTATAAATGTCAGAACTAATCATTCGAATTTGATGATATCCAGATTTCAAATCAGTTTTACTAAAGATAAATGCACCTTTAAGCTTGTCTAGCAAATCATCAACACAAGGGATGGGATATCTATTCTTAACTTGTGACCTTATTAAGAGCTCTATAATCAATACACATCATTTAAGTCTTATTTTTGTTTTCAACAAGAAGAACATGTGCACCAAAAGGAGAACTACTAGGTTGAATAAGTTTCTTGTCTAATAATTCTCTAATTTGGCGTTCTATTTCTTTTTGTTGAAGAGGATTTTTACAATAAGGAGCTCTATGAGGTGGTTGGCTACTACCTCGAATAATCTCTATAGTATGGTCTTTAGGACATGAAAGAGGTAAGGTAGGAGGTAAATCATCTACAAAACAATCTTGAAACTTAGCCATGAATGCTTGTTGAGAGAGAGTGAGATTATTTTCATAAGCTTGCACTTCATTAACGAAAATCATGTATGCACGTGATTGTTTCCGAAGTGCACGTTTAGCTTGGATATGGGATAATAATGGATATATCTCAAGAGAACAATCACCACTAATTGCATGAGAGTACCATTATGTGTGAAATCCATCGTATGCATAAAATAATCAATATGTGGATTGAATTCATGTCTAAATGGCATACCAAGTATGATGTCACTAGAATGCAAAGGTGCAATGAGAAAGTTTCATTTTTGTTTAATAAGGTCCAATTTGTATCTCAAGGTCATGTACTTCACGAGTGCCCATGTAGCGTGTGCCTTGAAATGTAGATTTAACCTTATAACATGAAGGATAAGTCTCCAAATGCAATCTACAAACTGCCTTTTAAGAAATAAAATCATACGTACTACCATCATCATGCAAAATAGTGATATCATTACTATTAATAGATCCTTTCATATACGAAGCAAAGAGTGAGCAGTGATTGAAGTACCTCTGCCAATTTGCTTTACGTACCCACTTCTTCATTGTTGAGTTGTTCTTCCATCCAATCTGGAGCCGTATCACCATCACCATCACCATCGTAGTATGTGTCGTCTTTGATATTGTGAAGTTGTGCCACTTGAGTAGTACGAAAGGTACACTTGCCGGCTCGATGTCCCACCACTCGATGACACTTGAAGCATATAGGCACATTATTGCCCTAACAAGATTGGGTAGGACGAGGAGTGGGTGCATTACTATTGTGACTAGAATTGGGTTTGGGGTGTACATTGCTTGGGTCGGTAGTATTAAAATTGTTCTTTACATTTGAATTGGAAAAAGTGTGTGCATTGCTACTACCATTACCAAAATTACTATTATTACCATTCCATGGACGTCGTTGTTTGTGATGAAGGAGATTGATAAAATTGAGGGCATCGAAAAGAAGATACGAAACTTTGATTCCCCCCACGAAAGAAGATTGTCGATTGGGTGGAGAAGCATACTGACCATTGCGAGGTAATTGACGAGGCAAACCTTTCTTGCGCTCGGAATTATGAGCAAGAGAGATTGCGTCATCAAGAGAAGTTGGCTTAAACATATTCATATCCGCTTGAATAGTTGTCTCAAGACCATCTTCATAATTTTGTGGGAGTGACTCTTCAAGAACATCCTCGACCATACGAAGCATAAGAAGTGATTGCAAAAATCTCTCCGCGTATTGAGAAACTGTATCACGACATGTCATGCATTCCATGCTCAATGAGTGTTAAGGTGGAATTGTGGAGGAAGAAAAGCAGACTTAAATTTGTCTTGGAATTGATCCCAAGCAAGAGGCTTGGTAGGACCCATGCAAAGTGTGTTCTACCACAAAGAAGCTTGATCACTCAAATGATTAGTAGCACATTTTATTTTATCTTCCTTGAAAAATCGTTCACCAGCAAAATAATCATCAAATTAAGTCAACCAAGAAAGAACTAGACGACCATCCTTTTTACCGTCAAATTTGAAGAACGTGAATGCGCGACAGCTGATCTTGGAGTCATTGTGAGTGTGTTGTTGCGAGTCGAAAACGGATTTGAGAATCTTGCTCAAGCGATCATCTTCGGGAGGCATTACATCAAGAGATTCCTCATGACCGCACTGGCGTTTGCGTTGTTCTTCAAGTTGCATCTTGAGTAGAAGAATGTGCTCCTCCAAAGTAGGAGCGAGAAGAGGTGACACATTCGAAATGGTTGGTGGTTGAGTGCCATTATCAGAATCCATGGCTGTAGATGCTTGGTAGAAATCGGGGATGGAGCGGAAGTAAAGATTTGGAAAAATATATCCCTTCAAAAGATATATGTATTTTAAAAAAATACTTCTTTTTTCTTTTTTTCTTAAAAAAAATTATACTTCTTCTCTCTCCTTCTTCTTTTTTCCTCTTCTGTTCTCTCTACTTCTTCTCTCTTTCTTCTTCTCTTCTCTCTCTTCTTTTCTTCCTTCTTCTTTTCTTTTACTCTTCTTAGTTTTCTTATTCTTCTCACGTGCTCACCATAGAGCGCCACACGCAGCCTTGTATTAATCCCATGTAGTGTCAAGAAGAGAGAAGGAGCTAAGTATAAAGGGAAGAATAAGCACCTCTTTGTCTTTGTCTCTTATGAGACACCCACGTTGGTGTGTGGGTGGGTGGAGTCGCCGGTGCGCGCTGCCCGTTCGTCCGCCGGGATTGGAATTGCGCTCTTGTCGGTCGCCTGTTACCAGCAATTGGGCAGGAGGTTGAGTTTGCTGATTTTGATTTTCTTTTGGTGTATCATTGTATCTGATGATAGGAGAGAGTTTCTATGTGTATGAGAGAATGTGTATGCAAGACGGGTGTGAGAAGAGTGCATGTGCATGTGCATGTGTATATGTGTGAGAGGGTTGTGTCTGTGCACATAACATAGACATAGAGAGAATGCATGTGAGAGACCCACGTAGATAAAAGTATGTGAGAGTCACATACATGCACACACACACACATACACGTGCACAAAAATACACACATACACGCACACTTGCACACACATACACATGCAAAAATGCATATACACACATGCATGCAGTCATATGCTTGCATACACATATACATATGTATGCATATGCATACGAACAAAAACTTCATGCCGACTTATACTAACAATAGAATATTGAAAAAGAATCGATTCTAAAAAGGAGAATTGAATGGAGCCTTAGGGAATAAAATTTTAAAAACAACGTTTTAGAGAATATACCTCAAAATTTAATTTAAACCAAGGAAAAGGACCATTTCGATGCTCCCTTTTTTTTAATGGCTTCAACCATTTGCAATAGTACTAGTAACAACTAAGATTGCATTATACAACATTTACATGGTATCTGAGGCTTTCAAATGTTTGCTTAAACTCCTAACTAAAAGATCCAAGTTGATGTTTGATCCCTCTAGTGGATGTAAATTAATGTTTGATCCCTCTAGTGGGTGTCTGTGGTGGTGTTACTAGAAAGCTACAGCTAGACAGCTCAAAGGAAAAAATTGAAAAGCTACAGCTAGACAGCTTAAATGAAAATTTAAAATTAACTCACTAGTTCTACACCCCCATGCTGTTGTGGCACTGTCCCAACTCGTGCACAGTCTGCCCCTTTGTACACTGCTGTCACGTGAGCTAGAGGAGAAGCAAAGGAGATGGTTCTAGAGATGGCTAGCGAGAGTGAAGTGGCAGGGGGAAAACCTATGCTTATTAGATAGTATAGATATAGATTAGCTCTTTCACACGGGAGACTCTCCATCCACAAGCTTGGGTGGGGAAGATCCCCCCAATTTTTGGGATTTTTCTTGCTTTTTTCTGAAAAACGTAGGCACCCAAAGTCTGTAAACCCCCTGAAGTTCTTATGGGTGCATCACATTGAGGGTGGGTCTTACAAAAAACTGGTCCCCTACCCATGGGATGTGTGGGGGTTGGGCAAGGGTTAGGTTGGTAAAATCTCTCTTTTTTCGCAGGCTGCCTGTGAGTCTTGGAGAGGCAAGGTTGCTCATCCAATCATCCAATGTTAGTGCACCATGAAAAAGCATCATAGACCTTTGAAGATTGATGCAACAGCAATGTACAATCCCATGTAGCCAGGAATTTATTTATCCTCTTTTCAGACAAAATAGTGATTTGAGCGGCCTATTTACTATGCCTGGGTTCAGGATTCAAACCTGGGCTGCTCATTTGGCATCCAGGTGGGCGCCCCTCAGTCCCAAAAATTCAATGCCTGAATCTGTCCGAGAAAAAACCCACAGCGCTAACTCTTCTTAATATACAAGACGAGCATTGTCCACCACCACCATCAGAAGCTCCTGTTACATTGGCAATTCTGGATGTGCTCTACATCTAACATGATCTTTCAGCATGGCGCTTAAACTCTCTTTTGCAGTGAACGTCACCCATTCACAACTCTATGCATTTTTTTGATGGCCAAGAGCTTGTCATAAACCACCCAAGGGAAGCTAAGCAGATGCTCATGCTCAAAATCTTCATAAGAATTGGACTCCACAACATAATCTGGATGATAGGTCACATGATACCACGCCGACGCTTTTGCCAATTCTTCTTGAAAGAACACCGGCGACACATCACCATGATCATCATCCATGCTCTCTTCATGGCTCCTTAACCAGCTCCTGGCTTCCCTTTTCAAAGAGTTCATGGTTCTTTGTATCCTCTCTTTGACTTCTCCTGGTCTCTTCTGATACAATCTAGACAAGCTAAGAATGTTACCTGTGAAGATCTCAGCCTCGCTTTTCACATCATACTGATACATCAAAGCAAGTAACTTTTCATCATAATAGCGTTTCAGTGCATGTGCTTCTTCCACATAATGCTCAAACCCATGTATCTCTAGCTCTTTATCATAGCATCCAGCTGCCTCTTGCTTAGTAAAAGGGGAAATCTTCTTGTCCTCGCTATCCTTTATGACTGATCTATAGAGCTTCCCAAGCACCCTCTCTGATTTGTATGTGGTTTTATCATTCTTTTCCATGAAATTTGGGTATGCCTTTGGCCGAAGGTTGGTAGGTAAAATCACTGGTACTCCGGTCTTTGGGAAATCAACAGCTGCAGAGCACAACTTTGCAAGCATCAAACATTTTGTATCTCGAGCCTTTGCAAGTTCAGTATCAGCAAAGACTGTGTGTGCATTTGATATGAGCCTGGTCATGAAGTCTACGAATCAATTTCCTGTGTGAAAAACATATCACACGTAGTAAGCACACAGGTTAAACATGCGCGGGTGAGGGGGGGGGCACTAAGGCATGTAGAGGAGGAACAGTACAAGAAATGAATTTAATGAAGCTGATCGCGTCTTTCCATTGTCACTGTGGGGTGAGTGGCTTGCCTGAATTGTTACTGGATGATCTTGCAATTTAGGTGGCGGTGGCTGGTAGTCCATAGGTGGATCTACTGCTGAGGGGATCAACTCCTCATCCCAGCTCACAAAATACAAATCTCCATCCAGATCACTGCCTGAACATTCATTTGGATGAGGCCTGCAATAAGACGCAACAAGACATGCTACAACTTGATTATTCTCTCATTAAAAATGTTATCAGAAAAGCACACTACATGTCTTGTGAAGCCAAAGCAAGACAAAATATAATTAAAAAGTAGTCCTTTCTTCCCAAAAACAGGACAGTGAAATTATGTCATGCAGTTCGAAACAATCCTTGACCAAGACTCGTCCCCAAGACGATCGACCAATTGTGGTGATAGGAACTGCTTTTGAGAGCTTCCTCGAACTTGGCCCACTGGTACACGACAACCACAGTCACGGCTTTCTTACTGTTATGCAACCAGTCTTTCCACCATGCGCACAGGCAGCCAACATGTCCTTTTTGGATTTTAAACTAATGCAGCCAAGAATGCAAAGCTGAAGGACCGAGTATATCATCATACTTTCCTTCTTTCTGACATGGGTGGTTGACTGAGAGGATACGTGCGAACTACTGGAGGATCGCCATGAACTCCTGGTGCTGCCATTCCACCTCAGCTTAATGGTGGTCCTCCTGGCATGTCAAGTCTCCTTGGCCTCGCATCGCTGATGCTCCCGGTCAGCCTCAGACTCCGATCTCATCTGCTCAAACTCTAGAGTATATTGGGTCTCAAACGGTTGAATCATTTGCATCATGATGAGGGCCATTGGGGTGATAACTAGTAGCAAGAATAACTTTGTCCTTTTCGGACATTTGTACCACAAAAACTTACGCTACAAATTGATGCCACAAAGAATGCAAAGCAGAAGGATACAGTTTATCATCAAACTTTCTGAGCACGATCTTCTTTGGCACATGGCAAGCTACTCAGGCTTGAATCCTAGCTTCACCTCCACCTCCGTGCACGATGGAAAGAAGACTACCTCAACATAGCCACAAACACAAAATAAGAAAATACTGCCAAAAGGAGAATGTTTCACCCCTTCCGTATATACTAATGTCACATGCACCCATGCACTAAGGTGCGGTGTGACACAATGGCTCATCATCAGTGCCTACTTTTTTTATCCAACTGGCCTTAGGCCCAAGATCCTCCCATAGCTATCATTTTTCATCGCCCAAAGGTGTTTTTTCCGAGCAAGCACCTTGTGGGGTTTTGAACCCAAGACCTCCTGGTCCTAGACAAACACCTTCACCACTTGAGCTATCACCTCATTGGCTCATCAGTGCCATACTTGTATAGAAGTAGTACCTTTTTAGGAAAATTTGTCATATACCATGACCCCATTGTGAGCCCTAGTCCAGGGACATGCCAAGCACGAGCAACATAGGCCATTCCAAGCCTTAGAGTCTGTCACACTTAACCCACTTGGAGAACAGTCAAGCATATAAGTCAGCCTAGCATAGCATGCATTTAGAAGCATTTAGGTTTAGCAGAGGGATTAAGGTTCTAGGCCAGCCCTTGGGGACCAACCTAAGAGTCTTTGCCTTGTATGCCACCATAAGCCACACAAAGAGGGCAAACAGCCAGTCGGCAAGCCCTACAGGGCCTAGACAGCTAGTCGGCCAGGTGTAGATGCAGTCAGCCAGCAGCCAGGACAGCATACACCACACGTGTGGAAGCAATGTTCTGCTTTGATAGCATTTAATGCTAAAAACAGCAGTCGTGAGCACATAAAAACAGGCCGACAGCAGTAACACCCACCCACCAGCAGCAAAATTCCATATATAAGCAGCCCTCAGCCATTGCCTAAAATCATCTCATTCTTCATAGATTTCAGCAGTAGAAAAGTGCAGAAGCATGTATGCCTGAGACCCTTGTCTTGTGCATACATCAATCTCAGCCAAGCACTCTTGTGCTGCAGTCCCAAGGCAGCTTGAAGCTCTCTTCTGCATTCAGCCTTCAGCAGTGCACCTCCCTCACCAGATCTGGGTGTGCATAAAGCTCTCCGAAGTGGCTTCATAGTTGTCTTCAACCCGTTTGA
This sequence comes from Cibotium barometz, assembly GCF_041138505.1. Taxonomy (NCBI): domain Eukaryota; kingdom Viridiplantae; phylum Streptophyta; class Polypodiopsida; order Cyatheales; family Cibotiaceae; genus Cibotium; species Cibotium barometz. The sequence continues at coordinate 35,794,410 of NC_141100.1, forward strand.
TGGTTCAGCAGACATTTGGTCTACAATGTCCTTGTGTTTGGCATTCCTCCGTCAATTACCTTCGGTACGTTTTCTGCATTGTAACAGAAATTTTCCGAAGTAATAAAGCAAATACTCCTGGTTGCCGTAGGGGGCCCTTAAGTGGGTAGATTGGGACCCAATCTCGTGCCGTCTCTGCATTCTCTCTCTCTTCGGCTCTATCTCCTGTGAATAAAGATAAAAGTGGATTGCTTGATGTTCACTAACATAAAGGTATAAAGGTCTTGTTGTGCATTACACAATCATAGCAGTTGCATGTTACAACTAATAACTCCGGTTCCCACGTGCAAACCTGCTCGTCTACACCCAATCTTTGCCCCGTTCCCTAGTTTCCCCATGCTTACGCACCAATTGGGTTCTCTTGCCATCTTGGCTCAACCAACCTTCCTTAGACAGCTTGCCTCACATTGGCCTTCACATCCAAGGAAAGACTAAGGAGAGGTGCAGCTTCCCCACCTAGTCATTTGTGCCCCCCCTTGCCCCATCACATCCTCCCCTTGTCTTACTCCTTTGAGCATTGACACCCTCCCCGCCGGTTTCCTCCCGTCCTAGCCCGTCGCCTCTCTCTGCCCCACCACCATATCCACCTACTCCCTCGGTTGCCTGTCTCCCCACCTCCTACGTCCCACCCCCCACCCCCCGCCCCTGCTTTTGACCGGTCATCTGTGCTCATTAGATAGCCGGTCCATGCCCTTGGCTTTCCCCACTTTGGAGGACTTCATGGCAGCCCCTCCATCTATGCCGTCCAAGGACTGTGTTCCGAACGGAGGAGATTTGAAGAGAAGAATTCTAAATGAGGCTTGACACAAACCTATTGCAGGACATCCCAGATATGTGAAGACTTTCATGGCTATAACGAAATGTTTCTTTTGGCCAGGACTCAAGAAGGATGTATTACAACATGTCCTTCGATGCTTAATCTACCAAAAGATCAAGGATGAAGGAATAAAACTACCAGAAAAGTTGCATTCTTAAGACATCCCGCAAATGGAATGGGAATGCATAAGCATGGATTTCATCATTGGATTACCTTTGGTAAATGTAGGACTCCATCCTAGCAGTAGTGGATCGTCTAGCAAAGATTGCCAAAAATTGTCCCAGAAATCTAAGAGGAACTGAGGAGGGAGTGAAAGCATTTTATGCCATGTGGAGTGCCAAGTGTAAACACGGGCTTACCAGGGGCACTTTTTATCCCTTGCGGATCTTTTCCCCAGGACGTCCGTCGTGAAAGGACACCGCTTATGGTTTAGGGTTTGTTGTGACTTCTACTTTCACTTTATTATTATGATGTGACTACGTGCATACCACATCTACACGTCTTGTCATTGCCGCCTCTCTATGTACTCCTTGTGTGAGTGAGGTTGCTGCTCTGCACGTATCCATTTCCCTCCTTTCCAACATTTGGTATTAGAACTCTGGTTCTGTAGGTAAGCCCTACGAAGCCAAAGCTCCGCCCGAACTCCTCCCTCCGCCGCCAAGTCAGCCACCACCCATTTTCACCACCAAAAATGGGCGGCCCTCGTGGGGAGAGACCGCCACCTCCCTCCTCCAACCAGTGGCACACAGCACCGCCGCTGCGCCACCCAGCCGGTGGTAGTAGTGGGGAGAGCACCACCATCGTCCCGCCCAGTGGCTGAGATCCAAGGACATCCACTACCAAAAGCAAGCCGCCCTAATGGGGAGAGCACCATAGCTTCTCCTCCCAGCCCGGTGGCAGAGCACCACCACCGCCCCACCCAACCGGCGGCAGTAGCGGAGAGAGGCTCACCCCCGCGGCTGAGATCCAGGGGTGAGTGTAGGCATTCCAGAGCGTGACTGCTGCCTCCACGCTACTGTCCAGACAGTCTCCCTACTCCAGCTTCCCTGGAAGAGTTCGCTTCAGCACCAGAGAGGCTTCTGAGTGCTACATCAGCTACCTACACCGATTTCTGGCTCCAGAAGATACTCACCAGTAAATTCTTTATACTCTACATCAGCTCCCTTCTGAGTGCTACATCAGCTCCATGCACCTATTTCTGGCTCCAAAAGATACTTGCCAGTACATTCTTTATACTCTACACTTTGTCTTTTTCTTCATATACTTGTTGCTACAGTGAGCCACTACGCATCATCTGGGTGCATTCAGTGGGGCACTATCTGCAGTGCGTTTGGCACTAGCGTGGGACTGGATTCTTTTCTATAGGATCTATGGCTCAGAATGCATCGGATGTGTTTAGGGTTTTGTCCCAAGAGGTGGCAACCTACTCCCTATGGAGTTTTATGGTTAGAAATCTGGCTGTGGCTAAAGACCTTTGGGGTTATGTGAATGGTGAAGATGTACGTCCAGCAGATGTTGTCAGAATATGCAGCGGAAATGACAACCAAACTTGGGTAGACAAGAGCAAGTAGACTGCAGAAAATAATCAGCACAAGAAACACAGAGAGATAGGTGTGTAAACTCTTCTCTATACACAAGATCCCTAAAAACTGAATGAGAAAGTGGTGGGGGCTGAGGGGCAATATATACATCTCCATGTGAGCAGTCGGCCAGCTCCAGAAGGTGCCCACGACTGTGTAAAATGTCCACGACTGCTGAAAATAGCAGTCGGCCAGCTACAGATGCCTACGCCTGAGCAAAGCAAGTCGGCCAGCACTCCTACAGCCCACGACTGAAGTAGATCAAGTCGGCCAGCAATAGGATGCTCCTGGCATCACCTGGCAGCCCTCCAGCCACTAGAAAAAAATGGGAAAAATAGGGAAAAAATACGGGGAGTGTGGAAAAATGATATACGGGCGGGCACACCCACAACAGAGGCCCTCGTGTATACAAATAGACAGGAGATGACTTCTAACACCCCCTCTCAGCTCCTGGCTGTGAAACCAACCCCAGGGAGCTGGAGTGCCGCCTGAGCGTAGCCTGAGGTAGAGACTTCGTGAAGAGGTCCGCCGCATTGTCCTCCGTCGAACAATAAAGTAGCAAGATGTCACCCGCCAAGATCTTCTCACGAACAAAGTGATATTGTATCTCTATATGCTTGGTCCGGGCATGGAAAACCGGATTCCGAGCAATAGCTATACAACTCTGGTTATCACACTGGATGACTGTGGGCTCCCTCTGTAGAAACCCCATCTCGCCTAGCAGCCTCCGCAGCCATACAACCTCACAAGCAGCACCACAAGCAGCCCGATACTCTGCCTCTGTCGAAGAAAGGGCAATAGTTGGCTGCTTCTTGCTGCTCCAAGAAACCGCTCCTGAGCCGAGGGTAAAAGTGTATCCTGAAGTAGACCTCCTCGTGTCTGGATCTCCTCCCCAATCTGAGTCACTCCAACCTTGGAGCTTGACTCCATTCCCTCCTGTGTAAAAGAGTCCCAGATCCTTCGTATTCTGCAGATACCGCAAGATCCGCAATCCTGCGTCCCAATGAGTCTTCAATGGCGTCTGCATAAAAGAGCTCAACAGTCCCACGGAGAAGCTCAAGTCCAATCTGGTGTTCAACAACCAGATCAATGAACCAACCAACTTCCGGTACTGCGAGGCATCAACTGGCTCACAAGGATCTGTAACGGTTAACTTTGTGTTCGGGTCCATCGGCGAAGTAATAGGCTTGCAGTTCTCCATCCCAAAGGCCTCAAGCAACTCATGAACATACCGCTGCTGAGAGACGAAAAACCCCCTCTGGGTCTGCCAGATCTCCAATCCCAAGAAGAAGTCGAGTAAGCCTAAGTCGGTCATCTCAAACTCCTTTGACAAGGCAGCCTTCGTCACTCCAATGTGCTCCACATGACCGCCGGTGAGAATGAGATCATCCACATAAAGGATGATAAGTGTGACCATGCCGCGTTCCCGAAAGAGATACAGGTTCGGATCTGCAACCGATCTCTGAAATCCAGTCCAAATAAAGAAGGAATCAATCTTCTGATTCCAAGCCCTGGGAGCCTGCTCTTAAGACCATACAAGGCCTTACGTAACCTGTAAACCATCCCTTCCGATCCTGGAACAATAAAGCCTGGAGGCTGCTCAACGTACACCTCCTCCTGCAGGTCACCATTAAGGAACGCTGATTTTACATCCATCTGGTACACGGGCCACCTCTGAGAAGAAGCAAGGGCAAGAACGGTCCGAATCGTGGTCATCCGCGCTGTCGGTGCAAAGGTATCCTCGTAGTCGATGCCTGGCCGCTGAGCATAACCCTTAGCCACGAGCCTGGCTTTGTGTTTGTCCACCGACCCATCAGCCGCGTACTTGGTCTTAAAGACCCATTTGACACCAATGACTGACCGCTTCGACGGCCTCGGTACCAACTCCCAAGTGTTGTTCTTCTCGATGGCGTCAAGTTCCACCTGCATGGCTTCCCTCCAAGTATCCTGTGAAAGGGCTTCCTTTACGGAAGTGGGCTCTTTATCTCGCATGATACGAGACATAAGAGCATAGTTCACCTAAAGAAGCTCCGCCGTGTTGCTTTTATCTCGGACTTGATGTGATCTTCGAGGGCCGTCCTCTGTGGTCCACTCGGAGGGTAGCTCCGTGACACCTGACTCCCGAAGGGTGTCAAACAACCACCTAGGTACTCGAACAGATCGTGGAGCCTCCTGTGGTCGCGGGGGCTCAACTCCAGCTGCGGGCTCAACCTCCTGTGATGACTGAGGTGGATCAACTGGAGTAGTATACTGGGAATCATCATCAGACTCCTCTGGATCTCCAAGAAGTGGCGGCTCCTCGACAGTGGATGCTGGAACATGCTCGTCAAAGACCACATCCCAGCTGACAATAATCTCGTTCCTCTCTGGATCATACAACCTGTATCCCTTGGAAAGAGAGTTATACCCCACAAATACCAGCTTGCGGGACTTGGAGTCAAGCTTCCCCCTCTGCTTCTTCGGAATATGTACATACGCGTCACTCCCAAAGACACGGAAGTGCGAGACATCAGGTTTCCTGCCAAAATATGCCTCAAATGGAGTCATGTGGGGTACAGAAGTCGTCGGAGAGCGGTTAATGGTATGGACAGCTGTTGCCACAGCCTCACCCCAAAGTGGACGAGGAAGATCTCGATGCTCCAGCATAGTCCTCGCCATCTCCACCACAGTCCTGTTCTTACGTTCAACAACTCCATTCTCCGAAGGCAATCCGGTATTGGCCAATTCCCTCTTGATGCCATGATCTGCACAAAACCGAAAAAATACAGTCGAGGAGAATTCACCTCCTTTGTCAGCCCTGAGAGTCTTGACCTGAAATCCAGACTCTTTCTCCACCATCACGTGCCAATCCTTGAACCGAGCAAAAGCCTGGTCCTTCTGGGAAAGAAAGTAGACCCACGTGAATCTGGTACAATCATCAACAAGCAGCATGAAGTAGAGAGATCCTCCCAAGGATGGTATCTGCTGTGGTCCACACAAGTCAGTGTGAATCAACTCCAATGGTTTCGAAGCCCGCCTGGAAGCCTGCTTCGGAAAGGATTCCCTGTGCTGCTTACCACGTATGCAAGAACTGCAGCGTCCTTGCCTACTACCAACATCTGGCAAGCCAACCACCATCTGGTCCCGGAAGGCGCGCCGCAAAGCATCCACATTTAAGTGGCCAAAACGAAAGTGCCACAAATCTCCGACCTGAGAGCCTGTCAGTGAGGAGAGTGCAGAGAGCTTGTAGATGCCATTCTCCACACCGCCTTCCCAAACAACTTTGCCTGTCTCACGGTCCCTCAGAGCAACTGAATGCTTTTCAAATTCCACCCGAAAGCCAGTCTTGCATACCTCATGCACTGACAAAAGATGAAAGCCCAGAGCAGGGACATAAAGAACACAGGAAGCATGCTTGCCCCCCTTGCCGTCGGGAATAATCTCCATCCGGCCCTCACTATGTATCGGAATAGTGGAGTTATCGCCAATAAAAATACGACCTGACTGCCGTTTCAGATCCAGGAAGAAGTCACGGGATGGAGTCATGTGCCTGGAAGCACCACCGTCGAGAATCCATTCCCAGGTATCCTTTGCGGTGAAGCCAACTGCCTCCTCGCTCGAAGATGATGAAGCATCGGAGTCCAGCATCTCCAAGTGCACAAATGCCGGAGTCTTCGCAGCTGAGGCTGAGGAATCAGCACTCTTCCCTGTCCGCTTGGGGCACTTCCTCCAGTAGTGGCCTTTCTCGCCACAATCATTACACGATCTTTCGGCCTTCAGCTTCTCTCGTTCTGGATCAGGCTTCTTCTCAAAAGACTTCTCCGGTGAAGCCTTCCCTTTGCCCTTGTTGGTATTACGGCCTTTCGACCGTTGGCCAGTTAAGGCCTCCGAACCTCCGCCGTGAGGAGGGTTCGTGAAACGTTCCTCTTGGTCCAAGACCATTGGCACAAGCTCCTCCCAAGTAATGGTGCTGAGCCTGCCACTCGTGATCAACGAGAAATAGAAAGCGGAATACTGACCAGGCAAGTGGGAAAGTAACGCGATGGCCATGTCTTCGGATGATATCTCTTTCCCAGCTTGAAGGACTTCCTGCTGAAGGGCCTGCAGCTTGTTAATGTGTTCCCGCATCGTCGAAGACTTTGCAGGGTTCATAACCCGCATCTGCACTTCCAAGGATATCCGCTTCATGGGTGACACCCTGTTGTACAAAGAAGCCAAGTGCTCCCATATGCCTCTCGCCAGCGTCATGTGCTTCACATGGTTGATCACATGTGGTGTGCAATTGAGGAATATAAACGACCGGACCCTGGCGTTGACACGGTCCCACATGTGTGCTTGTGCCTCTCGGTCCTTCCTCGTCAATAATAACTCCCCTTCCTCAGCTTCCGGCCGTGGCACCCCAATGATAATAAAATCAGCAAGATCATATGACTCCAAAACTGACTCCATCATGACCTTCCAGATGCCATAATTGGACCCGTCCAACTGACGATCCACTGGGAACGTGGGGAGAGTCGGAATCTTCACGTGCTTCTCAGCCATCTCGAGTAAATCTGCCATCTCGGAGAGTAACCTGAAAGGGTGGGTGGGTGGGAAAAAATCTGAAAATCAGAAAATATGCAAGTGGCTGTCCAGCCCCTTTGCCTGCCTTCCTCTTGCACCTTCTCTTCCCGTTCAACCCGGAACAGTCCACCGATCAGCAACCTGTTGCTCCCCCTCTTGCTCAGAAAAAACGCCCAAGATCTCCTAGAGCCTAGGGCTCTGATACCATGTCAGAATATGCAGCGGAAATGACAACCAAACTTGGGTAGACAAGAGCAAGTAGACTGCAGAAAATAATCACCACAAGAAACACAGAGAGATAGGTGTGTAAACTCTTCTCTATACACAAGATCCCTAAAAACTGAATGAGAAAGTGGTGGGGGCTGAGGGGCAATATATACATCTCCATGTGAGCAGTCGGCCAGCTCCAGAAGGTGCCCACGACTGTGTAAAATGTCCACGACTGCTGAAAATAGCAGTCGGCCAGCTACAGATGCCTACGCCTGAGCAAAGCAAGTCGGCCAGCACTCCTACAGCCCACGACTGAAGTAGATCAAGTCGGCCAGCAATAGGATGCTCCTGGCATCACCTGGCAGCCCTCCAGCCACTAGAAAAAAATGGGAAAAATAGGGAAAAAATACGGGGAGTGTGGAAAAATGATATACGGGCGGGCACACCCACAACAGAGGCCCTGGTGTATACAAATAGACAGGAGATGACTTCTAACAGATGTATCTCTTGCCACTCCTCAAAGGGGTGAGCGAGGTGCCCAGGCAGCTGCTCCTACAGTTGCTAGTACTGCTACTCAAGAGTCAAGAGCAGAAGTGATGGGATGCCTACGATGCCCAAGCTACCCAAGCTATGGCATTGATCTCCTTGTCTATCAAGAGATCTATTATTCCGCATATCTGGTCTTGCAAGACCTCGAAGATCGCTTGAGACTACGTGTCAGGCAAAGAATGAGGCCAGAGTTGCATATCTCACAAATATACTCTATGTACCAGGCATAGAGAAGAATGTGCTATCAGTCTCCTCTTTTGCTAAAAGTGGCTATGCATTCCACTTTGAGGATGACAGGTGTACAATAAGAGATAGAGAGAAGGACTATGAGCATAGTCACAAGAAAACGCATTTTTGGAGTGAGAAACCCCGAAACCCCGAAACGCAAGAAACCTTTCGAAACGTTTCAGAAACTCCTAATTTTTTTTGGTTTCTTTAAAAAAAATTGTTTCTCAAAATGTTAAAAGTTCCTATTGTTTGGAACTTTAGCAATGCAAAATTATATAGAAAAAAAACCAAAACCTTGGCGTTTCTTAGCTGAAGGCCGAAACGTTTTGCCCCGAAACGCCAAAAACCCCGAAACGTTTCTAGTGACTATGACTATGAGATAGTCACTTCTAGGACATTATACCACGGCTTGTATCAGTCCGACGCATTTGAGAAGAAAGCACAGGATGTATGTATGGTTTCTACCACCACTTTTGCCATGCAAGACGCAGAGATATGGCATGCCAAATTTGGGCATGTGAATTATGGTAATCTGATGCTTTTGCAGAGGCATAAAATGGTATAGGATATGCCACATGTTGAGCTACCTCCCAAACATGTATGTGAGGGATGTATTCTTGGTAAAATGCATCGTAAGCTTTAATGGAGATGTCTATATGTATGGTCAAAGGCAAGGGCTTGCGTCATATTTTTTGGATGGAGGCAATCATGTGTGCTACGCATGTTTTGAACAGGAGAGCACGCGGTTGCGAGGGAAGGGGGGTAGGGGCTGCGTGATCGGGCCTGCCAAAGGCTCCCAAGGGTCAGAGGGCCTCACGGGAATCTGGATGCTTGGAGCGATCGTGACGAGGCAACGATCTCCAGAAAGAAGGGACCGGTGGCGGGTTCGTCGAAGGTACTTGTGTGTGTGGGGGGGGGGGGGGGAGGGGGATGTTCACCATCACGGGACTGCTAAGATAAGTGCTCGTAATAGTTCTCTGATAAAACCATATCATTCTATGGCCTGCTTAGTCGAATCCACCTCAACCTGATAGTATCCACGTCCCAAAGGATGAATATCAGTGATCTTTCCAATCTCACCAATAAGGCTTGCCTGCAAAAGGTCTCTAAGCTATCCACATGCTCGTAGGCAACACACAATCTTGCAAACCAAGGTGGAGGCCTCCAAGGATGCGACTATCAAAGCGAGGAGCTGGAGGTCTGCTTCTAAGAAGGAAGGGCAAGGAATGGCAGCCTCAATCGGGGATGACGAAGTGGCTGCATGGAGTCCTCTTGGAGGTAAGAAGACCAAAAGATGTCGATATTTGCCAAAAGAAAGGACCTGCCCGAAAGCTGAAAACACCTGACGAAGGGGCGAAGAGGATAGGGCTTGGGGAGACGGAACATTAATCAAAGATAAGTACAGAAGATGAATGAGTTAGATTGGCAAACATGTAGCTGATTTGATGTCAATCACGAAGAAACCAAGGACGGGCGAAAGGGCTGGCGGGCAACAAGGGGAAGAATTGGGGTGGGTGGAAGAAATAAAGAAAGAAAGTTATATTAAACATTTGCAAAAGATCCAATGGGTCTCTAAGACCAAAAGTGATACAGTAGTGACCATGTAATCTCCGCATGGTACAAAAGCAAACAAAGACTAGAGCTATGAGTTGGGAATGTCAAATCTGAGCCATATGATACAAGGGCAGGAAGCGCGCAAAGGGCAAACAAAGGGGTAGTGTGCAAGAAAGGGGAGGGAGGGTGAGGACAATAGCTGGCAAAAAAGCATAGGAAGAGGGAGGTGGGGTAGCGCGAAGTGGGGGGGGGGGGCTCCAACAACCTCTCTCTCAATGTCAATTTAACCTTTTTTAAGTAATTCTTATGTTAGTATTGAGATTAAATTTGCTTTTTATCTCTCTCTTTTTTCGGAAAGGAGATCCTTCTATTAGTTACCAAAAAAAAAATCCACACGGGCCAAATATATCTCTGTAAAGGAAACAATAATCAAAATGAAAAAAGGGGGAGTGGTGCTCTCCTCCTTAAGCTGGCCCCTCTAGTGGGAGGGGGCTAGATCATACAAGGGGGAGGGACCAACCAAACTGGCATTCTATAATGCCAAATGGGCTCACCACTACTCATAGTGAGAAACGGGTCATCCCCCCAAGTCCCCAGGAAGCCCGCACGGCACTCCCACATGCGATCAGAGCAACCCTGGAGTTTCTCCCAATGTCCATGAAGAGTGTGAATGATGTCGAGCCATATGCTTCGGATGGACTCCGCAGGTTGAGTGCAGGTGTCCTCACTGCAACAAGCTGGACATATACGCTATGCAGCAATATTGCTGCAAATCTCCCATCACTGACAAGAACCTCGAGTCCAGTGAACTATAGATGGGACCAGAACTGGAACTGTCGTGATCTGATGATGAGCAACATGCAATGCCAGTCCCCCACTATCCTCCTCATATGCCATGACAGTCTCAAGCTCTGTGGCCCAAGCCACTGTGCCCCAAGTAACTGTACGGGGAGCCCAGTCCATAGTGAAGATGTGGAGAATCCTCTGCCAAACCAGTTGAGCCTTCGGGCAATCCCAACGGCAATGATGTTGGGACTCATGTGGATGGCCACACCTGAAGCAAACTACAGATCTACCTTTGAAGGCCAACCAAGAGCCAACTGCTAAGCTCTAATGGGCTACTTGCCATAGAAACACTGTAATCTTCCCTGGCTGAAAACTATCCCATAGCCCCTTCCAGAAGTTGAAAAGAAACTAAGGGAGGCCCTGGGACTGCCAATGTCGTGGATCCTGGAGGGGCCGAAGGCGCGGGACCAAAAGGTGTAGCTTCTACCCTGGAGAATCTTCTCGCGTCTATGGGTTGGACCCTCAAAGAGATGGTGCTCCTGGAGGAAGAGTATGTCAATAGGTCCTCCGACTACAGCTCTGTGAAGCTCCTCTCTGAGGATCCCGTGCCTCCTCAAGCACTGCAGTCCACCCAAACCCTGAATCATAGTTGTCAGGTACATAGGTACAAAACGAGACGAAGGTACGAAAAACCGGTATCGGTACAGGACTTTTTATTTTGGGAAAATTAAGTTCGATAGAGGTACGTGTTGGAGAATTGCACAGGCAGAAACATAAACAAAACAAGAGAGAGCTTGTGGACAAGATCACCTTTTATAATAGCATGACAGCTTTACAATGGCAATTAGCCAGCAAGAAGTGTTGAACATGTACTTGGGATTGAACTGTTAAAGTGAGCAAAGAGGACCAGCCTTATATAGTGAGGATATGACCCAACCGACTGCCCTAAAATAGGCCGACCAGCTCACGAGTCACTACACAAGAGGAAAATACCTAAATGTCCATATAACACTGAGATGCACAATTCTAACACCACAAAGGGCTTTCTGCCATTCCAAGCTTCATAAGTGTTATATGCACATTATGAGTGCATATACTAGGAGGCTAACCCACATTAGGCTTGTGAGCATGGGAGAATGGGAATAAGCTCTAGTCGAGCATGGGTTAGGACTAACCTTAAGGGTTAAGGTTAGGGTCAGGCATCCAAGGGTCACACATGGGAGATGGAGAGTCAAGAGTCACTTGAGGGCCCTCCTATATAATAGGGGCATGGGGCACACTCAAGGGGGGCTTAGGCTATGGTCTCTTGATGTTATCTTGAGGCTAGGTTATGTTATGTTCTCTTGTGTAGAGGATCATAACTACTCACCTTCCATTTCACACTATGGCTACATACTATTGGATTGGAGTTATACCTCTTGATGATATGGGACATCAAGGTAAAGGTATGATGTATTTCATTATAATTCATGTGTAAATCCCTTGGGCTCAGGGATGGTCGGGTGGATGAGTTTATGCCTGATTTATGCATGTTTATGCATAACAATTATCTAGAGAGATCTTAGGGTTTTAATAGTGGTATCAGAGCAATCTCTAGTTAATTGTTGTTGATTTTTTTTTAATTGTAATTTTTGGTATTTTTTGAAGTAAATTTTAATATTTACTAAATAAAAATATTATTTTGTTGATTTGTTTAGATGATTTTGCACGTGGATCGTCGATATGGCAGTTGGAATGCGTGTTTCTTCTATTCAATGGAAAAATCAACGTTGTGGAAAAATTTTGTGAGTTTAATATCATTTTTTTTATTTTTTATGGTTTAAAATAAGCATTAATGAAAATTTTTACCAAAATACCGCATATTTTATTGCGGATATTTTTCGTAGAATGGATTCCCTGAATTTCTATAATTTATAGGAATTTTTTCTAATTTTTTATTTAAGCATTTTTATGGTTAAAAATGTATTTTTAACCAATTTTTGCGGGTTTTCCGCGGATATGCTATCCATTTTCTGTAAATTTTTTGCTAAAATGCAGTGTAGGAAAGCCAATTGATGCATTAAATGCTCTCCCGTGTGCGTGGAAATCTCTTCTCCTCTCAATTCTGAATTTTCCTTCTATTTTCCTCCCGCGTGTATAAACACCTCTTAAAAAGCTCATTTTTTATTAATGTTAATCATAATTAAGATTTAATTATGATTAAAAAATAATTAAAGCTTAATCTTCTCTCATTTAACAGAGAGAAGGAGGGGGTGGAAAAAGTGAGAAGGAATGGAGAAGAATTCAAAATTATTATATTTTGAGGCCTTATAAAATTAGAAAAGTCTTGTGTGGGCATTCTCTAGATAAACTTCTTTTATATATAGCCTACATGTATTAATGAGTGTAATCTCGTCGGCATTTTCACTTGTTGAAATCTCTTTCTTCAAAGTTCAACGAGTTTATCTTGTTGTGTTTGGATTAAGGAAATTTGGATTTTTCCTTTGTTGGCATTTCTTTCTCTAGTTCCGTATTTTAGGTGATTTATATAATCAACCTGATGGCTTACGGATAGACATATGTGACTCATCGAGACATTGATGACTCTCTATGTTGATATGGGTAACTCGAGACGCCGATAATTCCATGAGCAGATAGGAGTTTATCGGACCGCCGATGGATACCTGGTTCCTGCTCTTATAATGCCATGTTTTCCTACTTTATTCCGAATGGTTTACCAACAAGGAAATTACTTTGAGTATGAATTCCTTTGATCATCCGCAGTCTGATGGGCAAATAGAGCGTATGAATCATATTGTAGAGAATATGCTTCGTGCATATATCTCTGGAAAAGCATCAAATTGGAAAAAATATCTTCCAATGATGGAGTTTGCCTATAACAGTTTTAAACATACGGCTATTGGTTTTAGTCCGTTCATGCTTATGTATGGATATCAATCCAAGGCACCTATTGATGTCGGTCTTAAGGACATCGAGCTTGATGCATCGAGGGATTTCTTGCGTGATATGTAGGAAATGCTGACCGAAGCTCAGGATTCTATCAAGAGTGCTCAAGATAGGACACGGTTTTATGCTGATAGGGAACGCTTACCTCGGTCTTTTGAACCAAGAGCCTTGGTTTATTTAAAAGTTCCTAAAGATTCTCAAACTTTGTCAATAGGAAAATGCTCGAATTTATCTCCTAGATATCGTGGTCCATTTCGATTTATACATCGGATTGGCACGGTTACGTATGAACTTAAACTACCTCCACATGTTAGAGTTCATCAAGTCTTTCATATCAATAGATTGAAAGGAAAACTGGGAGGTGAGGATAACACAGTTACTCCTCAAGAACTCGTTAAAGTCGAAGAATTATCCTATGTCCCACATGAACCTGATAAGATACTTGAATTCAGGGAAAGGAAACTTTGTAGTTGACTAATTCCTGAGGTTAAAATTAGGTGGAAAGATAGGGAAATAGAGGATTCGACTTGGGAGTCGGTTGATATTGTTTAGTGCAGTTCTCCTTTTTTTCATTGCAAGAGTGCAATGTTTTGAGAGAGGGAAAGTATGTTATATGCACATTACGAGTGCATATACTAGGAGGCTAACCCACATTAGGCTCGTGAGCATGGGAGCATGGGAACAAGCTCTAGTGGAGCATGGATTAGGACTAATCTTAAGGGTTAAGGTTAGGGTCAAGCATCCAAGGATCACACATGGGAGATAGAGAGTCAAGAGCAAGGTTGTTAGAGGTGTCAGAGACGTTTGGTACGAGGCGGGTATAGTACGCACCTCGAAAGACTCGTATTTTTTCGAGACGTTAGAGGTGTCTCTTATATATATACATACATACATACATACATACACAATGAATCATGATAGATATATATATATATATATCACATAGATAGTGATAGATAGATAGATTATGAGAGAGTGAGAGAGAGAGAGAGACCAAAGTCAACTTTCAAGACCTTAGATGGTAGAGTCTAGACTGTAGAGTGAGTCGTGACGAGTCTAGATAATATCACCATTTAATTTCTACTTGCTTCAGGATGTGAAGCTCTTGAAGATTTCGCACCATCCGCAAGTTAGCGCGGCAATATACGAGGCGCTCTAACGGGATGTGCTAAGCTTGTTCCTAATCTTCATGTGCACGAGAGAGTATGCACTCCAATTCCTCTCGCATGCACCCGCAGAGCAATCCTAAGAGCAAAAAATAAAAAATTTAAATTTTAATAATATGAGTAAATAGAATTAGAAGAGGCAATGGCAAATGACCGTCACCTGGGCAAGGATCCTCATGGCAAAAGCTTATAGAGATGGGGTGGAATAGCCATACGTCTCCCACCATGAGAGTGGCTTCACCATCACCTCTCTTCTTCTAGAAGTAGGACGAGTGTACGATTGCCCGGTCAAGTTGTTGTAGGCAATGAGCTCCTCGTCCATCTTGATTTGTACTTCATCATCAAGCACATGACGCATATATAGACGTCTGCATTGGACTGGATCTCTTGATCCGAGAAGAGTTCCCTTGTTTTGTAAAGAGGATGAAGGAATGCGGCCATACCATGAATAGGCCTACACATCCATTGCCACCTCCTATCCACAATGGTCTTGATCTCATCAAGCCTATTAAAGCATATGCCACATTATACATAGAAAAATTTAAAATCAAACTTACAAGTACTATGTACACAAGAGTACATGAGGGAGGCCAAAGAGGTGATAGTCCAAGTGGTAAAGTGTTTGCCTAGGACCGAAAGGTCTTGGGTTCAAACCTTGCTTGGACCCCTCGGTGGCACCTCTCATCCGCGCTCTCCATAAGCTTCCCTTTCGGCGTCGATCGTGTTCTGGCCGCCTTTCCCGGGAGGACTCCAGTGTAGCCCCTCCTCTCTCTGTGGTCGAGTGTGCTCGTCGCCCTCTTCAGAGGGCCGTGTAGATGATCTTGTAGCTCACAACACCAGCGTGGTTGGGACGTTGAGCGAGTTGTAATGTTAACTATTAGTAGGATCTCTCTCCCGGAATTTTTTTTTTTTAAAAAAAGAGAGTACATGAGAGAGGAATAACTTACTAACCTTCTTGCATCAAGTGTCGTGCAAGCTTGAAGCTCCTCAATTGCATTTCTCATGAAATGTGTGAGAAGGCCCAAAGTGGATCCCTCCATGTCTGACATGCAAAGTACTCGATACAATGGAGTCATCGCAACTACGACGGCCCGTGCATCATCCCAAAAAGAAGGATCCAAGCACTTACGTTGCACCGTATAAGCCTCGGGACTTAGATGATCATCCCATTCTTCCCACTCTTGGGACACCACCATGCGTTGACGCTCACTACGAACGGCATGTAGTCTCTCCAAAACAATCCACACGTAGGCAAACCTTGTTTTGGAGGGCTTCACGAGCTCCAATCGCGAATGAACACGGAAGATGGCCAAGGGTTTCACCTTCTTAGTGAAGAAGGTCACAATGGTGGTTGCTTGGGCCAAAATGTCCTTGACCCAAGGCAACTTGCCGATATCTTCCATGAGCAAGTCAATGCAATGGGATGTGCATGGAGTCCAAACAATTGTTGGGAACTCCTCCTCCACCATGCGACCCATTGCACGGCAATTGGATGCATTGTCAGTGATGACTTGCACCACATTTGCATGGCCAACCTACAACCCAAAGTGCTCATGTAATTAGTACTATCATCTATGTGACATGTACTATGTTACATAAACATGTAGACTTATAGTATGTACAAAGAATAATTTACCTCGATGATTGCTTGGCGGATGTGTTGGAACATGGAACTCCCACTTGTCTTTCTACCGGCTTTCCCGGCATCCACTCCTCGTAGGAAATACATGCCAAGAGGGCAAGACAGGAGGATGTTGATGATGCTTCTCCTCTTCCGATCACTCCATCCATCGGAGTGGATGCTACATCCATGCTTGGCCCATCCCAAACGAATAGGCAAACGAATTAGGCAATCCTCTCGTTCTCCTCGGTGAGCTTCTCGTCCTCATGTCAACGTAGCTCACTCCCGTCCATCCATCGCATGAACCGACGCCAGCAATGGCCTTGACCATCCTCTTCCATTGCGGGGTTTGAAGGACATGAAAAGAGAGATTGCACTCAATGATGGTGCGTGCAATCTCAATCTCCACCACTCGTTGCCGCTCTTTTACATAGGCCTTCGTGTTTTGAGTGGCTTGTAAAGTGGGTTGTACAAGCCCTCTAGCACCAGCATCATCAAAGGGATGTCGTGGTCGCTTTGATTGGGAGCTTGACCCCGATCCTTCCCCAATATTGACACTTGAGCTTCCACATGCTGAAGAGGGCATGAGTCTCTCTTCCTCGAGCTCTTGTTGTCACAGAGGTGGGCTTGACCTTGTGTTATCCACTTGCAAATGAGAGTTCTCCCTAATCACCTCATCGGCAATGGCTTGTGGAATGGATTAACATCCGGAGATTCCACCTCCTCCCAACTTTGCCATGTGACGAAGCACTCAGGTGATGGTGCTATTCCCTTCGAAGCCGCAATACCGGCATTTCCAACGCTTCCCTCCTGAACCGGCGGTGGAGAGTCCAAGCACTATGGTGAAACGATCCCATGCGGGATTGGCCGGCTTAGGCATGATGGATTATGAGAGAGAGAATGTGTGTGTATGAGAGAGGGAGAGAGAGAGAGTGTGTGTGTGTCTAGACTCTAGAGAGAGGCCTTGAGGGAGGAAGAGAGAGAGTGTGTGTGAGAGAGGGAGAAAGAAAGAAAGAAAGAAAGATTTTATTAACGTCTTCCAAAAGACCGAACTCGGCCTATGAGACAATTCAGTGTACCTGTGTGGGGTATCCTCTGTCATCCCAACAAAATGAAAAAGTACTGAACTAAAAAGCTGAATCTGGGTGTGCAATAAGTACAATGAGTGGGGGAGGGGATGGAGCTCTACTACTAGGAGAATGCAAAGCTATATGCATGGAATACAATCATGATATGCAACCTAGCTAGCTCCATCCTGTACCATACTGGGGATATAAAATGGTATACATCAATGAAGGGGGTGTCCACAGCTCCCTGAAGAACATGCCTGGGTCTGCTCTGAAGCGAGCCAGTCGCTCCGCACCCTCTCTGTGAAACTGAGCTCTGATCTCTGTCATCTCTCTCTGGTATAGGCATGGTGTCCGAAAGCCAGGTGTCCTCTATCTCTTGCGGGCTCTGAGTGTCTCTGCTCTCTAGAGAGTAATTCCCTGTTGTGTAGGGGCTGGGAGTGGGATGGATCTCTGAAAAAATGTAGTAATCTATGTCTGTCGTCCCCCCACTGGAGCTGTCTGAGCTTGTAATGATGTCTCTCTGTGACGCTGTATGTCTAGAATGAATCTCCCGAGTATGCGCTGGTCTGCTGCCTCAAAGATCTGGCGTAGGGAATGTGGCTCTCTGAACAAAATGGGATATCTCTCTCTGATGGCTGTATATGCTCTGCATCTGCATACATAATGCTCCTCACTCTCCACCTCCTCTCTGCACAATCTGCATACCCTCTCCTCTCGGGGGATCCGTGCTGCTCTGCCAGCCTCGATCTCCAATCGATGTGATGAAACTCTAAGCTAACCAATAGCCACTTGGGAGCCGTGTGGTAAAAAGCCCTCCATGTATCTAGGCCTCTCCATCATCAGTGATACTCATGAAGTGATCTCTGTAGTATAGCATCTTCGGTGGAAGAGGCTGTGTAGGCGATATCCATGTCTCTCGTGTATAGAGCTGCCATAGGTCCTGTCTCAATACTCTGTTCCTCTCACTATGAGAGAGACGGATATGTGGTGCATCCCTGTCATACTGGAATGGTGGTAGATGATCCATGTCTAGGCCATGCTGTGAGAACCAATGTGTGACCTGTGCATACCATGATCCTCTGTCTCCTGCCTCAGCCAGCTGTCTAGATGCCTCAAAAACTCTGTATGACAATCTGTCCTGTGGCATCTCTCTGAATCTGTCTAGCAAGAATATAGTCTAGAATATGGTCTCTACCATCATAGGAGGCGTAGCAAACTCTGCTCGGATAATGTCATGAGGTACTAACGGTTTGCTGCGTGTCATGAGGACCTGTGGTCTCTCTATCTGTGTCCACCAATGGGTAGCAAGGCCTAGCGCCCATACCGGTGCTCCATACATCAGTGCCGGTGTGACTAATGTGTCAAATAGCCACCCCTTCGTCCGAGGCTCCTGAAAATGCGCCTGGTGGCACTGTCTCTCTAGCACAGCCAATGCTGCATATCCCCGTGTCAATCTAGCTCTGGCTGCTGAACCCATGGTGAAGCGCGTGGCTGCTGCAAAGAAGGTAACCCCTAGGTACACGTATGATGTCACCACCTCCACCTCGCGTCCTGCGAGAGTGAATGTCAGCTGACTCCTGCCCTGTCTCGATGTATGAAAGACCATAACCTTGGTTTTCCCAAGGTTCACAGTAACACCCCTCTATGAGCAAAAATCATCGAGTGCATCTACATGCTGCTGTAGACCTCTTGGAGACTCAGACACTAATACAATATCATCAGCATAAAGCATAATATGTACTGAGGTACATGCTAAATCAACTCCATCTCCGCCTCCCCGTGTAATGAAGTCAGCCACCTCATCAATGTATAACCCAAATAGCGTGGGGGAAAGTGGGCATCCTTGCTTCACACCAATGGTGCTAGCAATAATGTCGGACATACCTCCTGGGCATCTGACTCGCCCAAAAACCTGCTCATATAATGTATAGATGCCCCATGTCATATCTGCTGGTATGCCAAGAGACTGCAGGCGCTGAAAGAGCCTCTCTCGTGGAGCAAGTATTGTTGCACATTGTTATGTGATAGGTGGTCAGATATACGCAAGAGGAATGTGTATAATGTTTTGGTGTCCTCTTGCAAGGGCACTATGTTTTTGCATGCCATTGATGCATCTATGCCTGGGACAGTGGACTATGAGTGCTCAGTGGATTATGTAACTCTTGCCTATAGGCTGCTCTATATATTATTTCTAAAGTTTTGAGCAGTTGCCATTATTGATGATGGAATCCGCATCTTGTTCTTGATGTTGCCAAATTATTTAAGATGATTGGTCGGTTGGGTGCCCATTGTACTTGGGTCACCCAGATTCTTTAGTTTCAACTTGTAACATGTTTTAATGTGTAAATGGTTAATGTTTAATATTGTTTTGCAGGGAAGGCAACATATTTTTTACATATTATAAACTTAAATATAAATTTTGGGACCTGTACTCTCCCTCTTTGTACAAAACGTTTTTGAAATGTATGGGATTTGAAAGAAACGTTTATGAAACATTTCTGAAACGTTTATAAACCACGTTTCATGAAACACCTCGTAACTATGCATTGACATGCATATATCATGGATGGAAGGTTCATAACTACAGTGCACAATGAATGCCCAATCATCCTATGCATAGTTCACTGACTTCTTTTCAACACTTGGTGCTGATGCATCAACCACAGTCATGCCTGACTCTTTCTTCTTCTCCTTCTCCAGCCTTTTTCTGCATTTATCTTTGTAATGGCCTAGCTTCCGATAGTAGTTGCATTTGCCTTTCTTCTTAGGTTTATCACCCCCCTTCTCGGAATCCTTTCCAAAAAATTGGACTTATTCTTCCTTTAGCTTATAACCACCATGAGAAAAGCTTTTGCCTTTACTTTTTTGACTGGCGACAAATGCCTGATCTCTCACATGCATACTAGTTCAATTTTTTCGAGATTACTCTTCTTGCAAAAGCATGCAACCAACTCATTAAAAGTAAGGACATTGGGGTTGCTCTTCATCATGAACCAAAGTATAGATGCAAAACCCTAGTATAAATCTGCCAGAACTGTGAAAACAGTAGATACCAAAGAAGTGTCCAAGAAGGTCTCATCAATACATGCGAGCTGCTCCCTGAGATCTTTACTCCTTGTGAGGTACTCATCCATTCAATCCCCCTCATTCATATGTTGAGACTCTAACTACTTACGCAAGTAGGCCACTTGTGCCTCGTTACGCACCTGGTAAAGTGCAACAAGTGCATTCCAAGCATGCTTTGCAATTTTACATGAGCGAATATGAGAAATAATGCTTCTTTTCACTAAAAGTACCACTACTAATGCATGTGCCTATGCATCCTTTCCATCCCATCTAGCTTGTTTTATCGTGGGAGGTGCAGAGACAGATGCCACAGTTACATTAGAACTTGTATCACCATCCAAAGTACCCGTACTATGCTTTTGTGTCGGCGAGACACGACATGCCTCAATGCCAATAAAAACATTCCAAAGCCCTTTGGTGATTAATAAATGGCGCATCATATAGGACCACAATGGGTAGTTGGTCCCGTCAAGCTTGTCCTTAGCGAAAAGCATCCCAAATACATCAGTGTCTTCCATTCTACCTGCAAATAACTAATCTCTGATATAGAATGCAAATATCCCAACTACCTACAAGTACTATCAATGCCCACTAAATGCAACCAAAATCATTGCCAGTAGATCACTGATGACAATTGGAGATGTAGAAAGAGTATGAAAAATTACAGAGTATAGAGTTGTGCAGAAAGCCCAAAATAGTACGAATTGACACTCCCCCAGGATGCTTGCAGAAACCTTCCAGCATGGAACGAGTCCCAAGACGCAAAAAAAAAATTATTAACATAGTTAACAACACACTATATGGAATACCTTATCCACGTAAGAGAATAGCTCAATCTGAGATAATCAAAAGAGCAACTCGAGGAGAAGATAACAAGGGGATGAGAGCCAAGGAACTTGCTCAAGTACCAATTGTTGGAGTGGAGATCAATGTACCAAAACACACATAGATGCAGCAAGCAAGGAGAGATAGATGGAAGCACAACACTCAAAGTAGATTAATGAGAATAAGTGAAGTACAAGTGATACAAGGGAAAATTCAAAGCTGGAAATGAGCAAAAAAAGGGTGGAAAACCACCTAAGTTTATGCCCAATGAGTCCAAGGATGCAAAAGAGGGCTCTAAAAAGAAGCCGAGGGGTAAAAAGGATGATCCTAAGCTGTCCAAACAGCACATTTTTTATTGCATGAAAGAGGGGAAGTGCTTATGTGGGAGCAAGGATCACATGAAATCTCAATGCCCCTAGAATGCCAAAAGGAATAAATGTGCAAGATGTAAAACCAAGTGTGAATGTTATACCCGATGTACAGGGTAATACTGTACATAAGCCAAAGAGCAGAATTTTATGCAAGACTTGGAGCAAATTAAAGATCAAATAGCTTTATTCCTTTTTGATAATGCCTCTACACATAACTTTATATCCATTCAAATGGCTACTGCTCTTGGGCTAAAGCCCGAGGAATTGGGCATGGAATGTCAAGCAGATGCTGCCTTTGAGGGTAAGGAAGTCAAAGCCACTCCCATCATCGGGAAGCTTCACATACAGATTCAAGGATATTTGGATCATGAAGACTTCCTGTTAGCACCACTTACAGGATGTAATGTGATACTTGGGATGTCATGGCACTATCGTTTGGATCTCAACAAAGAGAAGAAATACTGGAGTAGAAATGGGCTTACATTCATCCATGTGAAACCTTTTTAGCAAACTTTTTATGTACTTAGTTTACTGCATAACAATGCCATCATCTGTATGCATAAACTGTATGCCGAGATAGTAGTGTAAAGGCCCCAAATCTGACATATCAAATTCAGCTTTCAAATCAGCTTTCAAATCTGAAATTTGTGCTTTGCTAGTACCTGTAATGAGCATGTCATCTACATACAAGATGACTATGAGAATATCAGCACCGGTTTTCTTCACATACAATGTACTTTCAGCTAGAGTATTCACATAACCTTGGCTGGTTAGATGAGCATGTATTTTATCATACCAAGTTCTTGGAGCTTGCTTTAACCCATACAATGCTTTGTGTAACCTGCATACTTTATGTTCCTCACCAAGAACTACAAAACCAATGGGCTGATTTACATATACTTCCTCCTGTAAATCCCCATTTAAGAATGCAGTTTTGATGTCCAATTGATGCACTTTCCATCCTTTATGCGCAGCCAATGCAATCACTGATCTTATTGTGGTCATTCTCGAAGTAGGAGCAAAAGTCTCCTCATAATCTATTCCCTTTTTCTCGGAGTAGCCTTAAGCCACAAGTCTTGCTTTGTACCTGTCAATAGTACCATCAGACTTCCTTTTGACTTTGTGCACCCACTTTGTTCCAATGACATGCTTGCCTTTAGGCAATTCCACAAGATCCCAAGTATTATTCTTCATGATAGAAGAGATTTCAGCTTGCATAGCTTGCACCCAATGCTCATTCTCATGTGCTTCTTCATAAGAAGAAGGCTCTCCTGAATCAAAGAGACCACCCATGGCTAATGCAGACTCCCCACAATGCATATTCAATGCATGGCTGGAACTAGCCCTTGTTCTACCTGTGAGTGTAGCTGCAAGTTTGCTTTCTTGCAAAGTTTTCAGCAACCATCTTGGCACTGACTTGGCTGTGTCTATGGCTGTTTGCTCTTCCCTGACAAGATCTTCCACTTCTTCCATAGAAGGGGGCTGAATGGCTGGCTGTTCGACATGTTCTACATGAGGATTTTCTTGTGTAGGGGCTGGCTGATCTGAATCCCCCCTAATTGCAATGGGTAATAGTCCATCTTGGATTATAAAGACGGTATCCTTTGCTCTCATTGCTGTAGCCCACAAAAATGCATTTCATTGCTTTGTCATCTAGCTTTGTTCGGAGTTGTTCTGGCACATGTGCATACGCCAAACACCCAAATGTACACATATAATCCACTGTTGGCTTTCGGCTATACCAAGCCTCAAATGGTGTTATGGTTTTCTTGTTGGAGACCTGTTCAACACATGAGTTGCACACATTATAGCTTCCATCCAAAAATTGTGAGGCAACTTTTGTGCTTTCACCATGCATCTTGCCATCTCCATGAGAGATCTATTTTTCCTTTCAGCTACACCATTCTGCTGCGGTGTATAAGGCACAGTACATTGGTGTTTGATGCCCTTTTGAAGCATATAATCCTTGAATACATTTGACATGTATTCTCCACCTCTATCTGAGCGGAGTGTTGGACTTTACATCCACACATATTTTCAGCCATTGCTACAAAGTGTCGAAAGCATGTAAACACCTCTGCTTTCGCTTTCAAAGGGTAAACCCAAGCAAACCTGGAGTAGTCATCAATGAATGTGACGAAGTAAAGATGCCCCCCTATGGATAGTGTCCGCATTGGACCACATACATCACTATGTATGAGCTGTAATTTACTTTCAGCTCTAACAGCTCCATCTTTGGGGAATGGTTTTCGTTGCATCTTTCCCAAAATACACCCCTCACATACATGTCTTGTTAGAGACTCAAGAGGCGGCATATTATCAACCATATGATGCTTCTGCATAAGCATCAAACTCCGAAAATTTACATGCCCAAAACGAGCATGCCATAGCTCTGTATCATGCATAGCAAGAGTGTGGGCAGCCACTGTATTTGCATCATAAGTACGCTTGTCATAGCTGTCCAGCTTATACAAGCCTTTGTATCGTGTTCCAGAAGTGACTATTTCATAACCCTTTGATGGGTCTTTTACCAAACACTTCCCATCTTCAGATTCAACCTTTAAACCTTGGTCGTTTATGGCTGAGACAGAGAGCAGATTTTTCTTTATCCCTGGAACATACAATACATCTTTCATACATATATTGCCACCATTGGCTACAATAAGTATGACATTGCCAATTCCCTTTACTGGATATGTGGTATGATCTGCACATGATACAGTGCGGCCATTTGAAGCATCACCAAGTGCTGAAATACATCTTTGCATGAAGTGATGTGGCTCAAAGCACCACTATCAAAATACCATGATACATCCTGTCTATCAGATGCAATGCAAGACATATCATTGTCTGAAGCACTTGATGTGTCACTAGTGCATGCGACCAAAAAAGTGTACTCTTCCTGAATTACATTAGCTGATTGCTGTGCTTTGTCATCAAAAGAGTCTGCTACTGCATTGCCTGCTTCTTTTCTTTTCTCTTTTGCAATCCGCTTCCTACATTCACTGATGTAGTGCCCAGGCTTATGGCAGTTGTGACATTTGCCCTTCTTTTTGGGCTTGTTTGCATCCCCTTTGTCAGACTTTTCACCACTAGAAGAGGGTTGTCCATGACCAACCTTGCTAGACTGTTGTCCCCCATGCTTAAAGCTCTTTGCTTTACCCTTATCCTGTGACATTTGCCCTTCTTTTTGGGCTTGTTTGCATCCCCTTTGTCAAACTTTTCACCACCAGAAGAGGGTTGTCCATGACCAGCCTTGCTAGACTGTTGTCCCCCATGCTTAAAGCTCTTTGCTTTACCCTTATCCTTGGTTGTAAATGCCTTGTCTCCACCACGGTTGCTCGATAACTTTGCTCTTGTTTGCTCTTCCTACAAGAGTAAACCCACCAACTCTTCAAAAGTGACGGGATCACCACCTCCTCTCATAGAGAGCTTGAGAGAGGTATGAAAGCCCAAGTAGGAAGGTGGTAAAGAATGAAGAGTGTTGGTGACCATCTGTCTGTCTAGGATAACCTCATCAATGTCTAGGATAACCTCTGTCTAGGATAACCTCATCAATGTTGAGCAATTGTTCCTGCAAATCTTTCACTTTGGTGAGATGATCTGCCATGGAGTCACCCTCATCCATAGAAAGAAGATCCAATTGCCTCTTCAAGTAGGCAACTCTTGCCTCGTTGCGTACCTGATACATTGCTTCCAATGTGTCCCATGCAAGCTTGGATGTCTTGCAAGAACAAATGTGCGGAATAATAGTCCTTTTCACTGAAAGAGCTATCAATGACATGGCCTGTGCATCCCTAGAGTCCCATCTCTTATGCTCTTGTGTGGGAGCACGTTCTACTTCAAGAGCTCTTTGAGCACCTCCTCTTTGAGGCGTGGCTGGCTGTATGGTAAGTGGGCGTGTGTCATCACCACACGATGTCCCAAAGCCCTTTGGCTACCAGCAAATTACGGATCATGAAACTCCAGAGGGAGTAGTTAGATCCATCCAACTTGTCCTCCTGGGTGAGCACACCAAATACATCTGTAGCATTTTGAGCCATGTCAACAAAATATACCTGCAAGCAAACCAAGCACCAATGTGCACTGCCAGGCAACCAAATGTCCTGTGCAAATGTTTTCCTGCAAACTAAAGCAAGTGTAAACCTGCACCAAATTGTCCAATTACACACAATGTGTATACATATGTGACAAATCACAACTGTAATGCCCAATTACATGCTCCAATCTTAAAAGCCCCAATTTTTATGCACTCCAATCGCTTCAATGTGCAGTTAATTGGCCAATTTTCACAAAAGCCCCAAATTTCTGCAATTAAAGAGGCTCAATTTGCTGATTTCGACCTCAATTTGGAAAACCCCCAAATTGCAAGCAAAGCAACATGTCCAATTTTTCAATTTGGCCTCAAATTGAGAAATCCCCCAAATTGCCTGTGAACCCTGGACCAACTGCAATTTTCAAATTTTCTTGGCAGTCCCCCAAAACTTGTTGAATCTGGAGTAGAGTGCCTGCAAAGCTTTTGTTTTTGAATCCTTAAGTTTCTTGGAACACAAGTACCTGCACGTGGAGGGGCAGTACGGATGTGCAGGTGGACGTGCACCGCCGGTGGGCTGGGCGTCGCCGCCTGTGAACTGAGCTGCGGCGGAGCTCCCCCCAATAGTGCCACCAGCTCTGGGCGGCAGAGCAGTGGCAGCCGGAATGGTACAGCGACGGACGGGGACGTAGCAGTGGCGGCCGGAATGGCACAGCGACGGACGGGGACGTAGCAGTGGCGGCCGGAATGGCACAGCGACGGCGGACGGGGACGGAGCACTGGCAGCCGGAATGGCGCAACGACGGACGGGAGGCGCTGTTGGGCGGCGGCAGTCCTGGCTGCACTAGTGCCGCCGTGCGGGAGGGGCAGCGGTGGTGCTGCATCCACTAGAGCCGCCGGTCTTGGGGGGCTGTGGCGGCCAAATCTGGCGGAGTAGAGCCGGACGGAAGGTGCCAACGAACGGATTGGTCCCGACGACGGACCACTGGCTCCGTCGACGGAATTTCGCAGGCGATGGACTGACGGACTGCGCCAGCAAAAATCCGCAGGCGACGGAAAGACTGTGCAAGCGACGGAATTTCACAGTTTGCTGCAGATTTGAGGGATAGAACTCCATAGGAAGCCCCCAGCTCTGATACCAATTATTGGTGTTGGACTCACACACTCACACACACAAACCTGCACATTAGGGTTAGGTGCAGGATGAAGAAGCTCACACAGAGAAATGAGAGAGAGAGAGAGAGAGAGAGAGAGAGAGCCAAAAGTGTGGTAGCCACAAAATGCAAGTCAACCCTTGCATGTGTGTCACATCCATATAATATAGAAGTACAAAATATTATATGTAGAGTGTCCTTTCACACTTGATATCCAAGGGGAAAAACCACATGGGAAAAAGTGCCCTTGGTTAAGCCCTGTTCACACATAGCACTACCATAAGTGAGCATATGCCTACAAGCCTAAACTCTCAGAAAAGCATCTAAGGTGGGCAAATTTCTTGTCCATGTTTCATTTTCAGATTTTGCATAATCCGGGCAAGAAGAATTTGGTAGCGGATGCTTTTTCACGCTGGCCTCAAGTGCATACAGTGACTACTACCTATCATCACGACTTATCAGGGATACGAGATATGTACTCTTTAGACACATATTTTCACGCTGGCCTCAAGTGCATACAGTGACTACTACCTATCATCAGGACTTATCA
Source organism: Cibotium barometz (assembly GCF_041138505.1). Classification (NCBI taxonomy): domain Eukaryota; kingdom Viridiplantae; phylum Streptophyta; class Polypodiopsida; order Cyatheales; family Cibotiaceae; genus Cibotium; species Cibotium barometz. Next base: position 35,821,517 of record NC_141100.1, read on the forward strand.
GGGATACGAGATATGTACTCTTTGGACACATATTTTCAGCTTATTTGGGCTGATTTGAATGCTGGTACTATTGTCCTATCTTATCCGACATGAGATGGTTTTCTAATGATGCAAAACCGCATGTGTGATCCAAGAATGGTCCCAAAAATTTATGGAAGAGTGTCATGCTCCTCCGTATGTAGGCCATCGTGGCAGTTTGGCTACTACACAGGCTTTGGAAAGATATTTCTTTTGACCAGCTTTACACAAGGATATTGAAACTTATGTTCGTGAGTGCCTAGTGTGTCAAAAAGTCAAATTTGATAGGCACAAGACACCTGGTTTGGTTCAGCCTTTACCCATTCCACAAGAACCATGGGAAAGCATTGCCATGGTTCTGACTTTCCCATGGTTCTGACATGCGAGGGATTGATCATACTAAAACAACCTTAGGCTAATACTAAACTTCACTTAATGATGCTTAAGAGAGAGACAATGGTGTCAATGCAATGCAATGCAACTATATTAAATGCAATGGTTACAAGTGAGATCTATGAATAGATTTATGTTGAATATCCTTCTCAAAATGAGAGAGATATGCTGAATGCTGATGGTGAATGACTGTTCCTTTCTCCATTGTTGAGGTCCACCCTTGGATGCCGGCTTTCCTCTATGTAGGAGGTAGGAAGATGGCTGATCTGAATGCTTACTACTGTCTGAATGCTGAATATGTTGCTCCCTAGGTAGGAAACGCTGAGAAGAGAGGAAGATGTCCTGCTGATTATGATGCGCTTCTATTTATACTATTTTATGATGCTGGTCGGGTACAGTACTGCAGTCAGCCAACTTACTAGTGTCCACACAACTTCATAAATATTTATATGCTGCTCTCAGCTGGTTGCTTGGACCTTGTCGGCTGCTAACCACAGTCCATGGCCATGATGTTGCATGCTCTAAATTGATATGAATGCCTTATGTGCTGATGTAGAAGCTGAAACAGTCCCATACATGCTACACATGTTGAGATACCCTCTGCTAAACTATTGCTGGGTGGTACACCTGGCAACCTTTCGACTCCTCTACTAACCCTTCTCCACTGAAACCACTGCCCCACTTCTTCTCCTATGGGGACTGAGGTCGACTACAAGAGTTGAATCCTTTGAGCCAAAGACTTCTCCACTGCGGGAACTACATGGCAAATGCTGCTAGATCTGCTCGGAAAACCTGAGTCACCACTGACCTGTCTCTGTGGAATCCTTTCACACACCCTCTCCATCGTTCCTGAACCTCCTGAGGCAATGTTGGAGAAAACTTTTATCTTCTTATGTGGAAGAGAACCCCCTTCTACCAGTTGAAGCCCAAAACTCCAACTACTCCTTTGATGATGGATGTCATAAACTCATGGGTAAAACCTGTATGCCTTGTAGATGCAAAATGCTAGATTGACTACTAGGATGACTACTATGCTGATGCAAGCCCTGTGCAACCCTACATGCTGTGCAAGAATGCAAATGGATGGGTTACTAATGCATGCCTAAGGGGAAAACCCTAAGGATGGCCTACAAGATCTTGAGAACTGGATTTAACTGAGCGGAAGCGACTAACATGCTGACTTACTAAATGACTTATGAAATGAACATGAACTAAGGCTGCTTACCTCTAATACCAATGTGACATGCAAGAGATTGATCGTAGTAAAACAACCTTAGGCTAAAGCCTAATAATAAACTTCACTTAATGATGCTTAAGAGAGAGAGAATGGTGTCAATGCAATGCAATGCAACTATATTAAAATGCAATGGTTACAACTGAGATCTATGAATAGATCTATGCTGAATATCCTTCTCAGAATAAGAGAGATGCTGAATGCTGATGGTGAATGACTGTTCCTTTCTCCACTGTTGAGGTCCACCCTTGGATGCCAGCTTTCCTCTATGTAGGAGGTAGGAAGATGGCTGATCTAAATCCTTACTATTGTCTAAATGCTGAATATATTGATCTACTGACTCTCCTTGCTCCCTAGGTAGGAAACACTGAGAAGAGAGGAAGATGTCCTACTGATTATGATGCACTTCTATTTATACTGTTTTATGATGTTGGTCGGGTATTGTACTGCAGTCGGCCAGCTTACTGGTGTCCACACGACTTCATAAATATTTATATGCTGCTGTCAGCTGGTTGACTGGACCCTATAGGCTGCTGACCACAATCCATGACCATGATGTTGCGTGCTCTAAATTGCTATGAATGCCTTATGTGCTGATGTAGGAGCTGAAACAGTCCCATACATGCTACACATGTCGAGATATATGCTATAAATGCCCTAAATAATACTTGATGTTCCTGAATGCTATTTGCTAAATGCTTATAAATGCTCTGATATGCCATGTCACTTGAACACCTTCTGGGTGTGCACGTGACAATGGATTTCATTGTGGATTTGCCGAGATCGGTACATGGTAATGATGCTATATGGACTATCATTGATCGCTTTAGCAAACAAGCACATTTTATTCTTGTGAGGAAAACAATCAAGCCAGAGCACATGGCAAAGTTGTTCTTGACTCAGATCTTCAAACATCATGACATGCCCGGGTGTTACTTAAGTTCGAGAAAGCACGTCTTCGAAAGCGGCCAGGTAAAGAAATTCAAAGCTTTCGAACAGGTATTATGGTCCATTCCAAATCTTGCAGAAGTGGGACCATCTCCTATGTAACCAGTTTTGGAAGATCCACCAGAGTTCGATGAGCCTGAGGAGGTACTACAACTTGAGTAGATAGTTTTTCATAAGGAGCATAAGCATACAGGTGGCAAGCTAGTACCCAGGTATCTTGTGAAATTTAAAAACTATTCAGCTTTGGATGCAAAATGGATGAACGAGGATTATTTTCAAGAATATCCGGAACTTCTAAGGCCTATCCGGAAGCTTTTGAGTTGCGGTCAACTACTTAGAAGCCGAGGGGAATGTCACAAAATTCCTCATTGCTTCTATTTTCTATTGTTCATGTGTGGCATATGGAGCCTGACATGACATACATGTATGGCTTGTGGAGCCTGACATGGTGTGTTTGTATGGCATATGGAGCTTGACATGACAGTACATGTATGGCTCATGGAGCCTCACATGATAGTACATATATGGCTCATGGAGCCTGACATGATGTGATATCCTGGGACTAGCTATCCTGGTGATCTTCTGTATTTATGTTTTGGGAAGATTCCGGAAGGATCATGAAGCCCTAAACACTACTTGATACAACTAAGCAGATGGATGTTTCTTCCAGTCTAGTTGCACTCATGTGTGTGCATGACCTTGATTTTATATTTGTTGCCTGGAAATGCCTAAGATTACTGCTTGTGTTGTCCATGGGACTGGGGACGCCTGGGCACCCTGCCTGTGGGCGTGTATGGGCACACCTGTTAGGGACTAACACGTGGTTAACATGTGTTTTGCAAGTAAGAAGTGCCCCTAAAAACCCAATTTACAGCTTTATGATTTCACATACTAATAATTATGGGTGCAAGTCCACACTCACTTATAAGTGACCGGACAACTTATAAGTTACACACTGGTAAGGCTTTTAATACATGTGGCAACCAAAAGACAGGCACCGGACCTGATTTGAGCAAACTGCTTGTAGGCGCCCCATCCTAGACCTAAAAAGCACACACCTGAGTTATTATTGGTGGACAAACTCTATTACTAGAGGAGAATTCAAGTGGAGCATACGCATGTTTTCCTGGTGCATGGGAGAGCTGGTCGACCAGATTTGGAGCCTTCTACCCCATCCACCACGACAGATATCAACCAGGTGTAAGGAGTGGATCGACCACTTTTAGAGGTGATTCTGGTGCTAGCCGGCTGTTTACAGCCCTCAAAAAGCTACTAGTCAGGGCATCTGGAGCACGATAAAAGCTGGCCGATTTGTGTGGGAGGCTGGTTCTGCTACCCTCTGGCATGTAAACCATTGCTAATCAACTCTTTCTATGGCTACTGAGAGCTGGTTGACTTCTGAAAACAGCCCCTCAAGGCTGGTCGATTTGCTCTGTGAGCCAGACAGGTGGAAGATGGAGTTACAGGGCTATCATGGGCTGATGTGGGAATGCTATGGGCTGTCCATGGTTGTCCTGCATGTGCTCTAAGCTGGGAAAGCTCTCTTGTTTTGAGAAGGGACATCAAATTCAGCATATGTTTTTCTTTTGTTTTCATCTTGTACTGGAAGATTCAGTGCTAGCCAATGGAGAATCCCTGGGCACCCACAAGGTTGTAAATGAAATAGACTCCTTTTTGGTAATCTAACCATAAAGGGGGGAAAGAGGAGGGGGGGGGAAGAGGGTGTGGTCAGCCCATCTTCTGGCCCCTAGTGTGTAATGCGCAGAGTTGTCTATCTCTCTCTTGTCTGGCATGTTCATGTGTTTGATCAATTTTCATGATTGGTAAGATTTCCGTGTTACAGCTGCCCTTCAGTTACACTCACACACAACTTTACTTGCTTAAACCACTAGATATCACACAGCTTAACGATCCTTAATTGCACAACTTGGTATCATATCCATAAGAGTCTCACCTTGGACCTTGCTGTGGAAAAGCAATGCAATCCACAAGATGGTGCAGAGCTGGAACATCGACTGCAGTCAGTACACGAACATCACCAGGATGGACACAAGGATTCTTTGCCACGATTATCTTGCCCTCCACAATGCAAACATTTTGAGTTGTCCCATTCACTACACGGACAGCCACTGGATTGAGTCCATCACTGAAAATCTTATGTGGGGTCCCTGGTGTCGGTAAAACACTCACAAACACTTCCCCATAGCGCAGAGTTGCTGTCTCATCTAGACAGCCCATCAAAAGCCGACCTTTAGGAACAAATATGCGTGTCTTCTTGCGAAGATGCATGAGCTGCACCACTTTAAAAGCATACAACATCCTCTTCAAGAAAGGCTCGAGACCCGGCCCGTAACCTGCTGAGATCATCTCCATCATAACCCTGTGAGTGTCACCTCCACAGAAAGTCTGCAAAATATCAAGAGCGACCTCCCCATCATCTAACATCTGATCCAACCGTTGCATCACCTTCAGCTGCATTCTCTCAAAAACGGCATCATTCACACCTAGTGTAGAGAGGAGAATGATGATTTGGCGATTAAGGTAGCTTGGTATTAAGTGGCTCCAGTTGATGATGTCAAGGCCAACTTGTGTAGAGGGGAACTTGTTCATGCTATCCCGTAGAGAAAGTTTGTATGTACTACGAGGATCAACTGCTACCACTCCTTTGTAGCCACCATACCGTATCTGATACAGTGATGGTACTCCACTGTACAGCCTCTTTAGCTTACATTTTTTGGCCACTTCTGTGGCAAACCTTTCGGAGATTTTTCCTATACCGTCTGAGAAGCAGTAACCAGATTTCAATATATCAGGGATCTCCTCAACTTCATCTGGGTACACATTCAATGACTTCGTTGAAGAGCTGAAAGATTGCCCCATTCTAGCTGCACATTTTGCCACATTTCTTATATTCAAAAAGTTCCCCATCCATTCTCGGATGTCATCTGCCGAGTTTTTTCCATCCGACGCGAACATCCAGACGCTGTTTTCTCGTAGCTGACTTGAAGAAAATGCAAGAAATTCGAACTTTTTGCTGCCTATACTGATACCATCCCTCAGAATAGAAATGATGCGTTCATACACCTTTGTATGCTGCTTCTGCCAAGATGATGATGACCCCCATGGACCTGATTTCTTCAGAAACATGAGCACACTAGAAGAGAGGCTATCGAAATCCTCCTCTACAAAAGAGACTCGTAGGAAATTGTCAATGCTGTCAATGAAATGCCGGGTCACACGATTTGACACAACAGCTTCTGGACCCAAGAAATAGACTCTTGAGGGAGTTATATAAACTCTCCGGATCTCCACAAGACCATCATTCGACAAGCTTTTGCTTGATTTAACCTGATGCTTTTCTTTAGACAATCGTTGGGTTTGTGTCTTGAACCATTTTTCAGGGGTATAGCATGTGTCTTCTCTCAATTTCAACTTACCCAACAAGTGTATGATATGCTCTAGTGGCATCTTTTCAGAGGGTTGAATCAACTCAATGAACTTCTGCCCAAGGGTAGGCCCACTTAGATATCCATGTTGCACAAGAGAGTTTAGAAGGAAAACCAGCTGGAAGGGGAGCCCCGCAACATAAGGTGAGCTCAGTATGGGAACGATCATGTTTGAAGTGCTATAAGAGATCCCATGTTTTATTGACAAATCTTTCTCCACAGTAGGAAGCTCTCTAAGCTCTGATAATTTACTCATCAAAGTCTCAAGTGCCTTTCCATGTTTCTCGAACATTTCGATACAATAACTGAAAGACTGTCCAATGCTAGCGTTGGGAGAGAAGTCTGTTGTTCGAGCCCATGCCACCTTGGTACCCTCACCAAACAGCTCAGGATCATCCTCAAAGAAAATATCCATTGCACATGGAAGTTGCTCGAACACTTGAGGTGCAAGCCATACCTGCAAGATGCAAATCACACAAATATCAACAACCTTGATTTAATATTTGGATAAAATCATCATCATTGTCATCCTTTTATCAGACAAACAGAGTTATTAACCTAGGCATAATTTCATAATGGAAAATCTCCCTTCGCTAACAATAACCCGTCTTGAGCTTAAACCAAAAATTTAGATAAGAGCTTGAATTGAGTAAATCAATGCTCATGTTAAACCCCCAAAAGAAAGATCCTTCCACCAGTAAAGCAACGAGCATCTGAGATTACTGAGCTATACGTCTGAATAAGGCTCCCTCCACGGCTGGCAGCTCTTGGAGGGAGGTTACACATGAGGGGGTGGGGTAAAAATCCACATTGGAGGCCTATGATACCAACTGATTCGATCCTCTCCTCCAGAAAAATAAAAGTCCGAGGCTCCAAGAGCTGAAGAAAAGCTGTCCTTCGTTCCTGCATAGCCCTGGAGTGCACAAATCCAGATCACTGACCCACATTTAATCTCAATCGCCGATCTTTTGATCCGCCTGAATCTTTTCATTAGCAATGAGCTCCTCTAACCATTTATCACAGGACACCACCTATTCCCACAAAGAGATATGGTTTGGTGCGCAATTTATAGCCGAAATCATACAAGTATGGAGTGTCCTATGCTAAGGCCTAGACAAGAACAATTTTGTGCTCATTGCCAATGTCGTGGTAACCACAATACAACTCATTGTTGGTACCAGGGAAACCCGGCACCACAACCTATGCTCCCGGAACCAAAGCAACCACTAGCCCTACCACCCATACCAAATACTTCTCAACTGGCGCATAATGGAGTGCCCATTTATCAGAACCCTATACTGAGAGGTATGTATCGACCACCACCAATGCCATACCCACCTCCAATATTACCACCCCAACTAGTTCCTCCTACAACTGCACCAGTACAACAGTACTCGGTGGCATTGTCAACGGACTCAGAGAGTCCAGAATAGGAGAGCTATAAGCCATCTGAGCAATAATTCATATGGATATCTAGGGCAACCCCAGGCCACAGACTATATCTCTCTGTTAAAAGCTATGGTGCAACAAAGAGCGAGAGACTTCAATAACACGTCATGTAGGCCACCTCTTCAATGTCATTCCATACGGAGGAAGGCACATGTTACAAGTGTGGATTCGAACATGCTTTCAAGGATTGTCCCAACAGAGTGACAATCACTCGAGTGGCCGCTTTCAAGGATTGTCCCAACAGAGTGACAATCACCCGAGTGGCCGAAGCATCAACCACTTCGAAGAGGCTTAACTTGTTAAGTGTACAAGGTCGACTTATTCATATAGTCCCCCTTAATGGCATCACAAGGCCCAAACCAAGATGAGTGCAATTACCAAGGAAACATCCAAGGCAGCTAAGAAGTAGAAAGCTCAACCTTCAACCTCGAAGCCAGTAGCCCAAGAGCCTAAGCCACAAGCCCAAAAGGCTGCAATAGCCCCTGAAGGCTGAAAAGGCTCAAGGACCAGAACTAGAGGTCCAAATAATAAAAACCTCGAAGAGCACACGGGAACACAACACACGGTCACTTGTCAAGAGCAACAACATCGCGACCATTGAAAGTGGTTCAGACAATAGCTCCTAAACCGCCTCCCTCATGGAGACAATAAGTAATCTCCCATTCAAACCAACTCTTCCAAAGAGAAGAAACCACATTGACTATGCAAACCTTTCAAAGAAACTCAAAGAGAACCCCAACACTGTGTGGGAGAAAGAGCAAACAAAACACGCCCAAGATCTTGTAAGGAAAGTGTAGGCTGAGCTAGAGCTAATACTTAAGCAACTGGTCGCGAGTACAAACCAGTGACCCTGCTTGAGGAGATCCTTGACCCCATTCCAAAGCCAACCATAGAACCAATGAGGGGAACTCACTGCCTGCCCCAAAGGCCTTGAACAAAACCCAAAACCATTCTTAAGAGGCTACAAAAAGAGCCAATATTGGAGCCTCTACACCAATCCGACCAGATTCCGCATTGCTAGATGCAGTGAAAGAGGACTCAATGGGAGGTTTAAAGTGTCAGAGGACAACAGAAAGATGTAGACAAATGACAAAGATGTTGAAGCTCCAAGTAAGGGATGAGAGGAAACAACAAAATGCTGATGCACTAATCCTCAAGAAAAAGATGGATACAACCAGCCCGTAGGTGAGGAGTGGTCTCCATAGGCAGAGGGCTGAAGGGTGCTTGCCAATCGACCAAAAGCGATAATGAAAAATGGGGGGGAGGGCCACCATATATATACTCTCCATATGAGCTGGCTAATTCATCCATGATCCTGTTAACAGTCATCTCCTGTCTGTACCATATTACTCAATATGGAGTAAAGGCATCTGTTGTGGGTGTGCCCGCCCGGATAGGTGTTTTCTCAATTTTTACTCATTGTCCATTTTTCCTTGTTTTTTCTAGCTGTGGGGGGTGTTCTTTTCTACTGTCGACTGTAGTAGTGCTGGCCAACCAGGTGTGCCCCATTTTTGTGTTGGCCGACTAGACCTTTTTCTAGTCTTGGGCAGTCTTGCTGCTGTCGCCCTGTTTTAGGCTGGCCGGACCAGCAGCCCAGGGTGGTATAAATACCAGCCTTGCCCCCCACACCATTTTGTATCAGATCTTCTATACATGGTAGAGTTTATACACCTTCTCTCTCTCCTACACTTCTGCGTTTTCTCTCTCACAGCAGTTTGTCTCATTTCCGCTGTGCATTCCAACATGGTATCAGAGTCCCAGGTGGCTTGAAGCTTGGAGATAGTGAGAGCTTGAGGGTTTGCTGTTTTTTGGTGCTGATTGGAGAATTTTTGGGCTGTTCGGGAGAAGCACGTAGGCCATCATTGCTAGACAACCACCTTGCATTGCAGTTGCAGCCTCTTCTTCATTTTTCTTCCCACCGACCCTCACTTCAAAAGACCTTGTGAACCCCGAGATGGCAGATTTACACGAGATGGATGAGAAGCATGTGAAGATCCCCACCCTCCCGACATTCCCGGTGGACCCACAATTGGATAGGACCAATTATGGCATCTGGAAGGTAATGATGAAGTTTGTCCTAGAGTCTTATGATTTGGCTGATTTCATTATGGCTGGAGTTCCACGGCGAGAGTTGGAGGAGGAGGAGCTTTCACTTTCTACTAGGAAAGAGTGGGAGGCTCAGGCACAATTGTGGGATCATGTCAATGCTCGTGTGCGTTCTTTCATCTTCCTTAATTGCACACCCCAAGTGATCAACCACATCAAACACATGACGCTGGCCTGAGAGATTTGGCAGCACTTGGCTTCTTTGTATAACACGGTATCACCCATGAAGAGGATTTTCCTTGGAAGTGCAGATGTGAGTGATGAATCCTACAAAGTCTTCGACGATACACAAGCACATCAACAAACTCCAGGCTCTTCAGCAAGAGGTTCTTCAGGTTGGGAAGGAGATATCTTCAGAGGATATGGCCATTGTAAGATTCCTCCCCCAACCCCTTTTTGATGTCTAGTATATTCCCCTGTAATCAATTCCTTTTCTGAAATATAAGAGATCTTGTTTGTGACTGTTTTAACCTAGAGAGAGAAAATATTCTAGAGAGAGAATATTCAGATTTTGAATATTTTTGGATAGAAAAATATCTCTTATAATTCAGATGAGTTCCCCTGAAACAGAAATTTAAAAAGAATTTTCCAATGTGCAATTGGAATTAATTGGAAAGAGGTATAAAGAACCTTAGCCTAAGGGTCTAGATTTTCATAAATCTTTAGACTATGGTCCAATTAAGGTTCCTATGGGCCAATAGCATCAATCCATGTGTAGGGAGGAGATAAATCCAATTTGTAAAAGAAGATACCCAAAAATGAGTAAATGCTCACATAAGATGAAGAGTTGAAAATGTACAAGGTTTATTAGTAAATAAACACATATGTAAGGAAGGGGAGTTCTTTAAAGGAGGTGCATATTTCACATAAGATGAAGAGTTGAAAATGTACAAGGTTTATTAGTAAATAAACACATATGTAAGGAAGGGGAGTTCTTTAAAGGAGGTGCATATTTCACATAAGATGAAGAGTTGAAAATGTACAAGGTTTATTAGTAAAAAAACTATGACACATATGTAAGGAAGAGGAGTTCTTTAAAGGAGGTGCATATTTCACATAAGATGAAGAGTTGAAAATGTACAAGGTTTATTAGTAAAAAACTATGAGCAATAAAATTTTGACACATATGTAAGGAAGGGGAATTCTTTAAAGGAGGTGCATATTTCACATGCTTGAATGAGTTTTAAACTCAAAAATAATGTGATATTTTTGTCTCTCATCTCTCTTGAACCAAACCAAATCAAAATGGAACCAAACCGAATCAAAAAGTAACCAAACTAGGTCCAATCTAGTCCAAATTCAACCAAACTGACTTGGAAAATTCTAGAATCAGTTTGTTTGGTTAGGAGCTCAAATTTTCCTATAAATAGAAGCCTCCCCTTGTTGAAAAAAATATAATGTCTTATGCATTGTTACTCTACTCCACCTAAGCCAAAATATAGTCTCTTATGCTTTGTTACTCTACTCCACCTAAGCCAAAATATATAGTCTCTTATGCTTGTTACTCTACTCCACCTAAGCCAAATTAGATAGAGTCTTATGCTTTGTTACTCTACTCCACCTAAGCTAAAATATATAGTGTCTTATGCCTTGTTACTCTACTCTACCTAAGCCAAGAACTGTGAATTCTTTAATATTTCACTAGTTTTTGATACTTCCCTCTTTCTTCAATCCCCATTGGTGGCTCCATCAACATACTAAACCAATTGATTGGTTGGGGGCCTCTACCGTGAATAAAGAATCAAGCAAATCATAAGGTAAGTATATTGAATTTTGATCTTTTCTATGATTTCTCAATGATTCTCTCTTCTCAACCCCTCTCAACTTGAGAAGTTTAATTGGTATGGTTTTTTTAAATGCTATTGAAGTTAATTGGTAAATAGTAGTGAAGAGTTACATAATTTAATAAATGCTATAGAAGTTAACTTCCACCTATATTTAAATTCTAATGGTTTTTATAATTTCTCTCTCTCACTCAAGAAATGGTCATACTCATGAACCATTCTCAATCCAAATGAAGCTTTTCATAAAGCTTTTCCTTAATCCAAGATTAAGCTATGCTTGAGGCCAAATTAATGGCTTTTTGCTATGCTTTTAGTTTATGCACATTGATGATTCAATCCATTATGGATTGATGGCCCAATTAGAGACCATTCTAATTGTTTTCTTAATGATCCAATTAGAGACCATTATGGATTGATGATCCAATTAGAGACCATTCTAATTGTTTTCTTAATGATCCAATTAGAGACCATTATGGATTGATGATCCAATTAGAGACCATTCTAATTGTTTTCTTAATGATCCAATTAGAGACCATTATGGATTGATGATCCAATTAGAGACCATTCTAATTATTTCTTTAATAATGAGCTTTATCCCTTAGAAAAAAATTGAGATTTATCAGTCATAGTAGCGGAGCTATGGCAAAATTTTTATAAAAATTACGCATAAAATAAATTCATTCAAAGCATAAAAAGAGGAATTCCTACCATATTCTAGGAACTATCATCCTAGATTAATTAAAAGAATTTTATTATGCATGGAGATGTGAATGTTGCATGTAGATGTAGATGTATGGATGTGAGTGTGAATGTAGAGGTGGATGTATGCATGGGACGTGGATGTATGCATGTAGAAATAGATGTGTAGATGAGGATGTAAATGGAGATGTGGATGGATGCATGTAGATGTAGAGGTATAGATGTAGATGTGAATGGAGATGTGGATGGATGCATGTAGATGTAGATGTATAGATGTAGATGTGGATGTGGAGGTAGATGGATGCATGTAGATGTAGATGTATAGATGTAGATGGGAATGGAGATATGGATGTATGCATGTAGATGTAGATGTATAGATGTAGATGTGGATGTGGAGGTGGATGGATGCATGTAGATGTAGATGTATAGATGTAGATGTGAATAGAGATGTGGATGTATGCATGTAGATGTAGATGTATAGATGTGGATGTGGATGTATACATGTAGATATAGATGTATAGATACGGATGTGGATATGGATGTGGATGTATACATGTAGATGTAGATGTATAGATACGGATGTGGATGTGGAGGTAGATGGATGCATGTAGATGTAGATGTATAGATGTAGATGGGAATGGAGATGTGGATGTATGCATGTAGATGTAGATGTATAGATGTAGATGTGGATGTGGAGGTGGATGGATGCATGTAGATGTAGATGTATAGATGTAGATGTGAATGGAGATGTGGATGTATGCATGTAGATGTAGATGTATGGAGGTGAATGTGAATGTGGATGTGGATGTATGCATAGAGATGTAGATGTATGCATGTAGATGTGAATGTACACATATAGATGTGGATGTATGGATGTGAATATACGATATGCGATGTGAGGGAATCTGAAGTGATGAGATAGAAATGATGTGATGGGATGAGTATACATATAAATGGAATATGGAATAAGTAATGTAGATTGATGAAGGATAATGTGGAAAAATGAAAGTTAAAATAGAAATTGTGTTGTAAACTGTTTGTAAATACTGTTTGTAAATGCTGTTTGTAAATGATTGTTTTATGTCAAGAATGCTGGGGGGAGCATTTTGACCGTCTTGTGATTAAAGTCGTGATGGTAAAGTTGCAACTGCTGACGGGGAGTCAATGAAGGACGTCTCGCGTAGCAAGGTCGGCCGAGGTCTTGACCAGCCTCGGTGCGATTAAAATGGTGAGCTTCCGGTACGGTGGATGAGGGGCCAAGGAAGCGGCCTATGCGTGAAGCGCTAGGTTACCTGCGAAGGATCCTAGAGGGTGCTGACCATACGGTGCTCGGGCTCTGGGTTGCCTAGGATACCCACGCGTGCGTCGAGGAAGATATTGGAACAGAGTTGGAGTTGTTTTCTGAAATCGAGCATGGATCTGGTTGATTGACCTTGCTGGTCTTCAATGGATGAGTCCATGGCTCCTTATATGGATCTGTTGGTTGATCTTGCTGATCTTCAACGAGAGTCCATCTTGTTAAGTGATTATATTGCCAAGTATTATGGGCTAGGAACTATCGAAACGGCTCCTGAGCGTTCTAGTTGCCAATGATGCCATAGATACTCTGATGAAGGAATGATGGGAAATTAAGAATCAATTGGATAAATTGGAGGATGGTGATCAATGATACTATGGTTTTATTAAAGGATTGTTTTAAACTGGTTGAATCTGATTGAAAAAGGGCAATTTCATATTGGGTGTGTGAGTGGTGTGACTAGTTTTATTTTGCATGAACATCCGGCTAGGGGGCCTTGGAACTCTTTTCCTTGGTACCCGGGACAAAACCTAACCAAATTTTTAATTGGATCCCATCACTACAGTGGTTGGGCGGTTGGCTAACCCATGGGATCGGATGGGGTTAGGCTGGACTGATGGATCCGTAAATCGAGACTCAAACTTTTGTTTTTACGATAGAAAAAAAATAAATCCCGGATAGTAACTGTTCTATGGATAGGAATCAACGGCTGTGCCTCTTGAATGGGGAAAAAAGCGTTGATCCCAATGATCCAAGTGCAAGTTTCTTCCTTGAACTGACTAAGTACCTTATAGATGTAACTGGATCATCTCGATCAGAAATGATCTTGACTACGTTAGAGTAAAAAGTTATCCTGGTGGAATCGCCCGTGCTTTCCGGTAAAGGAAGTTTTTCCGGGTTCGGTTTTGGAACAACCGACGGACTAGTCTCTTATCCGGATATCCGTGGGCGAGGCCCCGAGTGTGGGACCCCTGTCCCGCGCGAGGAGCGCTACTTCCGCTGCCAGTACCCCGAATCCGTTGCTCGGTGGGAACAGGGATCTTACAGTTGGTATCAGAGCATTTGGTTAATAAAGATCAACTGAGAAGACAAATATGTCAAAAATTTATCAAGAAGCACAAAAAGGTTATAATTGTGTGATATAACTCATACAATTTGATATTCAAACTGAAATTCATAATTTGGTAATTGGTTCTTCAGATGGAAGTACCGCAATTATATAGAAACCCCGACTTGCTTGAGGCCTAGACATGATAGTATTTACCTTATAATTCCAAGGGCCGTGACTACCCGTATATACCGAGAGTATACTGCAGCTCTTTACTGACAGTATATACGAGTAAATCTAAGACTTGAAATTATAAGCGTTAATGCTATCCAGATGATGATTTTGCATGTGATTGATATGATTTTTAATTCTGTTTGAGAATGGATGAATTGATTTGGATTCTGATTGAAAATGCTGATTGAAAAATGTTGATTTTTAAAAAATTAGTTGAAATATAATGAAACCACAATGAGGGGGAATGGGACGAATCCCTGTAATGATATTCATAACTAGAATGATGATAATGAATTCAGCAAATCACTATGAGGTTAATGGGTGTGCTGTTAGATTGCTACTGTTAATATTTGACCGGTAGATCAAGTTAAGGGATGTCAAATTGAGAACTTGCTTGACTGAAATTTCCGTGGAGGAATGTTTCGAAGGAAACTTTTCGGTCTAATGGACCATTATCATGTTAAAGATATGAATGATATGATCTGAATGAATTGTTATTTAATAATGAGTTCTATATAAGGGATATTTATCCCAGTGTTCTGTTGGGTTGACCAGAATATAAGGAACCCTAGAATAAATTGGATCTTAAGAAAAAGAGTTGTCCTCTACTTGGCGAGATGAGGACATCTCGCATTTTTTTAAGTGGGGTAGAATGTAAGATTCCTCTCCAGCCTTCGAGGTATATAGGAGTAAGAATCTTCCTTTCGGATCTTATAATTATTCCCTCTCTAAAATAAAAGAAAGTTTCTGTTTAAAAAAAAAAAGGAATACCCTTTTCCTAAAATACTTCTCAGGAGTCACGCCTATTTTAAGGATTTAGAACAATGAGTTTAGAAGTGAGAGTCGGTGTTTTGGATACCAAGGTTTTGGTTTTCATTCGAGTATGGCCCAAAAGAAGTTCTTTATCTCTTGGGGAGTATAAGAAGTTATCCCCCAGATATTGTGACCTTTATATCTGAATTCAATGAAAGTAGGTGACTTAGCCTACAAGCTTCTTTTATCTCCTCATCTCAAAATTCTTAATGCCTTCTATAGAAAAATGTGTCAAACACAAATTATGGAAAGACGATAAAACTTCAGTGGCAAGTTACCGTTGGCTTCTAGGTTACGCTAGCTCCTTCCTCTATATAAGTCGTAACTTTTACTTGTCGCTCACAGTAATCTTACTCCCATCAATCTCCTTTATTTCTTAATCTCCTTCATGGCTTGGCAACAGGAATTAGTTTTATCCCTGATGATTTCTCACCTTCAAGACGCAAGAGAGTCTGTGAAGAAAGACTTTATAGAACAGTATGAGCGCTCACTTTTTCCTCACCTAGGAACTTCTGTAGCGCAGACCAAATGGCGGACCTATCAAAACATAACTAGGGTAACACCCTGGGGACAGCAGCACTTTCGTAACAATGTCCGCTTGGCCATGGTTATCGAAGCCTTGGGTTTGGGTCCCCGATACTACTGCGTCATGAGATCAAGGCATCTTGGGTTTTCTGAGCGGGTCTTCTTACTGGCGTGTTTTCTTCCTCATGAGAAGATATGCCTTTACCCCGTTTTTGGCTTGCCTCTCAGAGGTCCTTTTGTTAGATCACCTCATACCACTGAGATAGGTGCGGCAATAACCAGCAGAATCATTCCCATAGATGAGTTACCCTATACTTGTGCAGCTTGTGAGGACTGCTTTTGTGACCATATGATGGACGGGCTTATGGAAGTGTAAAGAGTTCTTCTATCTTCACTATATAAGTCCCGTGAATGAATAAAGTTTAAATCTTGTTCTTATTTTGAATCTTGCTCTCTTTAAGACTTTTCTTGGTGGATAATCATGATTAAAATTTTTCTATAAGTCTCATATTCGTGCATCTTGCGAAATTATTCCAAGTTGCGAGATGAGGACATCTCGCGTTTTTTAAGTGGGGTAGAATGTAAGATTCCTCCCCCAACCCCTTTTTGATGTCTAGTATATTCCCCTGTAATCAATTCCTTTTCTGAAATATAAGAGATCTTGTTTGTGACTGTTTTAACCTAGAGAGAGAAAATATTCTAGAGAGAGAATATTCAGATTTTGAATATTTTTGGATAGAAAAATATCTCTTATAATTCAGATGAGTTCCCCTGAAACAGAAATTTAAAAAGAATTTTCCAATGTGCAATTGGAATTAATTGGAAAGAGGTATAAAGAACCTTAGCCTAAGGGTCTAGATTTTCATAAATCTTTAGACTATGGTCCAATTAAGGTTCCTATGGGCCAATAGCATCAATCCATGTGTAGGGAGGAGATAAATCCAATTTGTAAAAGAAGATACCCAAAAATGAGTAAATGCTCACATAAGATGAAGAGTTGAAAATGTACAAGGTTTATTAGTAAATAAACACATATGTAAGGAAGGGGAGTTCTTTAAAGGAGGTGCATATTTCACATAAGATGAAGAGTTGAAAATGTACAAGGTTTATTAGTAAATAAACACATATGTAAGGAAGGGGAGTTCTTTAAAGGAGGTGCATATTTCACATAAGATGAAGAGTTGAAAATGTACAAGGTTTATTAGTAAAAAAACTATGACACATATGTAAGGAAGAGGAGTTCTTTAAAGGAGGTGCATATTTCACATAAGATGAAGAGTTGAAAATGTACAAGGTTTATTAGTAAAAAACTATGAGCAATAAAATTTTGACACATATGTAAGGAAGGGGAATTCTTTAAAGGAGGTGCATATTTCACATGCTTGAATGAGTTTTAAACTCAAAAATAATGTGATATTTTTGTCTCTCATCTCTCTTGAACCAAACCAAATCAAAATGGAACCAAACCGAATCAAAAAGTAACCAAACTAGGTCCAATCTAGTCCAAATTCAACCAAACTGACTTGGAAAATTCTAGAATCAGTTTGTTTGGTTAGGAGCTCAAATTTTCCTATAAATAGAAGCCTCCCCTTGTTGAAAAAAATATAATGTCTTATGCATTGTTACTCTACTCCACCTAAGCCAAAATATAGTCTCTTATGCTTTGTTACTCTACTCCACCTAAGCCAAAATATATAGTCTCTTATGCTTGTTACTCTACTCCACCTAAGCCAAATTAGATAGAGTCTTATGCTTTGTTACTCTACTCCACCTAAGCTAAAATATATAGTGTCTTATGCCTTGTTACTCTACTCTACCTAAGCCAAGAACTGTGAATTCTTTAATATTTCACTAGTTTTTGATACTTCCCTCTTTCTTCAATCCCCATTGGTGGCTCCATCAACATACTAAACCAATTGATTGGTTGGGGGCCTCTACCGTGAATAAAGAATCAAGCAAATCATAAGGTAAGTATATTGAATTTTGATCTTTTCTATGATTTCTCAATGATTCTCTCTTCTCAACCCCTCTCAACTTGAGAAGTTTAATTGGTATGGTTTTTTTAAATGCTATTGAAGTTAATTGGTAAATAGTAGTGAAGAGTTACATAATTTAATAAATGCTATAGAAGTTAACTTCCACCTATATTTAAATTCTAATGGTTTTTATAATTTCTCTCTCTCACTCAAGAAATGGTCATACTCATGAACCATTCTCAATCCAAATGAAGCTTTTCATAAAGCTTTTCCTTAATCCAAGATTAAGCTATGCTTGAGGCCAAATTAATGGCTTTTTGCTATGCTTTTAGTTTATGCACATTGATGATTCAATCCATTATGGATTGATGGCCCAATTAGAGACCATTCTAATTGTTTTCTTAATGATCCAATTAGAGACCATTATGGATTGATGATCCAATTAGAGACCATTCTAATTGTTTTCTTAATGATCCAATTAGAGACCATTATGGATTGATGATCCAATTAGAGACCATTCTAATTGTTTTCTTAATGATCCAATTAGAGACCATTATGGATTGATGATCCAATTAGAGACCATTCTAATTATTTCTTTAATAATGAGCTTTATCCCTTAGAAAAAAATTGAGATTTATCAGTCATAGTAGCGGAGCTATGGCAAAATTTTTATAAAAATTACGCATAAAATAAATTCATTCAAAGCATAAAAAGAGGAATTCCTACCATATTCTAGGAACTATCATCCTAGATTAATTAAAAGAATTTTATTATGCATGGAGATGTGAATGTTGCATGTAGATGTAGATGTATGGATGTGAGTGTGAATGTAGAGGTGGATGTATGCATGGGACGTGGATGTATGCATGTAGAAATAGATGTGTAGATGAGGATGTAAATGGAGATGTGGATGGATGCATGTAGATGTAGAGGTATAGATGTAGATGTGAATGGAGATGTGGATGGATGCATGTAGATGTAGATGTATAGATGTAGATGTGGATGTGGAGGTAGATGGATGCATGTAGATGTAGATGTATAGATGTAGATGGGAATGGAGATATGGATGTATGCATGTAGATGTAGATGTATAGATGTAGATGTGGATGTGGAGGTGGATGGATGCATGTAGATGTAGATGTATAGATGTAGATGTGAATAGAGATGTGGATGTATGCATGTAGATGTAGATGTATAGATGTGGATGTGGATGTATACATGTAGATGTAGATGTATAGATACGGATGTGGATATGGATGTGGATGTATACATGTAGATGTAGATGTATAGATACGGATGTGGATGTGGAGGTAGATGGATGCATGTAGATGTAGATGTATAGATGTAGATGGGAATGGAGATGTGGATGTATGCATGTAGATGTAGATGTATAGATGTAGATGTGGATGTGGAGGTGGATGGATGCATGTAGATGTAGATGTATAGATGTAGATGTGAATGGAGATGTGGATGTATGCATGTAGATGTAGATGTATGGAGGTGAATGTGAATGTGGATGTGGATGTATGCATAGAGATGTAGATGTATGCATGTAGATGTGAATGTACACATATAGATGTGGATGTATGGATGTGAATATACGATATGCGATGTGAGGGAATCTGAAGTGATGAGATAGAAATGATGTGATGGGATGAGTATACATATAAATGGAATATGGAATAAGTAATGTAGATTGATGAAGGATAATGTGGAAAAATGAAAGTTAAAATAGAAATTGTGTTGTAAACTGTTTGTAAATACTGTTTGTAAATGCTGTTTGTAAATGATTGTTTTATGTCAAGAATGCTGGGGGGAGCATTTTGACCGTCTTGTGATTAAAGTCGTGATGGTAAAGTTGCAACTGCTGACGGGGAGTCAATGAAGGACGTCTCGCGTAGCAAGGTCGGCCGAGGTCTTGACCAGCCTCGGTGCGATTAAAATGGTGAGCTTCCGGTACGGTGGATGAGGGGCCAAGGAAGCGGCCTATGCGTGAAGCGCTAGGTTACCTGCGAAGGATCCTAGAGGGTGCTGACCATACGGTGCTCGGGCTCTGGGTTGCCTAGGATACCCACGTGTGCGTCGAGGAAGATATTGGAACAGAGTTGGAGTTGTTTTCTGAAATCGAGCATGGATCTGGTTGATTGACCTTGCTGGTCTTCAATGGATGAGTCCATGGCTCCTTATATGGATCTGTTGGTTGATCTTGCTGATCTTCAACGAGAGTCCATCTTGTTAAGTGATTATATTGCCAAGTATTATGGGCTAGGAACTATCGAAACGGCTCCTGAGCGTTCTAGTTGCCAATGATGCCATAGATACTCTGATGAAGGAATGATGGGAAATTAAGAATCAATTGGATAAATTGGAGGATGGTGATCAATGATACTATGGTTTTATTAAAGGATTGTTTTAAACTGGTTGAATCTGATTGAAAAAGGGCAATTTCATATTGGGTGTGTGAGTGGTGTGACTAGTTTTATTTTGCATGAACATCCGGCTAGGGGGCCTTGGAACTCTTTTCCTTGGTACCCGGGACAAAACCTAACCAAATTTTTAATTGGATCCCATCACTACAGTGGTTGGGCGGTTGGCTAACCCATGGGATCGGATGGGGTTAGGCTGGACTGATGGATCCGTAAATCGAGACTCAAACTTTTGTTTTTACGATAGAAAAAAAATAAATCCCGGATAGTAACTGTTCTATGGATAGGAATCAACGGCTGTGCCTCTTGAATGGGGAAAAAAGCGTTGATCCCAATGATCCAAGTGCAAGTTTCTTCCTTGAACTGACTAAGTACCTTATAGATGTAACTGGATCATCTCGATCAGAAATGATCTTGACTACGTTAGAGTAAAAAGTTATCCTGGTGGAATCGCCCGTGCTTTCCGGTAAAGGAAGTTTTTCCGGGTTCGGTTTTGGAACAACCGACGGACTAGTCTCTTATCCGGATATCCGTGGGCGAGGCCCCGAGTGTGGGACCCCTGTCCCGCGCGAGGAGCGCTACTTCCGCTGCCAGTACCCCGAATCCGTTGCTCGGTGGGAACAGGGATCTTACAGCCATCACTTTGCTGTCGCATCTTACACCTCATCAGTACTCAGCTTTCTATTCTTCTTCGATCACCAGTGGGAGGCTCGGCACCATCACATGGGAGGAGCTTGTGCCGATGGTTTTGGACCAGGAAGAGTGGTTTACAAACCCTCCACAGGGCGGAGGTTCCGGGGCCTTGGCTGGCCAGCGATCGAAAGGCCACAACAACAACAACAACAACAACAAGAAGGGCAAAGGGAAGTCTTCACTGGTGAAGTCTTCTGAGAAGAAGCCCAACTCAAATAGAGTATGCGGGGAGTCCAGATATGGTGCCTTCCACTTCAAATGAGCTCAAATGCTTTCAAAGGCATCAATAGCAATGATTCTAGTAGAGGATTAAGCCAAGAAACACAAGATTTGACCAAATAATGAAAGCTTAATCTCTGTTTTACCAAAATCACCTGCAGATTTGATCAAGAGCTTTGATCTCAATGTAGACTTGATGAAATTGAATTCTGTCTTCACCAGCTTGTAGAGCATGCTTGATTACCCCTTGGGCTAAGAGGAATTGAAGCAATGTGATTTGATGAAGTAGCAATGTCAAAAATAGCTCAAAAAACGGCGCCCTTCAATCTGTGAAAATCTGCAGTTCTGCGCTGAATTGGTCCACAAGATTCAAGGTGTGTGTAGCCCTATGAGTCTACTATAAGTACCTAAAAGGGCTTAGCCTAATGTTATGTGTGCAAGGAGAATGGAGTCCACTGACTAGGTGTGAAGGGGAGAAGTGAAAACTCACTAAAAATTTGATTTTTTTGCTAATCATCTACTAATCCTCATTAATTAACTAATGGGCTCATAAACCTAATTGATTCTAGGCATGGCTCTGATACCATGTTGAAATTTGAGCATAATGATGAGCTATGGTGGATCAAACACTAGAATCAACATCAATAACAAAGTGATTAGCAAATGATTAAGACGTAATTAGTGAATAATTAGCAAATAGATTAATGTAGGCATGGATACTCAAAAACCAGCAAATTCTCATTAGGGCTATGCCTCAATTTATAGTGTTTACATCAAGCATCAAATCCCATTGATTTCTCCATGATTCACTCCCAGAATATCTCCACCTTTTGCCTGATTCTCTCCACCTCTTCTCTTTTCCCTAAATATCTCCCAGAATAACTCCACACTCCTAAATTCCCTCATGCTACCCATTATTCTCTCCCAGTAGATTCTTCTCACCTTTTCACAGGTTTTTTCACAATTACATCTTCTCTTTTACAGCCTCTATCCAAGAGCTTGTTCCCACACACACCCTATTCACTTGTATATTTCAACACATGTGCTATATATGCATGCATATGTGCATTTGACATTGATGAGCCAATTAGCATATTGCAAGAGAGGTCCAAATAGGCTAGAACGTCAGAATCAATATAGTGGTAAGATAGATACAAACATTTCATAATCAATAAAAAATAATGGTAAGATAGATCCAAACTTTTCACAATCAATGAAAAATGGGTTGAAAACCTAGATAAGGCTATATTATTGTGCTACATCGGATTCAAATTGAAAATCGCGAAATAGCTTAAGAGTGTCTGGGATGCTCATGTAAGGTGGTTGTTGGAGAGCTGAATGACCATCAAATTAGAATCTGATATACCAAAGGAGACTCGGATAGAGCCAATTAATAGATTGTATCCAATAACGAGGACAATTAGGATCCTTAAAAAAGAGTAATCACTAAGGTACGCTGAAGGTTACCTTCCAACCTATTGTGTCTTAGATCTAGAATTTCTAGGTGGGTGAATTGGGTGTTAGAAAAGGAAGCTTTGGTTAGCCTATTATTTTCGAGTAACAAAGCTAGTAGACATGAAATGTTTCCGATCTACTTACAAAAAAAATTTATAGAATTCTACTAACATGAGGGGGTTTTGAATAATGGCATAAAAAAAACATGAGTTTATAAAGAAAAAGGGGTCATTTTATTAAGTTAATATTCATAGTAAAGGGTATTTTTTAATACCCTTGGAATGCACGTTGTATGTAGGCCTTCCTAAAAGTACACCCCTCGAGTGTCCATTAGGACCCAATTTATTTGATATTATGGACATTAAGAATGACACTCGATGCTATTGTAGAACACATATTTTAAAGAGAAAAGTGAAAAATCGACAATAACAAATTATAGAACAATACTGTGGTTGCCGATTGATACCTTTCGATGGCCTCCTCCCTTGTCAATCAAATTTGATTGGGAGAGATAAATGGTTGAAACAAGCAAAGCCCAATCATAGTTTACAAATAAAATCACTTTAATACACATAATCACATCAATAGGCTATTGCGAGTCAAAAATTAAAAGTAAGAAGAAAGAAGATGTATAAAACTATATCTTATATTCTATAATTTTGCCTTAACCCCATGGAAAAGAAGATAATAATATGATAGAACAAAAATGCCAAATGAGTTATCATTAAACCGCATCCTTGAATGTGCTTTTCAAGACTCAAATTGGAAAACAAATCCCTTGAAGCCCTTGCAATTAAAAATAAAAACTCAATCTTTTAAAAATTTCAGCTACCTAGGAAAGCAATTGATGTGCATATTTTATCGACTAACTGTGTAGCTAGGAAATCAATTGATGTGTAGAAAAAAACCCAATTACTTAATTTTGTATAAGAAAGTCCAAGTGTTACGAGGAAATGTCTTTAAAAGTCTATCATCATAAAAATTGGTACAAGAAAGTCTAGTAGAATGTTCTTAGTATAGTGTGCATTTTGGTTCATTTAAAAAAAAGTATGGTCTTGGTCCTGACGTGCATTTTGGGTTATGTAAAAGGTTGAAAGCAGGGTATGTTCTTAGCCTAGCATGCATTTTGGTTCATTTTAAAAGACGTATGGTCCTATTTCGATGTGCATTTTGGGTTATTTAAAAGGTGTAAATCAAGCTGAGGTGGACAACAAAAAAATCTAAGCAATATGTTCTTAGTCTAGCATACATTTTGGTTCATTTAAAAAAAAGTATGGTCTTGGTCTCGACGTGCATTTTGGGTTATTTAAAAGGTTGAAAGCAAGGTATGTTCTTAGTCTAGAGTGCATTTTGGTTCATTTAAAAAGAAGTGTGGTCTTAGTTTGAGTTGCATTTTGTATTATTTAAAAGGTTGAAAGTAAGGTAAGGTGGATCACAAAGAAAATCTAAGTAGTATGTTCTTAGTCTAGTGTGCATTTTGGTTCATTTGAAAACAAGTATGGTCTTGGTCTGACGTGCATTTTGGGTTATTTAAAAGTTTGAAAGCAGGGTAAGGTGGATCACAAAGCACTTGTCCTAGATAGCCCTATTATATAGCACTTTTCTAATAGGTAATCAAAGTAAAGAAGTAATCCTCGTTAGCTTTTATTTAAATGCATTTCAATGGGACCCAATAGCTTTCGAGTATGTCTCTCATGGTTGCCGTAATCATCATCATTTGGTAAAAGGTAATGTCTTCTTTCTAACATAGACTTTCCCTTATGGGTGGCCATTGTTTAAACCTCTTTCCCACCCTATCAATCTCTACACTCTTTTTCCCTTAGTATTGATGCCATTCTTTTCTTCCTCTTTCCCTCCCTTTCTGACCTCTTAACTCTTTTTCCTCTTTCCCCACAGTCCCTCCCTTTTCAATCTATGTGTTGTTTTCCTCTTTCCCTCTCTTCTAATCTTTGTAGTCTTTTCCTCCTTCTTTATTGATTGAATACCTAGTTGGGTATGGTGAAGGACCATTGGAGCTTTCAGTTTCTTCATATGTAGCAAATAGAGAGGGGAAACTCCAATATGAAAATTGATGCACAAAATTTAAATTCACCTTATGGTCATCATGTCTCCAACTCTCTTAAACTTAAAGTCACATAGAATTATAAGTCAAAAAGAAAACATGCACAGAGGAAAGTACACAAGCATGAAAGGAACATGAAAGGAACATGTAGCTCTCTCCTCTCAACTCTCTCTCTCTCTCTCTCTCTCTCTCTCTCTCTCTCAAACACCATAGGCAAGCAAGAAAGAAAGGAGATAAAACTATACTTAATTGGCACAAAAGGGGATTCTATCTTTCATTATGAGAATACATATGGCCCTTATTCAGACTTGGGCACCTTAAACTTAATAAAATATGGCTAAGATGGTTATAGGTTACATGGTTTTGTGGCATGGCCTACTATTCTCATAACTACAATCTTTAGAGCGTTGTTACATGACACTTGTTATGCTATCTCTCATGTGTAATAGAGAGATGCTAGGTTAATCCCAAAATGGGGTTAACATCCCCCTTATTCAGACTTGGGCACCTAAAACTTAATAAACGATGGACTCAATGGTTATAAATTACATGGTTTTGTGGCATGGCCTACTATTCTCATAACTACAATCTTTAGAGCGCCGTTACATGACACTTGTTATGCTATCTCTCATGTGTAATAAAGAGATGCTAGGTTAATCCCTGATGTAGATTCCATCCTCCGAATCATTGTTGCAGGGCTTGTTGTCCCAATTATTCTTTGTAGTAGCTCTTTCATGTCTATAGGACACGTAGTGTACATAAAAAAATTTACAATGACCTCTAGAAGTTGGTGTTTGTCGATCATGAGGTCGAAGCGCATACCTTTCCTGTTATAGCTATGGATGTAGTCGTCTTGAATTTCCATGAGAAGGATTATGAGCTTAAAAAAGAAGAATGGTGCTACAATGGCCGGATCGGGGATGCTTTGATATGCATGGACTGTGGTGAGCATAAACTTGCACTGCTTATCAATGGACTGAAAGGTGATGTTCTCGAAGTATGCAAAGTTGTAGACAAAATGTGAGTCACAAGCATGCCTTTCTTGCAATTCCTTGGGTGTGAATCTTCTTTTGATGAGCATGTACAGGGGTTCCACTCGCAAATATTGTGGAGATGCCATGTAGATATCATCATATTCTTTGATCGTGACGATGAGGAATGACAATCTCCAGGATGATTGGATACCAAATTTGGCAAGGTCAACCTATCTGTCAGCTTCTACTTGAATTTTTTCATAGCCTCCCCAGCAATGAATCAGCTAAATGCTCACACCTCCACCACTTGTATGCATGGGTGATCATGTAAGTGACAATTGGAATCTCAAGAAAATCTGCTAGCCACCACCCACGGGTTGACAAGTCATGAGCCATGGGTGACATTAGACCATAAGGTCTCTGGTTGCACCATATGCACTAGCTATCTATTCTCTAGCCCTACCACCCACTAAAAGGTGGGGAACATTTGACGGCTACACTCATGTTGCATACCCTCGGGGGGTTCAACTTAAAAAATGTTAGTGTACCACGTGAGTTCAATAGGAGGGGTTTTTTATTAGATACATTGAGAAAAAGTAACGCAATTACATTAACAGGAGGGTTTTTTTAATTCTATTTTAGAAAAAAATCATTTAGTTCATAAGTAAAGAGGGGTTGTTTTATTGGGGGAAAAATTTTAGTTAAGGGGTTTTTAAAATACCTCTCGAACGGACGTGATACCTAGGGTTTTCTAGTAGTGCACCCCCCGAGTGCATACCCTTCACCTTGGAGAGGTGTTATTGGTCCAAGGGGTGTTATCTGCATGAGGGCTTGGTGCATAAGCTGTGCTTTGAGAAGGGGATTCCTAGCCAAAATGATGTACTTATACTCCGGGGTTGGGAGATCTAGGATGGGATCTAGAGTAGAACAGTTCGCCGCATCTTAGTCGTGGGAAAAGGGATCAGCTTCTGCCTCTAGTTGGACATTCCATCCCCGTCATTTGAAGGTGGTGGTGGCTTCTTGGTGATGAACAAATCATGTAAAGCATGTAAATATTCTTCCTCTAGGAATGTGGGATAATCTATATGCATGTTTGCAAAATAATATATTAAGCTTGTTAATAGAGTTTTAAATGCACACAGATTATGTCAAAATGGCAAAGGATGCCATAGCCATGATATATTTTACTACTATGTAAGAAGAGGTGTTGGTGGGTATTCCAAGCCTCTACCCAACTATGAGTGAGCATCCATGTTAAACTATCTTGTAATTTAGGAAGGGGAGGAGCTACACAAGAGTTAGGAAGGGATGGTAGCATTAGATCAACCGATTCCTCCCCTTCATTAAAGTTAGTAGAGTTAATCAACACCTTGCACCAAGATGGAAAATTAAGGACTATAGGGTGTAATGGATATAGATACATGGATTGCACCTCTTGAAGTTCAAGGGCCTCTGTAAAGATATACATAATTATAGTGGGGTTCACGTAGCATGTAGTATTCTAAAAAACTAATACAAGGTCCCCCTGAGTTAGTTCCTCATTTAGGTTAATGCTGTATTGACAAAGAGAGAGGGTTAGTGAAGAAAAAAATAAAGAGAAAGTTTGTTGAGGGGCTCAGGGCACCACTAGAAGGTCAGCTAAGGGGCTTCTCTATCCACAAACTTAGTGTAAGTATCGGCGTCTTCAGATGTGGTAGGTTCTTTGATCAGCCTCGATAGTCACCAAGCAGCCCCCCTGAGTTTGCAGGGCTTTAGTAATATAGATCTCCCTTTGTTGGTGAGCTTCTTGGAGTTGGTGGTCCTAGGAGGCAAGGTCGGCCTTTGTAGTCAAGATAGCCATACTCTGCTTATATCCGAATGGTGATGGAGTAAGCATCTATGATTTACTCATTCAAATGTGAGATAACCTATTGGTGGCTAGCAAACATGGTTACCTTCGCCGTTTGTAGCTCTTGCATCATGGCCTTGAGGTCTTTAACTTGGATATCATAGTTTCTTTAGCTTATTTTGTAGATATCCTTGCTTTGCTCTAGTTTCCCTTCCACCATGTTCAAGTGAGCCCTTGATCCAGCTTCTATGGCTTCCAATTCTTTCTCTCTCTTCGAACCAATTATTCAAAGCTTGGAAATAATAAAGCGCATTTGAGATTTGGTTGTGTGAATATCCATCTCTTGCTTTTGCGGGCGTGAGTCTGTAATGTAGAGACTTCGTCTTGCTACCTCTCCTCCACAACTTTTACTTGGATTTGTAGTTGCATGGTGCGAGCATGTGTATCCTTGGTTTCTTATTTTAGTTTTCGAGCTATTGCAGTAGTTCCTGGACTTGCTAATTCAACATCGCATTAGCGTCGCAAGGATGCCTTTTTGCTTCTCCTCGGCATCCTTAGTGAGCTGGTCCATCTCCACCATTAGGAGTTGGCATGCTTCTTTAAGATCCTATTTTCTAAGGCTTGCATGTGGAAATTATGCTCCATCATTTGGGGCATAGAGGATATTGAGGTCCAAAACATAGGATTTCATTTCACAGTCCTCACATTCCACCTGCTTCACGTTATTCGATGCTTGCATATTTTGGCTTCAAGCAATGCAATATTCCCTTTTCCAATTCATGCATAATCACTCGCTTGGCTGTGGCATGCATCTCTTACAATTGCATGCAGAGAGGCTTGTATGGCTCCTCCAGCTATGGTATGCTTCAATCTTATGCCTTTTTGTTGTAGTGTCAGCTGCTTCTTCTGAGTTCATTGGGATGGGTTCCTTCACATGCTTTTGAAGAAGAGGATGGTTGGATGGAAGCGCAAGTTTTGTAATGAAGCAATAGCTTCAATAGCTTAGGTTTTACATATGTAAATGGGCCCATGGGTCAAAAGGTCAAGGTTACTATAAATAGGACCTTGGACACATGGATAGGACCTTTTGTCACTTTTACTAATTTCGGACATTCCATTATACCTTTGGCTCCTACTATGGAGATGGCCATCTATGGTCAAGGCTCATGGCTAGCTATCAAGCCATCCTCTTGTTGGTGAGAGGTTAACACACTTAGGCCATTGTGTATCTTTCTCTATTCTACATACACATATGGATTCACTCTCTACATTAACATTTGCTATACAAATTTGAAATACTAAAACACTCGATGAGATAGAAAGAGATATAGAAAGTATTTTAATGTGCAGTCTCTTCTCTCTCTTTTTCTCTCTCTTTGCTAACCAAACATATAAACATAAAAAAGCTCTTTATCTAGGCATCACATATTGACTTCAAACACACAAATAGATAGAGACAAAAAGGGCAACAATAAAACTAACCTCAAGTTGAAGAGAGAATGGTATTCAAAACCACCAACTTTGATGCTATCGTCCTTGTGCTTGCCTCTACACAATCACACATAGACACCAAAACAATTAACACTTATGGTCTCTCTATTTTTCTCACCCTATCCTAGCTATGTTTGACACCAAATACATAGAAAACGGCAAGAGTAACTATTTGTGTATTACATGTGTGTGTGTGTGTGTGTGTGTGTGTGTGTGTGGAGAGAGAGAGAGAGAGAGAGAGAGAGAGAGAGAGCATCTTTTGCTATGATGCTTGGGAATACTAATTTCATGTGTAATGGATGCTAGAAATCATATTTCATGTGTTTGAATCCATCTTTAACTCTAGGTCCATTCCATTTAGTATTAGAGCCTTGATTTTGATTCACTTTCAAGGTTTTTGGTGCATGAGATTGGTATTTCTTGATGGATTTCTAAAACTTTTACGATTCTTAAGGTTTTTGTGCTTAATCTTGATTAACTTTTGATTGATCTTGTGGGATTAGTGGGGTTGAGGCTTGCTTTATGGGTTTTCAAGTGATTTTTGAGGAGATTTATTCAATTTGGACCAAATTTTGGAGCCTTGGACCAAATTTTGGGGCGGGTAGACCAAAAGTGAAAAAAACTTTGAATTGATCACATGTTAATCACTCTGTTAATGACGATTATGAATTTGTGCTTCATTCTCAATCTTTTCATCACCATTGCTCCTAAATCTTGCACCGTTTTGCTTCCATTTCTTGGGGCTTTGATAGAGCTTTATGAGAGGATTAGAATGAGTATGTAACATGCCCATCTTTATTAATAAAGAAATGTCCATGTAATAGATGAATTTAAAAGTTTTTATGATGTAAAAAAAATGATTTTATTAAATGGTCATTTATACTTAGAACCTTCAAATTATGAGCCCAAATTTAGAATCTTGCGTGCAATTTTACCCTAATATAGGATTTTACAGCATCCAAAATGGATACCAAATCAAGCTTATATGCGAATTTTAGTTATTTTTAATGACGGTCTTTAAACCTTAATAAATGCATGACCGGGCGTCCAATTAATGGACGGTCTGCACCCCAACATTCCGGACATTTTTGCCGAAAAATAAATTTCTCCTCCCCGGGTAGTTCGGCACGCAAATCGAGGTCGACGTCCCAAATTTATGGACCCTGTCCCAAAAAGGACCGTACACACTCACCAGGGTGCCCTTACAATGGCCGTGCAAGGACCAAAGGTTGGCCACCCACAATGTGGTCCACACGCACTGCTACGTGGACACGCATGCTGCCCTTGACGAAAAGGGTACATGCGTACCACTCCTTTCTCTGTGCACCACCACTGTACCATTCCCCAGGCCCATGCAGACCACTCATCCGTACCCTTTAATAGTACACCGTCCTTTCGACCATACTTTGCTCAGCACGCACACCCCCCCGCTATATAAACACCCGGGGTGCTCCATGGCTAGCACGCATTCCCGTGTAGCTTATACCCTGCATAAGGCCGTACCACCGTGTGTACTTCCCTTCTACCGTCTCTGCACCGCCCTTCTGTGCTCGTGTAGTGTACTTGCTGCATGTCATAATAGTGGTAAGATATCGGGGTGCTTGTGGTGTGGATGGTCGAGGATTTAGAGTTAAGGGTGATTATCAATGATGACAAGTCTTGAATGTTTGTGCTGGATGGTATTGACAGTGCTTGTTCGACCAACTTTGGTTAGGCACGTTGTGTGTGGTAATAGGGGAGACTGTCAGTTTTGAGGTGGGACTAGAATGTGGAGGGCAGTTGAGGGTGAGACTATGTGCATGATTTTATCTTTTGGACATAAGAGGATTGTGGCTTTTTGCCATTGATTTCCATGTTAGCCATTTCTTCTTGCCAATTGATTTGGCAGTGTAAGTGGCATCAATCTAGTCTTTTCCAACAATAATGCGGCCTTGGAGTCCTCATGCATCTATGAAATGAATTTTGCACTCCAACTGGTTATTTACAATAGATATTTTAAGAATGAAATACCCCACACTCTTTAGATGCATTTCACACTCTTTAGATACATTTCATGTGAGATTTGAATGTAAGTGCTCTCAGGTGTAAGTGTGGGTTTTCCAAGAGTTTTTCACACCTCTAAGAATATAAGATTGGTGATGAGGACCATGGTATATCTATGGGCTTGGCATCTTTGTAGACCTTTTTGAGTCAAGAATCCAATCCATATTCTTGGGGGATTTGGTTCTTGTGGCAATTCGGGGGCGATGGAAGACTTACTAGGTTTTATGGGTGAAAGAGTACCCTTTGTGGAAGTAGTTGGTGTGCTGTCATAGGATTGTAAACAAGGGACTCCCCTTCCTAGAGGATCATCATTACCTTTCCCTTGGGAAGCTCGAGGGTAGCTGTGTTATTAGCCGAGTTGATTGTACATGGGGCATTCATTAGGGGTAATTTGGACTCAAATTGACCCCTTTAAGGATTGTTACACATTCTCCCTCTGAGAAAATGGGCTCATGGTGAAATTTTTACAAATAAACTTGGAAGTGAGATAAGTTTGGACATTTGGAATCTACTCTTTGAGACCTTTCCGATGATATATAGCATGTTAAAAAAATTTTCATATTCAAGAAGTCACCAAATTTGATGATGTGGCATGCTACAAGCCACATCATCACCAAATTTAGGGACTTCTCGACTATGCAGATTTCCCATCATGCTATATAAAATGTCCAAACTTTGCTCTTTTCAGAGTTGATTTGTAAAAATTTCACCATGAGTTTATTTTTATAGAGAGATAATGTGTGGCAATCATTAAAGGGCCCAATTTAAGTCCAAATTTCCCCCAATGCTTGACCTATCTCCCTCCAAGGATGACTACTTCTTTGGTCTCACCTAGGAACCACATAAAACTTACAAGCCAATGGGTTACAGACAGTTTGTACCATTTGTGTAAACGAGTCAAGGCTTTATATCCATTTTCTGCTAGGTAGCTGAATTTTGGCATGAGCACTGTAAAAAGATGGTTTGCCTAGGGAGATCCCTGTTTTCCATGCTAAAAGATTGTGGCTAGCCAAGGCACGCTTTCTTTGCATATTTTTACCAAAGGAAAAATATAACCATACCTGAAGGGTTACCGTTTTGTGTTGGAGAGCGGCACTGACACTCATGGTGTTAAGCGAGGCGCAGGGCTTGTAGGGTTCATGAAGGTATTGGTAGGTTGGGATGCAAAAAAGCCCCAAAACATGCTTAAAATGCTTAAAATGTTGCTCCTTGTTTGTGATTTGAGAGTGTATCAATTAGAGCTAGGATTTTCATCCAATCTTAGTCAGCTTCGTTGTCCATTTGACAGAAGTGACTGTGTCTAGCTCCCACTCTTCGTTAAGGATTTGATGACAATCTTAGAAAACAAAGATATCGTTAGTCCTAGCTGTGGTCACTGTATCTTTTGCAAAGGGATTGTACATCATGGGATGTGTTTTCCATGTACATAAGTTCACTTTGAGTGTTTGATCCCATTTGTAGAGGTAGACATATTCTATGTGCCAGTTATGGACCATTCGTGTCAATTACATGAAGGTCCTTCCCAGGATGCCATCATAGCCACCTCGTTGTTGAGTAAAGTTCATGACTGCAAATGTGTGTTTGAAGCTCATTTCAATCTATGTCCCAATAATGGACCATTCATGTCAACCTCATGAAGGGCCTTCCTAGGATGCTGTCATAGCCACCCGGTTGTTGAGTAAAGTTCATGACTACAAATGCGTGTTTGAAGCTCATGGCAAGGAATTTAACCTCGAGGTCCTTCAATAGTCCAAAGGGTTTCTCAGTTATCCCATCCGCTAACCTTATCACCAATTTGGTGTCATATAGGATGGCTCTCTCCATTTTTCCTAGCACTTCCTTGTGATTATGCTTACGCCAACACCCCCATCCATGATGGTGGTGACCTCATGTCCTTCATAGGAAATGGGATAGGTTGCATTTGTGTCATCACTTCCAAAGTAGTGAACCAGTGTATTTACTTGAATTGTTGGTGCACTTCTCATGAAGTAATTGAGGATTATGGGGCTCAGATTCATCTGAGAAATTTGAGTTGTTCATCTCCTCTATGGGATCCTATAGTTTCCTTTCCATCCAATCCCTGAGGTCATTCCATAAATCTTTATTCCCTAGCAAGTAAGGCAAGTGAAGGTTTGTGTTAAAAAGGCATCACACCAGGCCTTAGGCCAATCAAACACTGCTAAGCATTGTAACATTCTCCTATTGCAAAACCTCTGCATGGATGAGCACTGGGTGTCTTTAGAAATCAGGAAGCTCAATGGAGGCAGAAAGACACCGAAATGGCTGCCTATGTTGAAGCTTTCTTTTCTACTTTCTTCATCCGAGGGTTTCTGAAAACAAACTCAGAAATATTGCCTCTTCTATTGCCCTTGTATAAAGCTCTAATTAACACCGAGCAACTTCCCACATTTTGTTTAGATCGAGCCGTAGCACACCATGTAAACTCACACGCAAAGAAAACGTATAGGGAAAATTTTAAAAAAAATTAAAAAATCAAAGAAAAAAATTATCAACGATTTGGTTCTTCCACCAAATTTGAACCTCCACTCTAGTCCATATCCTTCAATTGAAGCTTCCATTATCAACAATTTTCCCCAATTTCATCAAATCTTACTCAAATTTGATGCTATTTTCTCCCTCCAAATCAAGAGTCATCAAATATATGCAAATTTTGCCAAGAAACCAAGAAATCCAATAAATTTTCAAGAGAATCATGAAAGGTCAAAAGAATTAAGAAATCCCAGAATTTCTTAACACTTATATTAATCACAACATCCATACTTGAAGCATTTCCATATTAAGATCAATATTTTCAAGAAAATTTTGGAAAAAAATGAAGAACATTAAGAAGATCAAGAAAATCAAGAAAACTCAAGAAAATACTAGAAATGGATCAAATGCAAGGAGCATCTAGATTAGCCTTGTATAATGCCTAGATTAGGATGATTAGCCTAGTTTTAGAGAGAAGAGAGAGTAATTGACTTGTATTATGATGATTATCAAAAGGTTCTTATGACATTGGCCCTCGAGCATTGGCCCATATTCACTTATATATTAGGCCATCCTTTCACACTACACTTATTAATGTCCATGGGCATGCTCAAGCAGCCTAGTCCTAACCCTTGGCCCCTTCCACATCCCCTTCATCCCTTGGCCTTCGGTCCAAATTGACTTGAGTCCTTTTTTACTTTGTTATAGTTGTTTCCTTCCAAAAGATGAAACTAGAATACCATAATGTAAATATGCTTTAAAGAAAAATCAAAAGCAACAAACAAGCACATCTAATGACTCCAAAACCGTATTTTTTGGAGTGTCACTTTCTAATCAACACCAAGAAATATTGGGTAATCCTAATAGCTTGGAATGTATGGATGGAAAGAGCTAAGCTCTAGGCTAGTCCCCCAATAAGTATCTTGAATTTTCTTCTTAGTTTTTTCCATTATATCCAGGGCTTTCTTTCTCATGCCAATGGTGCTAAATATGCTCAAGTCAAGGGCTTAACTTAGAATTCCCAATTCATGTGTCATTAGGTCTTGCCTTAGGACTGCAACTTTCCTATGTGGGTGCACTAGCTTGTTCACTCCGTTGTTACACCAGAATGTTCTTTGCCAAAGGAGTGAAGGGAGATCATGGATTGCCCGTGGGGTTATTGCTGGTTGTAGGAAGCGAGCTTCATTTTTCTAAGGACTACTAGATCGATCAATTGATTCTCACTTCTTTCACAATTTTTTTGGATATTGGCCTTTTTCATCGCCACAAAATCAATAAAATTCTTTGCATGTTACTTTAGATATCATTTTTTATTCAATGATAGTCTTATTCTATGTGGACGTGTGTGTTCTATGGGTGGGTGGGTGCGTGTGTATGGGTAGGTGGGGGTGTGTGTGCGTGTGTATGGGTAGGTGTGTGTGTGTGCGCGCGCGTGCGTGCGCTCTATGTGCATGTGCTATATATGCATGTGTATGTGTATTTGGCATTGATGAGCCAATTAGCATATTGCAAGAGATGTCCAAATATGCTGAACGTGAGAATCAATATAGTGGTAAGATAGATATAAACATTTCATGATCAATGAAAAATAATGGTAAGATAGATTCAAACGTTTCATGATCAATGAAAAATGGGTTGAAAACCTAGATAAGGCTCTATATTATCGTGCTACATCATCACATTCAAGTTGGAGATTGAGAAATAGTTTAAGAATGTCTGGGATGGCACATGTAAGGTGATTGTTGGAGAGTTGAATGACCATCAAATTAGGATTTAAGAATGTCTGGGATGGCACATGTAAGGTGATTGTTGGAGAGTTGAATGACCATCAAATTAGGATTTGATATACCATTTGAAGGAGACTGGGATAGAGCCAATTAATGGATTGTAGCCAAGAATAAGGACAATTAGGATCCTTAAACAAGAATAATCACTAAGGTACACTGAAGGTCACCTTCTTTTTTAAATGATAAAAGAGGAATTCCCATGACATTTGGAATTCAACCATTTAAATACAAAAAGAGTAAAACCTATTGTGTCTTAGATTTAGAATTTCTAGGTGGGTGAATTGGGTATGAAAAGGAAGCTTTGGTTAGCCTATTATTTATGAGTAACAAAGCTAGTAGACACGAAATGTTTCCGATCTACTTACATAAAAATGTTTCCGATCTACTTACATAAAAATTTAAAGAATTCTACTTACATAAGAGGGTTTTAAATAATGGCATTAAAAAAAATGTAAGTTTATAAAGAAAAAGGG
Source organism: Cibotium barometz (assembly GCF_041138505.1). NCBI lineage: Eukaryota > Viridiplantae > Streptophyta > Polypodiopsida > Cyatheales > Cibotiaceae > Cibotium > Cibotium barometz. The sequence goes on from NC_141100.1 coordinate 35,857,428, forward strand.
GTCATTTTATAAAGTTAAAGGGTATTTTTTAATATCCTTTGAACGCACATTGTATGTAGGTCTTCCTAAAAGTACACCCCTTGAGTCTTCATTAAGACCCAATTTATTTGATATTATGGACATTAAGAATGACACTCGATGCTATTGTACATTGTGGCTCTTTACAAACCTTAGCATTACATAGTTATGTATTAGGTTGATTCCTAATCCTTCAGTCTAGTTATGTATTAGGTTGATTCCTAATCCTTTAGTCTATACCCGACTATCTATGCTCGACCAACTTGCCTCATCCCATGAGTTGATGTGTTAGCAGCCAGTAGCTCTACTTGAGAGTTGAAGATTTACAAAAAGTAACATTATTTACAAGATATTAGATGCTTCCAAGTGATAATTTTAGGTATCTCATTATTTGTGTCTACCTTTTTATATATTTTTGTATTATCTTCTATTCTATTACGCTTGCTACCTTCCCTTGCCACATGTGGCATATGCGGAGGTTACATAATAGGGGCCTCTATATGGCACTTTGTCCTTTCTTTTATGTATGTATTTTGAAAAAAAAATGTTTTGATTTAGGGATAATGATGTATGACATCGTATTCACTTGGGATACATTGGATTCGAGAGGGTTAAAGGTTAATATTTTTATCTCTTTTTCTATTTCTATTTATTTTATCATTTTTTAAATACTTGATATTATATAACTTATTTCTTTACAAAGCCACCTCTTTGGTGTGCACTCCTTTCTTCTTGACATGTGATAATCATTATGCTAGGCAACCATAGGGATGGGTATGTAAATTGTAACAAATCATTACAGGTGTTATCGTATAAAATGTATGTTTCTTTATGTAACTTCTTAATTTTTACTTTGTTTTTTGGATTTTACATTCAATGGACTTTTTTATGGGTTAGATTCATGGATGAGGGCTCTGAGAGAGAGGAAATTAGTAAGTAGGGGGATATATTTACATAGGAAAGATTATGTTTTGGACATTGACCCCATGACATAGATACATGCTGCCTATTTTGAGGGTTACTCTATATCAAAGGGTTGGGTCTTATTTATTACATATAGGATCTAATCATTTTAATACGAGCTCTTTGTAGCACTTGCTAGCATGGGTTTATCTAGGTCTTCATTTGTGTGTCTAGTAAAGTTAACTGTAAGATTTTTATTTTATTTTTAAATAATGTTTTATTAATAGTTCTCTCTTTTATGTGTAGGTCCAGATTGAAAGAAAAATACATCCACTTTTCATGCTCAATGTAGGGGAAATGCATCAACATCCTACCATGTTAGGCATCATGCATTGCTTTTGGTTATTAATGGTTGTAGAAAGCGCAACCTTCATTTTTCTAATGACTACTAGATAGCGATCGATTGATTCTCACTTCGTTCACTATTTTTTTAAAATATTGATCTTTTTCATCATCGCAAATCAAGGGCATTCTTTACTTTAGATATTGTTTCTTATTCAATGATATTCTTATAATATGTGTGTGTGTTCTATGGGTGGGTGCGTGGGTGTGTGTTCTATGTGCATGTGCATGTGCATGCGGCATAGACGCAAAAAAAGGGAGAGATCAATGAGCTTTGTTTGCCAAGAAATCCCTTTAGAAACTACAAATAATAATACAACAAGCAGGTTTGACAAGTAGTATCTAAAAAAGAAAGAAAGACTAGAACATTATCTACCAATGTTGTGTAAGAGAGCAAATTTGTGAAGACTAATATAGCCTACATGTTCTCTCCAAGGGTAGTAATACAACTGCATTACAATAGATTAGAATAGAGCATATATGATGATTAAAAGCTATGATTTTCATAAGCGTGACAACACCATTTTTTTAGTACTACACTAGTAGATATATGGGTTAAGCCTTTATACAAAACCTACTAGCATAAGAGCCCAAACAGTCCCTCCAAACCCTAGAACAAACCCTAAACACATTCCAAGAATGGAAGCCCATTCATCAATCCACCTTAGAAGGAATGATCCTCCTTTGTCACCTTCCTCACTCAATGGAGAGGTAGCATCCATTCTATGGTTGGAGCAGACTTGAAGAGAGTTGGGTATCCACAGAGCATTGGGTCACCAACATAGCTGTTCTCCTCTTCAAACTGAGGTCCTCCTAGTATTTGCCCATTGAGTTCTTCATTGAAGGAAACATTGAAAACTGCTAGCCAACCCCAAAACCAACCTACAACTGACATGGATGCACATGACAACCATCCCATGGGACCTAAGCTAGCACCCATACAGGTGTCACACACACACACACTTTCATTTGACTAGGCAAAGCAACATATAGAGCATACACACACACATGACTATTACATATACGGGGTATATGCTAGAGCGCATGGACATGCATGCACAAACACACTACCTACCCTAGTCATAATCCAACTTGAATTCCAAGCTTTAGTCCCCCTCATAGCCCTCTCAAATCCCAACTTCTTAACAATAGGTCCTTGCATAAACCAATAAGAAGTTAGCAAGCAAAACACAATACACAATTAACCTATAGGAGATCCCAACTCCGAACATCGGCTATGCATAACACCATAAGAAGCCCGAAATCCCAAACTTGAGCTCCGATTTGCTAAGAGTACGACCAAGCTAATCCAAACCTACAATCCCCAAAGTTTGTCATCAAAATCCGGACACGCAACGGGACATCAAGGCCGGCCTCAAAATTGGCCACAAGCAAGCTATCCAACTTGGTCACAAGTCTGGTTAGAAGTAGCTAACTTGAATTTACCATTACTCCTAAGCAATCATGGAATATCGAGATCTACTCCAAGTTGAATTGAGCATAAACCACAAAGATTTGAGTCAATACCAGTCATGCAAGAATCCACCAAGGTACCCCTTCACTCCATTCATGCGCACGATTATCACTTTAAAATAATCACATCCAAAATTGTCTCACTTACGAAAGCATCATACATCCCAAAAAAGAACCACAACCCTATTTTTGTAGGTAAGTAGGGGATCAACATTAAGCATGGTATAACAATGTGACCTACATGTGCATGTATTAGTTCCAAATAGTTCACTCAACATGAGAAACAATGTTGAAGGGTCATTTTGGATCAAGGGATGAATCTTTAACACAACGTTGCATACATAGGGAGTACATTCAAATTTTTCACTCTATGTGCACTGGTGTCCATGCACCCATTTGGGTGGGGTGCACACATGCATGTCTGTGAAGAAGGAGAAACTTGTTGAAGATGAGTATCATTCATGGCCCATCAAAGGGAAAGTGACTACCTCATATCTTCAGCTATGTGTAGGCTTATTGACATCAGAACTTGAAGGTGCCTTGCTTGTTTTGAGAAATTTGATGCACGTTCATTTAGTTTCATTGTGTGTGAAGGGGAAGGGCAATGTGAAGTCTCTTTAAGAAAAAAGACATCGGGGTATGTGTGTGTGTGTGTGTGTGTGTGTGTGTGTTTATCTTTTCTCCACGTTATATGTTGGATAATAGGGATGGCCAATAATTTTCACATTAATAGGGAACACTCAACTTTAAAATTGCCCCAAAAGTAAACTTCAACAGCATTGTTATGTGTGATAATGTAACCATGGAAGACTTTTTGATAGACCACACATGCCCCTCGTGATCTTGAACGAAGGTAAAGTCTTACTCGGAATGGAGTGGATGTTGCTTCGCTATTAAGCCATCTTTTAGGGAGTCTATCAATTTGAACACCTTAGAGAAAGAGACTCTGCCTTTAGCACTTGACCACCAAGGAGAGGGAGGCAGCTAATCAAGAAAAACCAAAGGCAAGATGTCCTTCTAGAAAGGAAACCCCCAAACAAAAATATTAAATCCAAGGTTAACCAAGAGTCCCTCATGGTGGCACTTGGGAAGGGTGTCTCAGTATACAATCAAGCCAATGGCAAATCCAAATGATCGATTTAGACTAGCACTAGGACGAAATAACTCGCTCAAAATTTGTTTGAAAATAGTGTAAAATGGTTAAAAAGTGAGGTTGTTTTTCCATTTCTCTGATTGAAGTTTTTCTAAAGAAGGAACTAAGCATGTTTTGAAAAAAAAAAAAGGTCTCGTGAATATCCACATACGGTGATTAAAGTCTTCGAGTCGTTCTCTAGCAATTCTCTTTTGCATGTGGAGTCCTCGCGGTAATACCCTTATCTAGGAATACCTTATTATTATTTTCTTCTTCATATTTCTCCACTTGGAGCTTGAGTTGGTGGCGTCTGCCCTCCCCTTCTAAGCTCTGTATGAATCCCAAGATGAATGGTACCAGCCCTCAATCCACCAAGGCTCTTAGATAATTTTCCCATACTCCGATTCAAGGTTAAATAGATACCGAGATGGGGGAGGGCCCTTACAAATTTCTTCAGCTACTTCACCTAGGCCAATCACATAAAACTTACAAGGTACAATGACATTTTAAATTTTCAAATTAGTGTACAAGACTCTGGGGGGTGCACCTCCAAGAATGTAACTGTCTCACATGAGTTCCCCAGGAGGGATATTTTATTTGATAAAATTTGAATAAGTTTACAGGATTACATTTACAGAAGGGGTTTTTTTATTGCACTTTGATAAAGACCCATAAGTTTATTACGAAGAAGAGGGGTCATTTTATTACCTCATAAAATGTAAGTAAAGGGGTTTTTTAATACCCTTTGAACATAGGTGATATGGAGGGTTTCTTACAAATGCACCCCCCAAGACAAGGCTTGAAAATAAGAATAACGATTGGAGAAATTTTTGAAAGGAAGGGAGTTGGAATTAGATTTGGTTTACCCATAGCAATCGATTGTTCAAATGAGAGAATACTCCAATTTTCTCTTGAATCAAGGGTAGCTTGCATGTACACTCAATTCTGCATAGTCCTATTCTTCCCTTGTAAGCACATATTTTCCAAGGTGGGACCACTTTGAATCTACACTTCCTCTTTAGTCTTCTTGGTTTATGTTTGTTGTTCACATGGGCTCCATCTTTTTCATTCCATTCGTTCTCTCTCGCTCTATTCTTAGCATATTGCTCTCTATAGCAATAGGTTGAAGAGGTTTATCTTTTAGAGGGGGGAATCTGAGAGTTAATTTGCTTTTTATACATTTTTATGCCTCTATTGGAAGAATTAAAGTTTGAATATTTAGGTGGGGTGGTTCTAGATTGACAATATGTTCGGATTCTCCTTGCCTTCTCTTGGCTTCTGATTGATTTTGCACCTCAAGCTGCTTGTTGCTAGCTGCTTTGTGAAAAATCACTTTCTTGTTTTCTAGTGCTTGTGATTTCACATGTAGACAAGGTTTAACTTTTTTATGATCAATTACCATTGACATAACAAGTCACCTATGGTTTCCAACTTAGAATAGGTGTCTTGATTGCTAGAAAATTTTGTTCATTTGTACATGGAATTAAGGCCTCTGCATCATTCACCTTCTATGATTCGACCAAAATTTGTCTTTGATGGTGGGACATCCTTTTCAGGTAGGATTTTGGGAATATTTTTTAGGGGTGACATTGGTTTTGGTTGTGCATGTGAGGTGGACTTAGGTGTGAGTTGAACTTGGGGGGGCCTTTCTATGGATGGAATTTTCGCCCATGGGTTAGTGTGTTAGGAGTAGCTCACTTGAGAGTTGTAGATTCACAAGTAACAATATTTACAAGGAGATATTAGATGCTTCCAAGTGATAATTTTAGGTAATTCATTATTTGTGTCTACCTTTTTATATATCTTTGTATCTTCTTCTATTCTATTAAGCATGCTACCTTCCCTTGCAACACGTGGTATGAGAAGGTTACGTAGGGACCTCTATATGGTACTTTGTCTTTCTTTTGTGTAGGTATTTTTAAAAAGAAAAGTTTTGATTTAGGGATAATGATGTATGACATCATATTCACTCTGGACATAATGCAGTCGAGGGGGTTAAAGGTTAATATTTTTATCTCTTTTTCTTTTTCTTTTTATTTATAGTTTTTTAAATACTTGATATTATATAGCTTATTTTCTTTGCAGAGCCACCTCGTTTGTGTGCACTCCGTTCTTCTTGACATGTTACAATCATTATGCTAGGAAACCATAGGGATAGGTTTATAAATTGTAACAAATAAGTACATGTGTTATCATATAAGCATTTGTATGTTTCTTTATGTAACTTCTTTATCATATAAACATTTGTATGTTTCTTTATGTAGCTTCTTAATTTCTACTTTATTATTGGATTTTACATACAGTGGACTTTTTATGGGTTACATTTATGGCTTCGATAGATATGGAATTAGTATTCCCAATGAGAAGCAGGGGGGATATATTTACATAAGAAAGAGTGTGTTTTTTGACATTGTCCATGACATAGACACATGCCCCCTATATTGGGGGTTGCTCTATACCAAAGGGTTGGGTCTTATTTATTGCATATAAGAGCTACTCATTTTGATATACAAGCTCTTTGTAGCACTTGCTAGCATAGTTTTGTCCAAGTCTTCATTTGTGTCTTGGAAGGATAACTTTACAATTATTATTATTATTTTTAAATAACATTTTATTAATAGTTGTGTGTTTTGTGTGTAGGTCCATGAAACAACAAGAAATCCACTTTGCATGCTCAATGTAGTGGACATGCATCAACATCCTACCATGTTACTTATCATGCATCGCCCAGGCTTATTGATGGCTGTAGGAAGCACAAGCTTCATTTTTCTAATGAGACTACTGGATCACGATGGATTGATTCTCACTTCTTTCACTATTTTGTTTTTTTTTAGATATTGGTTTTTTTCGTTGCCACAAAGTAAGGACAATCTTTACTTTAGATATCGTTTCTTATTCAATGATATTCTTATTATATGTGCAAGTGTTTGTTCTATGGGTGGGTGTGTGTGTTCTATGTGCATGTGTTATATATGCATGTGCATGTAGCATAGATGTAAACAAAGGGAGAGATCAATGAGTTTTGTTTGACAAGAAGTCTCTTTAGAAGCTACTACAAATAATAATGCAGCATCAGTGCAGGTCTGACAAGTAGTATTTTTTTTAAAAAAAAAGACTAGAACATTATCTACCAATGATGTACAAGAGAGAAAATTTTTGAAGACTAGTAGAGCCTATATGTGCTCTCCAAGAATAATAATACAACTGCATCACCATAGAGTATATATAACGATCAAAATCTATGATTTGCATGAGGGTGATAACACCATTTTTTTAGTACTACACTAGTAGATATATGGGTTAAGCCTCTATACAAAACCTACTAGCATAAGAGCCCAAATAGTCCCTCCAAATCCTAGGACGAACCCTAAACACATTCCAGGAATGGAGGCCCATTCATCAATCCACCTTAGAAGGAATGATCCTCCTTTGTCGACACCTTCGTCACTCAATGGAGGGGTAGCATCCATTCTATGGTTGGAGCAGACTTGAAGAGTTGGGTATCCGCAGAGCATTGGGTCACCAACATAGCTTTCCTCCTCTTCAAACTGAGGTCCTCCTGGTATTTGCCCAATCAGTTCTTTATTGAAGGAAACATTGAAAACCTCAATCTTTGTGAGTTCTATGAATTCTATGGGGATTGATCCGTGTAACCTATTGAAGGACAAGTCAAGGGTTTCTAACATAGAGAGCTTGGCAAGCCTAGAAGGAATGAGACCTGATAGGTTGTTTCTTGAGAGATTAAGGTCTCGTAACATGGACAACTCCCCCAGGGATTCAGGAATGGAACCAAGTAGCATATTGCAAGAGAGGTCCAAATATGCTATAGTGTCGGAACCAACATCCATGTAAGATAGATCCAAGGTTTTCACAATCAATGAAAAATTGAACCAACCGTAGTGCGCGTAGGGCACTACATCATCAGATCGAAGAGCGGGAAGTAGCTTAAGAGTGTCTGGGATGGCTCCTGTGAGATTGTTGTTGGAGAGTTGAATGACCATCAAATAAGGAGCTGAGATACCAAAGGAGACTGGGATAGAGCCAGCTAATTGATTGTAGCCAAGAAGGAGGACATTCAAATTCCTCAACACAGAATAATCACCAAAGGTATGCTGCAGGTCACCTTCCAACCTATTGTGGCTTAGATCTAAAATTTCTAGTTGGGTGAATTGGGTCTTAGAAAAGGAAGCTTTGGTTAGCCTATTATTTCCGAGAATCAAACCTGTTAGAAATGAAATGTTTCCGATCTCTTGAGGAATCTCCCCATCTAGATGGTTGTTGCTGAGGCAAACTATCACTGGGTAGTCAAGATCTATATTGGTCGATATGTTTCCTATGGAAGGAGGGATAGGACCTGCGAAATGATTGTATGATAAATCCAAATAAGAAACACTTGCTAAGCTTCCTATCTGCGATGGTATGTTGCCTACAAAGTGATTGTATGATAAATCCAAATAAGAAAGCCCATTAATTGATGAGAACATTTTGAAGAGTTTGTTGCTCAGCTGTCCGTGGAGCTGACAGAAGCTCAAACTAAGAGTTTGCAGGGATGGTGGAAGAGTACTAATCAGACTAAAGTTGAAAGCAAAAGGATTGTAAGAGAGATAGAGATCTATCAAATTGGTGAAGTTGTTGTGTGCGAGGCAATGCAATGCGTCGCCACCAGTAATATGATTGTCCGAAAGGTCTAAAGACATGATTGTTTTGTTGAGAAGAGACAGTCTAGTTGCACAGTGGAAATTTTCACCGCCCAGACGCATGGACCCAAGTGTGAGGCTTTGCAGCGGTAATCTAAAAAGCCCGGCTGGGATTTGTGGGCGGGAAAGGTGAACAGGAGTGAAGGGTGAGTTAGGATCACGCACAAGGGAGAGGGAGGTGAGTTGAGTTAGGTTTTGCCACTCTTGCGGTATGGAGCCATAGAAATAGTTGTAGGAAAGGTCCAAAACTTGTAAGTTGGAGAAGAGGCGCCCAATCCAGGCTGGGAATGGGCCGGTCAATTGGTTGTCGGACAAATCCAAGGAGGTGAGGTTAACTGAAGGCCTCTCACACTGCGGCGGAGGAAGTACCCCTGACAAAGCACCGGAAGATATGGATAATTTTTGGAGAGCTTTGAGCCCACAGAACAATTCTGAAACGTTAGCTCCTCTGGCAGACACTGGGGTATCATCGAGAGACAGAGTGCGTAGGTGATGGAGTTGTGATAGAAAGGGAACCGGGATATCTCCCGACAATTCAGAGTTACCGGAGAGATCCAAGCTTTGTAGGCTTTGGAGGTGGGAGATGGAAAAATTGCCGAAGCTGGTAAATTGGTTTAAGGAAAGGTTGAGGACTTGTAGGTTTGGGGTGTTGGCGAAGGAGGGGATGGGACAGGAGAAATTGTTATAAGTTAGATCCAGAAATTGTAAGTTTGTGGTGTTGGGGAAGGCGATGCAGCCAGAGAACAGGTTAAAAGAGAGATTGAGGTGCTGTAAGTTAGGGGCGTTGAAGACCGGGATGGAGCCAGAGCCGTTGTTTCCAGAGAAATCAAAGTGAACGAGGTTGGGGAGGGCGCAGATGGGCATGATACTGGATCCCAGTCCACTAGGATTATTGCTTAGCCAATTCCCTTGAAGGCTTAAGACCTTGAGGCTGCGCAGGCGAGAAAAGGATGGCGGGATGGCGCCGCTCAGAAGGTTGTACCCCAGGTGGAGCTCCTCGAGGTTGGTGAGATTGTCGCCGAGGCAGCTGGGGATGGGCCCAGAGAGGTTGTTGGAGGAGAGGTCTAGGGTGGAGAGGGCGGAGAGGCCGCAGAGGGCGTGGGGAATGCCGCCCTGCAGATTGCTATTCGCCAGCAAAAGCCCCGAGACACGTGAACTGTAGTTTGAGGCGGGATTTGGCGGCGTAATTCTATTGCAGCTGACGCCCACCCACGAGCAGCACTCATGGCCCCTCCAATCCAAGAAAGCTGAAGTGGACGCGTTCGACCTATGGGCGGCGAAGTGGGAGGCGAATTCTTGCAGGGCGGCCACATCAGGCGGGAAGCAGGAGGCGGACAAGCCGCACTGAATGACGAGGCAAGCGACACTAAGTACCAAGAGAGCTTCCAAAAGGAAAAACATTGTTAGGAAGAACACTAAGAGCCAGGAAGTGGTTCACAGTTTTTATGGCATTTCCTTCATAGGCCCAACACATTTTATAGCGAAAAGTAACGAATTATTGTAGAACAACATCAACCACCATAGCGAAAAGTAACGAATTATTGTAGAACAACATCAAAATCATGGTGGTTGCCGCCGATTGATACCTTTTGATGGCCTCCTCCCTTGTCGATCAACTTTGATTGGGAAAGATACAGTATTTTATGGTCGAAACAAGCGAAGCCCAATCATAGTTTACAAATAAAATCATTTTAATACACATAATCAGATCAATAGGCTAACATATTGCGAGTCAAAAATTAAAAGTAAGAAAAAAATAAGATATATACATCTATTATCTTATGTTCTATAATTTTGCTTCAACCCTATTAGAAAAAAAGATAAGACCATAGCATGAAAATTGCAAATGAGTTATCATTAAACCACGTTCTTTAAAGTATTTTTCAAGGCTCAAATTGGGAAAAAAAAAACTCAATATTTTGAAAATTTCAGCTAGGAAAGCAATTGATGTGCATATTTACCGATTGATGTGTACTTAGGAAATCGATTGATGTGTAGGAAAAAACCCAATTACTTGATTTTGTACGAGAAAGTCTAAGTGTTACAAGGAAATCTCTTTAAAAGTCTATCATCATACAAATTGGTACAAGAAAGTCTCGCGGTGTGTTCTGAGTCTAGCGTGCATTTTCATTCATATAAAAAGAAGTATGGTCTTGGTCCCGACGTGCATTTTGGGTTATGTGATTAAAGGTCGAAAGCAAGGTATGTTCTTAGTCTAGCGTGCATTTTGGTTCATTTAAAAAGAAGTATGGTCTTGGTCCATGGTCTTGGTCCCCGACGTGCATTTTGGGTTGTGTAAAAGGTTGAAAAAGCAAGGTAAGGTGGACCACAAAGAAAATATGAGCAATATGTTCTTAGTCTAGCGTGCATTTTGGTTCATTTAAAAAAAAGTATGGTCTTGGTCTGACGTGTGTTTTGGGTTATTTAAAAGTTTGAATGCAGGGTAAGGTGGAAGACCAAGCACTTGTCCTAAATAGCCCTATTATATAGCACTTTTTTAATAGGTAATTAAAGTAAAGAAATAATCCTCATTAGCTTTTATTTAAACACATCCCAACAACTTTCGATTGCATCTCTCATGGTTGGTGCAATCACCATCATTTGGTGAAAGGTAATGTCTTCTTACTAACATAGTCTTTCCCTCATGGGTGGCGATTGTTTGAACCTCTTTCCCACCCTATCAATCTCTGTACTCTTTTTCCCTTAGTGTTGAGGCATCCTTTTTTTTTTTGTCTTTCCCCCACTTTCAACCTCTTTGTTGAAAGAACGGTAGAGGAGGAGGAGCCACACACACAGGAGCAAACCCTAATGTATATTCCAAACCCTAACCATAGAGGGAAGCCATGTCCACTCTCACACAAAGCATAATGCACTAATCCATAATCCACACAACACACAATGAGTTGTGTCCACACTCTACTAACCCTAGCTAATGTCCACACACTATGACCAGCTGGACACGCGGTCATTTATGTCTCACACATGTTCCTACCTAATCTGCCAGCACATAGCATAGCTGGCTCACACTGACATCGAGCTTGAATATCTCAACAGCCCCTCTCAAGCTCATGATGTACTGCCGATGAAGATGTAGATGAGCTTGGGATATCAACACTCTCAACACTCCCCCTCAAGCTCATCCCATGTACTCCCAACATAGTCCGGAAGTACTCGAACTTCTCCCTGCTAAGTGGCTTCGTGAAGATATCAGCCACCTGCTCATCAGTCTTCACGTAGTGAAGATCAACTGTACCATCCAGCACCTTTTCTCTGACAAAGTGATAATGGACCTCTATGTGTTTGGTCCTCGCATGAAATACTGGATTCTTTGCCAACTGCATACTGCTCATGTTGTCACAATGTATGACAACTTTGCCATCAAGAGGCTCACATAAATCTGCCAAGAGACTCTTTAACCATATAGCCTCACAAGTAGCAATGGCTGCACCTCTGTACTCAGCCTCTGTACTGGATAAAGCAACTGTAGGTTGCTTTTTGCTACTCCAACTCACCACAGCACTGCCAAGTGTAAAAGCATATCCACTAGTAGACCTCCTGTCATATGCGCTACCTGCCCAATCAGCATCTGTGTAGCCATGTATGTCCAAGCTTTTACCACTCTCATAGAATAAACCATAATGTGCTGTGGTTTTCACATATCTCATGATGCGTCTCACTGCATCCAGATGTGGTTTCCTGGGGCTTTGCATAAACTGGCAAACTAGCCCCACGGCATAACTCAAATCCGGGCGTGTGATAGTCATATATATGAGACTACCAACCATCTTCCTGTACATGGAAGGATCATCCAATTCCTCGCCATAATCAGCCCGCAACTTCACATTTTGCTCCAATGGTGTACTCATAGGCTTACACCCTGTCATGCCATACTTTGCCAACATATCCAAGGCATATTGGCGCTGTACTAACCAAGTACCTGCATGATCTTTCACCACTTCAATGCCAAGGAAGTATCTCAACTCACCAAGATCTTTCATGTCAAATTGCCCACTCAAAGCTTTCTTGACATGCATCACATCTGCACTATGATCACCTGTAATAATCAAGTCATCCACATAGATGACTAGTAAAACAATCCCATGCTGTGTCTTCTTCACATAGAGTGAAGAATCCGCTGTAGAAGTCTGAAAACCAAGTGAGATAAGATATCTGCTCATCTTATCACTCCAAGCACGTGGTGCTTACTTCAGACCATACAATGCCTTTTTCAACCTGCATACGTGAGTGGGATATCTAGGGTGTACATACCCTTCTGGCTGTGCCATGTATACTTCCTCTTGTAGATCTCCATTCAGAAATGCATTCTTAACATCCATCTGATGCATTTCCCAGCCATTAGCTGCAGCCATAGCAATGACTGCTCTCACTGTGCCCATCTTAGCCACTGGGCTAAACGTCTCATCATAATCCAATCCATGGGTCTGTGCATAACCCTTTGCTACCAATCTTGCCTTATGTCTTTCAATAGAACCATCAGATTTGCACTTCACTTTGTAAACCCATTTACATCCAATAACATTCTTGTCCTTTGGTAGTGCAACCAAGTCCCATGTATCATTATGGACCAATGCGTCCATCTCTACATCCATTGCTTTTTCCCATACATGCTCTCCAACAGCCTCTGTATAGCATGTAGGTTCCACATGCTTCACCATAGATGTCATATATGCATAGTGCATAGCAAAATCTCTGTATGTCAACCTGTCAACAGGATATCTGACCCTCTGGGATCTCCGCAATGCATGCGGGTCACTCTGTACACCTGTGACTCTAGCATGTGGTGGCACATATCTGTCCTGTCTAGCACCAGGTGTGCGTAAAACAGGTATGCCAAGCTCCTCATCCAAACTTTCAGAACTGGATGACTCATATCCTGTGATTCCAATTCCTTCGACTTTCTTTTTGCCTTTGTCCAGTGCTTACACTTTCATGCCTCAAACGTCCTGACCATGGACGTACACTGCTACTCTCAGCTTCTGCTGCTGGCCCAGACATAGTAGTAGAACTAGAACTTGCTTGTGATGGCAAGTTCACAGGCACATCTGCTTCCAGTGACTCAATAACACCTTCATCTTTTGCCTTATACCAACTAGCAAGCTCATCAAACACCACATCACGTGAGATGACCACTTGTCTAGTTTGTGGATTATAACACTTGTAGGCTTTTCGATCCTGTGCATATCCCACAAATATACATTTCTCTGCCTTAGGATCCAACTTCCTTCTTCTTTCATCAGGCACATGCACATAGGCTATGCATCCAAAAACTTTAAGATGTCCAATGTCTGGCTTGTAACCTGTGAGCCGCATCTCTGGCGTGCTTCCATGAATGGCTGCTGTAGGTGTTTTGTTCAATATATAAACTGCAGTAGCACATGCTTCTGCCTAATAGTAATCTGGCATGCTCTTTTCATTACGCATTGCCCTTGCCACTTCACATATAACTCTATTCTTTCTCTCAGCCACACCATTCTGCTGAGGTGTATACCTGCATGTCAATTGTCTCCTTATTCCATGCTTCCTCAAGAAATGCTCAAAGGCCTTTGAGGTGTATTCACCACCTCCATCTGTCCTCAGACATTTAATCCAACAGCCATACTGCTTTTCTGCAAAAGCTTTGAAATCCATGAATTTTTCCAATACTTCACTCTTCTCCCTGAGAAAGTATATCCATGTCATCCTGCTAAAGTCATCAATGAATGTAACATAGTATAGACTGCCTTTGTTGATAGATGGGTTTTGTGCAGGACCCCATACATCACTGTGCACGATCTCAAGTGGCCTGTTACTCATATTTCCTTCTCTAGGAAATCTCAATCTTGCCTGCTTCCCAAACTGACAGGCTTCACAAACATGCATATGTCCATCATATTTGAACCTAGGCAAACCATTGACAATGCCTCTTGTTTGCATGTTCTTTAATCTCTGTATATTTACATGGCCAATCCTCTTGTGCCACATATCAATATCCTGTACCACATTCCTGCTCTTTGAGAACATGGCTGATTTTAGCTCAGGAATTCCAGCATCCAGCTTAAACAGTCTTCCTTCTTTCTTGCCTTTAGCAATCACTCTACATCCATGTTTGAAGTCTTCAACGAAGCATCCATGCTCATTGAATCTAACCTGTAATCCCTGTTCCACCATTTGACCAACTGAGGCCAAGCTTTTAGTGATTGAAGGCACATACAACACATCTGACATAGACTTTGTCTGACCATTATGCATGACCAATGGTACACTTCCAACATGTGTAATGACATGCTGGGTATCATCACCTGTTTCCACATATCCTTTGACATCCATTGGCTTCATGTGCTCAAACCATTCACCATGGCATGTCATATGATTTGATGCTCCTGAGTCCATGTACCATGTATCATCATTCTCAGCATTTGTCGTCATAGAACCCACAACATGCTTCATGGCAAACAAATGATTTGCAGTTCCATCATTGCTACTTGATGCATAGTTGCCACCATGTTGTGCATAGTTTCCACCATAATGACCACCACGTTGTGCTCTTCCCCCTCTCAAATCATTCTGTTTGCGAAAGCAATCTCTCGCCATATGACCATATTTGCCACAATAATGGCATTCCACATCTTGCATTGAATTTTGTTGGCCTTGCCAACGTCCTCGACCACGGGGGGTACCTCTGCCTCTTTGTGGTGCATATCCACGACCACCTCGAGCACCATATGAAGGCTGAAAATTCTGTTGTGGAGGTCTATCCTGCCATCCACGACCATTACCACCACGTCCACGTGATGCGAATCTCCCCCTGCCTCTAAAACCTCTCTGCGAGTAGAAAGCCTGATTTCTGCCATCATCATGGCTAGAAGATGCATCCAAAAATGAATCACTGAGCTTGATTTCCTCAACCAACAAGAGGGAAACCAACTCATCGAAGTCGGGTAAACCTGTGCTCCTCACGGAGATAGATGTATCAAAGGATTTGTATTCCTTGCCAAGACCACGCAAGGTAATATCCACCAAATCATCATCAGGCATGGGGGCATTTATTGTGGCCAATGCATCTGCAAACTTCTTGATTTCTTGCACATAATCATGTATGCTCCTTTTATTCCTTTTCACATTGTGTATCTGCTGTCGCAACTGAGACTTGCGAGCACTCGTATCTGTATCAAACATCTTGACCAAAGTATCCCATGCATCTTTGGGATTCTCAGCATCCTGAATGTGTATGAGCATAGCATCAGATATACATATAGACAAATAATGCAGCACTTTGAATGCTCTCTCTGACCACTGCTTATGAGCAATAAGCTGCTGCTGTGTAGGTTGCCGAGGTAGCTCAGGCTCTGGCTCAGCACCTGTAATGAGATTCCAAAATCCTTTTCCTTTCAAGAAACTCTTTATCCTGTACTTCCATGCCTGGAAGTTCTTCCTATCCAGCTTCTCACCAACAATCTGAACTGGATTGTCAGACATGTTTGCTCAATGCATACACCTTCCGCACACTTCAAATCTGTAAGTGAGCCTTCCTCAGCTCAACCACACTCCAATGAATGTTGCAGATACTCCAAGATAGCCAACAAACTCCAAATTTGATGTAGAAAATCAACCTGTAATCATCTGAGATGAACTGACTCACGCAGTGCGGAATACCCTGAACTGACACGCCTTCCAAGGCTCCAAATCGCAATGTAATGGTGCAATCAAGTATAGGCAACTTGCATTCACACCTAATGAACCTCAATGTTGAGTATCAACTCCATTTGACATGTGTAATTATCAATTTTTGAAAACCCCTTTTTCTGTTTTTGGAAAAACCAGAAAAACCAGAAAAACCAGTAATGATTTGGCTCTAATTCCTTCAATATTTCACCAAATTGAGCAACCAGGCATTCATTGGCTTAGCAATAGTGTCCATCAACTCCATGTAAGAGGAATTTGTCCAATTGTAAAACACCAAAGATTAATTGCTCGATTAAAATGCTCTGTTTCTCTGCAACCAGTGGACAGCCTGTTTTAATCAGCTCATTCCCAGCTCAATTAAGCATCATTGGCCAAACAAATCACATAGCCCTCTTCTCCAAGATGTAAAGCATCCAATTGCTAAGAAGATTGTGGAAGATATCAAGCACCAAGTAAGAAATCGACCTCCTCGTAGTGAAAAAACCAGTTTTCTGCCCTGTTTCCTCTGTATGGGCTGCGCCGCCTGCAAATCAGGGGTTTTGGAGTGGTTCTAGAGTTAATTGATGATGGGTAATAGTCCCTAACACTCTAGGTAGCTGTGTTATCCACCAATGATTGAATTTTTGCCAAATACATGCTCCAAATGATTCAATTTTGGGCTTGCTTTTCTCTGTTTTGTGTGAGCTCAAAAACCAGAGTTTTCCACTCAATTAAATACATCCAAATTGCTCCAAACTTTGTTCAAGGCTTTCACATGGGTTGCTAATACATCCCTCTTTGACAAATGCATATGTCTTTTGCCAGAATCACTTGTATTTTCACCATACATCAATGTTCCCCAAGCTTTAATGGAAAGCTTCAAAAACCAGAATTTTGCCTTGCTTTGATTTGCTCTAAAATGCTTTGCTTTTGCCTGTTTCACCTGCAATCCGCTCAAGGATGTTTAGAAGACCTTACCCGGTAGGCCTAGCTTTCAGATCTGATAGTATTTGGTGTGCTCCAAGCTTCACAGCTCCAATGGCAGCTTCACAGCTTCTTTTCACAGCTTCTTCTTCTCCCTCTTCACTCACTCACTCATAAACCCTAATAAACAGCACAAGGCTCTGATACCATGTTGAAAGAACGGTAGAGGAGGAGGAGCCACACACACAGGAGCAAACCCTAATGTATATTCCAAACCCTAACCATAGAGGGAAGCCATGTCCACTCTCACACAAAGCATAATGCACTAATCCATAATCCACACAACACACAATGAGTTGTGTCCACACTCTACTAACCCTAGCTAATGTCCACACACTATGACCAGCTGGACACGCGGTCATTTATGTCTCACACATGTTCCTACCTAATCTGCCAGCACATAGCATAGCTGGCTCACACTGACATCGAGCTTGAATATCTCAACACTCTTAACCCTTTTTCCTCTTTCCAACAATCCCCTCCTTTTCAATCTATGTGCTATTCTCATGTTTCCTTCTCTTCTAATCTTTGTAGTCTTTCCCTCCTCCTTTGTTGCTGATTGAATACCTTTTAGGACGTAGACTGAGATAGGAGCTTCAAAGAAGCCTTGAGGGGGACCAATTGATGTTTTGATGTTGCAGGAGTACCACCTGTGTGAGAGTAGGGTGTGGAGATGTAGTAGGATATATATATATATATATATATATATATATATATATATATACATGCATACATATACTGTATTTGTATACATATATACATATGTATGTGTTGTTTGAGATATATATATATATATATATTTAAATCTTTGTTTGATTTTGAGTAAGAAAGCAAGGTGTGTGTGTGTGTGTGTGTGTGTGTGTGGTAGTTGTTGAAGCGCCACCAAGCAAGCCTCGTGAGTCTACAGGGCTTCAGTAATCTAGAGATCCCTTTGTCAGTGAGCTTCTTAGAGTTGGAGGACCTAGGAGAGACAAGGTCGGCCTTTGTAGTTAAGCTAGCCATACTCTACTTATAGCCCAATGGCGATGGAGTAGGCACCTATGATTTACTCATTCAAATGTGAGATAACCTATTAGTGGCTAGCAAACATGGTTACCTTCTCCGTTTGTAGCTCTTGCATCATGTCCTTGAGGTCTTTAACTTGGATATCATAGTTTCTACAACTTATTTTTTAGATATTCTTGCTTTGCTTCAGTTTCACTTCCACCACGTTCAAGTGTGCTCTCGATCCAGCTTCTATGGCTTCCAATTCTTTCTCTTTCTCTTCGAACCAATTCTTCAAATCTTGGAAATAATAAAGGCCATTTGAGAGTTGGTTGTAAAGATCCATCTCCTGCTTGTTGCAGGCATGAGTTTGTAATTCAGAGACTTTGGCTTGCTACCTCTCCTCTACAACTTTTACTTGGATTTGTAGTTGCATGGTGAGAGCCTGTGTATCCTTGGTTTCTTGTTTAAGCTTTCAAATTGTTGCAGTAATTCATGGACTTTTTGTTGTAGTGTAGCCGCTTCTTCCGAGTTCATTGGGATGGGTTCCCTCAAGTGCTTTTTTGAAGAGGATGGTTGGATGGAAGCACGGGTTTGGACACAACCAATGAGCTCTTCTAGATCAAAGGGGTCAACTGACTCCCTTGGACTAGAAAAGGTATTTGGTGGTGGGGAAAAGAGAGGCTTGGGGGCAGACTTTAAACCTCAGTGGTTACTGTTGGTTCTTGTCGATGTATACTTGGCCCAACAAGCTCTTACACTTCAGGGATGGTGGGCTCTTTGGGAACTTGAGAAGATGGGGGTGGAAGGCTTAAGGCTTCTACTGCTAGTGTGTGCTTTCTTGGGCCTCATCATGAGTTGAAGATGTTAGGGAAACGGAGAGGGGTCGATGTGGTGTGCTCTTGACTCTTTTCTTGGGTAGCTATTCTGAAGAGGTGAGCTTGGCCTTAATAGGCTCAAAGGCTCAACACTAGCATGGCTTAGATTCTTAACATGCACTAAGGTTCATGTAACTTCCCCCAATAGAGACTCGGAGACCAAGGTTACGCTGGAGGTCAATGGTCCCTGTCCTACATTGGTTTCAATCATAATATCCCCACCTTCTTGCCTTAAATAGAGGTAAACCGAAATAAAGGAGAATTATAAACATATAAGAGAAAAATGCACACATATTATTTTTTATATTTTGGGGGACATCCCAGGCTGAGAACCCTTGACACACTCACATAAAAATTAAACACATAAATTCTTAGGCAGAATTCCTCCTTAATGCTAGTGATGTTGCCCTTTTTATAGCGATGCCTCTAGGACTCAATTGATTCCAAGTGTATGACACACACTTGAGAAGAGAATCTTACTGAGACACTAGTTGTGGTGAAACAATTTATCGATGATGCCCCATCTGATGATGCAAACTTTGATGAAGACAACTATGACTAGACCTACAACCTCTAAGAATTAATCATTAACAATGTATGAAAGACTTAGTTTGTTTATATGTCTAAGGAAGGGTTGTTCAAAACTTATACCTAAGCATTCTTTGTAGCCTGTAAAGTCATGCATTGTCCACATAAGTATGCCCTTGATGATGGAGGATCTATTTATCTTGTTGCTTGGACATCATGTCCTAGATTTGAATTTCTTCCCACAACTTTTGGAGGTCTTCAACCTATGGTATTGAAACACGTCCATATTTTTTCCCCATGAAAGAGACGTCTATTAAGTATGAAAAAAGCATACAATAATCATGCCTATAAGACAAAATAAAATAGAATCACCCCAGTATGTAAGGGGATCTCAACGACTGAGGAGCATCATGATGCCTTGATACGTGTGGGACTAGGGGAAAAGGAAATGCCATGGTCCCACTCCTACATAAATATAATGTGCTTTGCCTACATGGAACAAGAGGACCCCTGAATATGAGCCCAAGTAGCCATGAGAGTAGATGATATCACCCCATATAGTACTAATGCACTGAGACTCGGAAATATGGACACCTTAATAGCCTAGTGCATCTAGCTCTTCAAATCTACCATGCTCTAACATTGGCAACAATCTCCCAATTGGTATCAATCCTCTATTTGGGGGTTTTACAATCAAAGTGAGGGACATCCTCTAATAAACCATGCTTGGCAATACCTCTATGAATGAAAATAGCAGAGTTTATATCATAGCTCTTGTTGAAAATCTACGAACTAGATTGGGAAAGCCAAGCAATTTCTCCCCAAGTCACATGCATGGTGTAGCCACTCAATTTGCCCATAAGTTGGGATATAGAACCTCAAATATGTTGTGCAGTGTCGCATCCCCATAGATAATGTTGTACAGTCTTAAAATTTGTTGCACATCTCAAGCAAGTAGGTGTTACACCGAAAACCAATCTCCACTGATTGGTAGGGAGACCACCATGTAAATATAACCAAAAGAAATTAGAGATCTGGCTCCTTCTGTATGAATGCCAAAGCCTATGCCAATATCTACGCTGTATCACTTGACAGATATGATAACTCTCCTAAATGAGGCCTACGAGTAGGGATCCTATGCATCTATCAAGTGATGAGAAGCTTGGCGTTTTTCGGACTGTGAAACTAAAAAAAGGGAGGCTTTAAATGGATCGAATGCATCAATCCACTCCCACTCACCTGGATCCCACTGAAGATATTTAATAGAACTACCACCATATAGACACAAACACCAAGAGCCATGAGTCACTATCTGAGGAGAATGATCAATGAACCAATGCTTCCCTGAATGGCCAACAATCTTCATTGGACTAAGCCTAGTATGTGGAATGATCCCCTCTATGCTACATTTACTCAATCTCCCTCCATGTATGATAAAATAGATGATGCCTCTTGGACTAGGAGAGTAATGACCTGCACAGATATGCCTATCCTCAAACAAACTCCTAGCCAAATCGGATGATAATCTCCATGAAAGGTCCCAAAGCCACTCATGTGGTATAGCTGCATAAATATGATCAATACGTATGCGAGAGTCCCTAAGATGTTGAATGGATGTAGCTCTCCAATCATGACATTTGAGTAAAATATTCTTGAGTACCTCGCACTTGGATTGTCATGATATTCTAGTAAAATATTCTCACGAATATTTTCTTCTTTGAGTACACAAATGTGACCTTTATATAACAAGTATCCATTATCGATGAAATTTTTTTTCCAATGATATTTTTCACTTAAGTCCAACTAAATTGTTTTCCATTTCCTTTAAGCTGGTGCATCATTGGAACAACTATCTTAGCATAATTCCTTATAAACTTTTGATATAAACCTACCAAGTCCTAAAAAGGTTTGTAACTCATCTATATCAGATAGGGCCTTCCATCTCAATATAGGTTTAATTTTATTAGGATCCATACAAATCCCTTCCTCGAACACTATGTGTCTAAGATATTGCACTTCTTTTTTTAAGAAATCACTTTTAAATTTTTTAGCAAATAATTTATTTTTCCTCAATAACTAAAATACTTTTCTATGGTGCTCAATATATTCTTGCCCATTTTGACTAAAGACTAGTATATCATCAATAAAAACCATCACAAATTTTTCTAAATAAGGATAAAGTATAGTGTTCATCATGGTCGTAAAACTAGTGGGGGCATAAGTTAGTCCAAAAGTCATAACTAAAAACTCATAGTGCCCAAAAGATGTCTTAAATGTTGTTTTTGGCACAATGTCTTCAATTCTAATTCTTACTTGATGATATCCAGACCTTAAAGCTATCTTACTAAAATATTTAGCACCTTTGATTTGATCAAACAATTCATCTATCCTGGGAATATAAATTTTATTTTTTATTGTGATTATTCAATCCATGATAATCTATGCACAAGCGCATAGATCCATATTTTTTCTTCACCAATAATATTGGTGAAGCCCAGGGAGATTTACTTGGCCTAATAATGACTTGTTCTAAATATTTAGCCATCTGCTTTTTCAACTTCTTGTGTTTCAGTCAAACTTGCTCTATAAGGTGGCTTACTAATTAGCTTTGAATCCTTTAAAACTTCTATGGGATGATTTATCCCTTGCTTGTTTATGCACGTCTACTGTTACCTGTGTTCTATTTGGCCTTTCTTTATTTATAACAAGCCTTTGCCTCTGTTTAGGTTTGTGTGTGTGTGTGTGTGTGTGTGTGTTTACTAGACATCACTTTGATCCCAAGGAAATAGAAGCGAAATGAGCCAAACTTGTAGAGAATCCAAAATTTTAATTTCTCTATAATGTGTTGCACAAAGATTATGAATTAGCATAGAGCAAGTGGAGCAAGGCAAACCTGTTTGTGAAAGTTGTAGTGTAGAGAGAAACTATAATGTCTGAAGTGAGGAAATTTTCACAATAGGCTGCAATATTATTTTTCATGGACATATATCCTCAGCAAGAGGGATATTTGTTAGTGGGTTAACAAGCTCTTAGCCGAAGAAATTGTGGATGGAGTTCACTATGCAGCAAGAGGATTCTCAGAAATCCTGCTTAACACAGTGGAGGCAAAGTGAAAATTGTTTGAGATTACACCTCTCTTTATGCTAGGCAACTAGTGCATGTGTTGTCTTGGACACATACTACACTATCAAGGGCTACTAAAACATCGATGCCCAGTATGGATTGACCTGGTGGTGATCTAGAGGATGCACAACTGCAAATAGCTCATACATTGGGAAAAGAAGTGTGTACACCCAGAATCATGGGCAATAGAAACAAATTATATGTGCTATGGGATAGGTTGTGCCACACCTGAAAGCATTGAAATTGAGATTTCTAGTGTTCCCATGGCCCTCATGTGAATTAGCCACATGTACATCCATGAATTGGTTGAGAGCAGTGAAGGGAGGGATGGAATACTTAAAACAAATACATGGAGAGCTACAAGAGATCTAGTATTTAGCAAGGCATAATTATAGAGAAGACTAGCTATCTATCCATGGTTGACAAATGCATTTGTGTTAGGGGACTTTAATAACTCTCCATCTGTGCAAGATAACACATTTGGGGATTCACACATAATTGCAATAGAAGAAGTGGCCTGGCACACATTAGAGACACTGTAGCAATGGATATATGGAATGTAAATTGTCCGAACAAAAGAGGATTCACACTACAATGTAATGCTAGATTAGAGTATCAATCCAGGCTTCACAAATGCTATATGTTAAATGTGCACAATGGGGATCCGAGCCCTATGAAGAAGGCTTAATAGATGCTATATGTTAAATGTGCACAATGGGGATCCGAGCCCTATGAAGAAGGCTTAATAGATGCTATATGTTAAATGTGTACAATGGGGATCCAAGCCCTATGAAGAAGGCTTAATAGATGCTATATGTTAAATGTGTACAATGGGGATCTAAGCCCTATGAAGGGATGTGTGGATTATGCAACATCACAATCATTGGATCATTATGGGTGGGGATTCATTTTAAAATAGCTACGGAGAATGCAAGGCTACCATGTAAATAAATGTTCATAGTCAACAGCTTGTACCTATCACGTGATGCGTATCAAGAAAAGGTGTACATAATAATTGCATTACGTAGAGAAGATACCTACTATGAACTAAACTTACTAGGGCAAAAACTTTGCAAAAGAAGGAAGCAATCTATCATTATAGAATATGGCAAATGGTATATGGGGCAACAAAGAGAGTAAATAAACTGATGCAAAGTGGATATGCATGCATTGCATGAAGTTTCACAAACAAGACAATTGAATCAAGAGGAGGAAGAAAAGTTGTTGAATGCACGATATATGACAAATAACAATAACCATAGGAAATAGAAAAAATGGAAAATAGGAGCAAGGTAGAGGCCTTTACCAGATAAAGGTTACTAATCAAAATAATTTTTCAAATGTTTGCATGCTAAGAGATAAAAGCAAAGAGTACATCGTGTGCAGAAGCCTAATGTGGTCAGTGGACCAATGATGTAAATGAACTCGAAAGTGAATGCATGGCACATTTCCAATCTATCTTTGATGTATACACTAGGGCACTTCTCACTATGGGTAGAGTTCAAAGAAAAAGCCAAGATGCTTATAAATGTGACAATTCTTAATCAACAAGAAGCTATGCAAATGGAATCCCCTCTCACAAACATGGAATTACAAAATGCTCTTACTAGACTAGGTAAGTGAAGTCACCAAAATGAGATGGATTAGTTGTGGAGTTCTTTCAACATTTTTGAGAGGACATTCTATTGGCAATGATAAATGTTACATGGTTACAAGGAGTGGTGCCTGCTTCTTAGCAAGCGGACCTTGTTAAATTAGCTTTAAAAAAGGATGTATTCTCAAATTGGCAAGAGGGCCTTGTTAAATTAGCTTTAAAAAAGGATGTATGCCCAAATTTTGTTGATTAGAGACCTATCACTTTAATACCAATACTATACAAATTGGTGATAAACGATGATCTCCAATAGAATAGCGACAAAGGGTTGCATCCCATCCGATATAGATTCATTCCTAGATGACAAATCACACACAATAATGCTTATGTGGGAATGGAGTATGCTAAATATACTGATCAAGAGATCTTGCTACTATGGGTAGACATTGGCAAAGCATTTGATATAGTGCACTGGCACTTTATTGCCACCACCACTTTGAAATGTCTGGGTTTTGGTTCAAAAATGAGAGAATTCATCTAATGGATGTATGCATGCACCATAGCTAGATGTACCATTTGGAAATTTTTATCATCACCCTCGTCTAGACTTGATTGCTACCACTATGAATCTGGGGTTTGGTCTAAAAATAACATGTCATCTACTACTCGCTGTATGAGGGCAGCACAACTAGATGTACCATTGGGAAAGGATTATCACCTTGGACTTTGGGAAGATCTATTAGGTAGGGCTTCCCTCTAAGCTCATGTTGTATGCAATTACCAATCATCCTCTCTACTGATATATATGGATACTCTTACTTGGGAAGGAGCATTACATGGAGTAGTGTAGCCAGATGGGTCATCAATAGTTGCTAATGACTCTTTTTTCTTCCTGGGGGGGTAGATGCTCTAAAGGATTTGATAGTGCTTATGGATGTTTAGGACAGGAACAAGGTTGAAAATGACTTTAGAAAGTCGAAGTTGCTACCACTTAAATAGGAAGATTGGCATATTTTACTCTGTCCAAGAGATATACTACCTTCTAGGCCAAATCACAATGTATTTGAAAAATACTAATTTGGGTTGGAATATATCTTTCTAAGAAGCTGTTACATGGGTGCAAATAAAAATCAAACAAAAGGTTGATTCTGGCACTTGTCTACATGGCCTTTGTGTCTCACGTTGCATGAATAGTACAATCCATTATAATGGCCTACATATAGTTGGTGTTGTTAATTTGGGACAAAAAATTACTTGACACATTTATGTCATAAATAATGGAACTGTTATGGAAAATAAGCACTGTGATAGGAAGGCTTTAAGACTATTGAAAATGGAGCATGTATGCAGCCCTAAAATGCATGGTGGCCTGAATATCTTGAATGTGCATTACCATGTACTGGCTCGAAAAAGCACCATGATAATAACTTTTGTCAAACAAAGACAGCCATGGGCACGAATGTTGGCTGCAATGTGTGCATGTTACGCGGTTGATATTTTTGGGCATTGGAATCTCTCCTATTGGGATTTATTGGTAGGTCAAGTATAAGGAACGGCCAGTGCCTCTTGGAAACATAGAGGTAGCTGAAAATGTGCATTGGAGTAGAGCATTTGATCCACCATTGGCTGGCTAAGCCAAGAAAATCTTATTTTTTAGCACGAAAATGAATTTGCATTGTGGGAGATATCAAATTGAGACTGAAGGTAGAACATTATCGTTTATATAAGCACAACAACAGTGGCAATTGGGAGCCCATTACCACCTTGTGTGGAGACTTCTTGTTGTTCAACTAGCAAGACATGGGGATATGTCATATATCGGTCGGGTAATATCAGGATGATTGGCTACTAAAGAATAGGCAACCACGTTATGTTATGGAGTATCCTCTTTCTGGACTGACAGTGGCAAGGGCATATAGTTTACTACTTCAACAACCATAGATAAAGAGATATACGGATCGGGTGTGGCATATAAACAAGTCCTTTGGCTGGTGGAAAGGTAATTTGGAAAAGATATAGAATAGAAAGCTGCCTTTAAAACATAAGGTTTTTCTATGGAGATGCCTCACAGGAATGCTGTTGGTAGGAGAGTATTTAGCAAAACAAAACAATTGCAGCTCCAACTTGTTTGCCGTGCCATCATCACATGGAGAGCATTTATCATTTTCTCTAGGCATGCATTGACACAAGGGATTTTCTGAATCACCTATTTTGAAATATGTGAACGTGATTCCTTAGGGTAACATTTGGAAAAAAAAATGGATGTTTGGAAGATATCCTTCTAGACTATAGGAATATGTTCATTTCTTTTCTTGGGTGAGATATTGGGCTATATGCACAATATGGCTCGATCATAATTATGAGATGTTTCATAACATAGCATGATGGTTTTGAGCTGCAGATTGATCAATAGAACTACGAAGTGTTTTTCCACTATTCTTAAATGTACTTTACTGAGAGTCTCTTGCTTTGAGGGTTCTTGAATATAATATTTGACGACGATTTCACAAAATAAAAAACTGTATGTGCTTTGCGTCTTCTTGTCTTCTTGTTGTTTCCCCTTCCGTTGTTGTCTCTTGCTAGCTTTTGCCTCTTCTTATTCATTGCTCTCATTTATGTGTCCATGTGTTGTTCGTGTCTCTGTGTGTGTGAGCAAGTTATGTGATCTTCTCGCATCATGGATACACAAGAACAAGTAACTTACTATGAAAGAAGACATGAGAAACCTATTGATGGCACCGATCTCAAGAAGCCAAGGCATGAGGATCATGTTGCGCAGCTTCTTTATGACGTGTTGGATCAAGATTTTTAAGGTGCAAAGTGGGAGAAGCCTAAACACTGAAGTACACTATCCCAAAGAATGTAATTCTTTCCAAAGTAAAGTTCTCTAAATAGGTTGTGATTCTCTTCTTTTCCAGCCAAGTGCCCTCTGCAGAGGATGTTGGGCAATGGTTAAACACAGTTCTTGGAGGATTACATCTAGAAGGTGTCTTTTACGTAGCTCACGGTTTTTATGAAGTGGTACTCAAGTGGCCTAATTTCAAGCAACAATTATTTGAAAAGTCCATGTGCTACCATGGACCCCTATTACTGACTATAAGCACTTGTGCATCATCATTGTCTGGTTTGGGTGGAAGTTCTTGGCTTCCTTGTCATTTTTGGTGATACTATTCCATACCTAGCACAAAGCTCTGGCATAGTCATCTGCCACCCCAATGTCATGGGGATAATTAATTTGTGTTTTATGAGACACGGATAAACCAACCTTGAATTGATTACTATGGAAGTAGATGGTATGCTTATGGGGGGAAAATGTTTTGAGCTTAAATGGGACGCATTTGTAGGAGCTTGTCTCCGTTGTCACAAATTTGGAGACTTCGCAAATGAGTGTCCTACCATCATGATTCCCTGCCACTACTGACAACTTTGGTCAATGATAATGCACCTCCATCTAAGATGGGTCAAGAAGGACCTATGATTGGTATACAAACTAGAGGAAAAGGGGTTGTGCAGCCCCAAATAGTGCCCAACAAGGATGTTATTTCTCCAGGGACTTCTAGATCTTAGGAAGATATCACCAAAGACTAGCTATTTATGCCTTACTATGCAAGTTCCCTATTGGAAGATATCACCAAAGACTAGCTATTTATGCCTTACTATGCAAGTTCCCTATTGGAAGCTCACGGTTAGCCCTCTATTAAAAATTAACTTGAAAGAAATACTCAGTTCAAAATAGAAGAAAGCTATGCATGTGACACAAGAATGGATTAAATCTCCCCCACCATGAGAGTGGCTCATGTCCTCTTCATGGTGTATTTACATATATTTCCTTGTACAAAAAGCAAGAGCCAAAAATACATGTAGCCAAAAATATGGATCTCCACATTGGATTTACATAAGTCTAAATACAAAAATGTGAACACTCTAAGGTTAATGCATAAAATAGAATTAATGTATATCAAAATGTTGCACATAAAATATCACTGCCACTCTCTAATAAATAATCGCCACATGTCATGCGTCACTAGATTTAAGTATGTGAATTACAAAAGATGTAAATACTGATCCGAATTTGTAGGAGATGAGATAGTGTAAGACCTCAAAAGATCTAGAATAGTACTCTTTGTGGCCTCAGTTTGTCCATTAATTTTTGGATGATATGCAGAACTAAAATTAATCTTTCTACCTAAGTTTGAAAACAATGCCATCCAAAAAAGATTACAAAATCAAGAATCACAATCTGAAATAATGACTTTAGTTAATCCATGATTTGTGAAGGCAGTTTTGATAAACAATTGTGTAGCATGTGAAGCATTCAATGTTTTATGACATGCAATGAAATAAGCTTGCTTACCAAGCCTATCCATAATTGTCCATATCATAACATTTCGAGAAGATGTGGTAGGTAAACCAATTATAAAGTCCATAGAAATTTCTTCACATGGTGCCATGGGAATAGGTAAAGGCATGAGTAGGCCATATTGTTTCCCTTGAACTCGTTGACAAATCACATATTCCGAT